>NC_073236.2:74557500-74875000 GCF_029281585.2 Gorilla gorilla gorilla | reverse complement strand
CCTGTGGCTCCAATTATATCAATAGTCTTTTTGGATAAGGGGGTGACGGGGTGGCCATTACTGAATGTTCAGCACCAGTATCGACTAGGAACTCAACGTCCTTGCCCCCGGACTGTCATCCTGACCATGGGCTCTTTGGGGGCACATGAACCTGGTCCCCCTCCATCCAGTAACCCTTCTGCCAGATTGAACAAGGCTCCTTCATCCTTGCCTGAGGCCTCATGCTCAGAGTCACCTTGTTTCCCTTTCAACTGGGGGCACTTGTCCTTCCAATGTCCTTTACAGTAAGCACACTGGTTACGCTGCAAGCGTAGATGGCCAGACTGGGTATTTTTCTTGGAGCCCCCTTCTCTCGCCCTTTGGAGGGACCCCTCTAATAGCTGCAGCTAGCAGGTCGGCGTTTCGCCGGGCTTGGTGTTCGCTCTCTGCAGTTCTCTCTGTGGCTTACTGCAGCTCTATTTACAAACACCTGGTTGGCTGTCTCCAATAACTGTGACGTATTCATGCCTGCAAACCCAGCCTGTTTCTGCAATTTTCCTCTAATGTCTTCTGTACTTTGACTAAAGCCATGTTAATCATATGCTGATTTTCAGGGCTATTGGGATCAAAGGGAGTATACATACGATAGGCCTCACGTAGAATAGTCTCTTGTAGAATTGTGCCGGGCTCTCATCTTTCCCTTAAATGACCTCAGAGACTTTGTTAACATTTGTGGCCTTCTGAGCTCCCTTCTTTAACCCTTCCAGAAGGGCTTCCCTGTACCGGTTTAGCCTTTGCATACCCTTTCATTTGGGTCCCACTGGGGGTCTGTTCCTGGTAATTGGATCCTCACATACTCTTGGGGGTTTTGGCAATCAGCTGGAACGTGTTCTTCCAGCCACTTAGTTGCTGCTTGGAGCACTCTCCTCCTTTCATCTGTGTTAAAGAGGTACATAAGCAACTGGTGGCAATCAGCCCAGGTGGGGTTGTGGGTCTGGATAATAGTTTCGAGCAAATCAATTAAAGCTTGAGGCTTTTCGGTATAGGATGGGGTATTGTTTTTCCAACTGAGGAGATTGGTAGAGGTGAAGGGCTGGTACACAAAGGCATGCCTTTCCACCATATGCCCGTCCTCATCTACCCTAGTATACCGTTGCTCTCTCAGAGGCATTTGTATCCCAGTTCTAGGCCTCAAACGGGCTGCCAAGGGAGGGGTTTCTCCCGAGGTCTCGCATCCTTTCTTTTCTACTCTGGGTGACCTAGGGGTATATAGGCCTTGTGGAAGCTCGAGCGCAGTGGGCTCAGGAGTGGGAGGCCTTCCTTCTTGATGAAAGGGGGTGGGGGCACTGGCACTGTTCCTCTGATGTTGGGTCGGACAGAACTTTAGGCGCCTACTCCCTTCAGTGGGTGGAGCGGAATTCTTCCTTGGCTGTCTGTCCCTTTGCCACTAATACTTCTACGTCTGTCCTCTTAACCACGGTGCAGGGGTCTAAAACCAGCTGTAACCAAGTGTCTATGTACAGAAACTGGTCTAGGTATCCTTTACCAGTTACCTTGTGCCACACCTTTGAAACAAGGGAGCTGTCTAGACTTCCTCCTGATGGCCAACCCACTTCTAATGCCAGCCACTCTATCTCACACAAAGTTTTCCTGGTGTCATAGTAACTCCATAGTCTCCACTAAATCCTTCCTTGAAATTTCTCAACATAGTTCCTAGTGGAGTGGGCGCTTACTTTGCGTTCCACCCATCTTCCTCCCGAGACAAAACAACACTCACACCACAAGAAGGAAAGGGTAAAGGGGTCACTCACTTGTCTCGCCCATCTTAAACTCAAGCACTCACTCACTTTCACTTTCCTTTTTGCAAACGAGTCAAGCCAAATCAAAATCAATACTGAGACCAAAGTGCTGATAAGGGCACACCGTGGTTGATCAGGCCGCGCTTCCATTCAAATGGAGTGGGCAAATTCCCAGAACCAGCCTGTTAAGCAATTCAAACCAAGTCAAGAATCAAACCAAAGTGCCGACAAAGGCGCACTGTGGGTGATCAGGCCACGCTTCCACTCAAATGGAGTGGGCAAGTTCCCAGGACCGGGCCTACCGTATTCCAGATGTCCAGACTCCAGGCGCCAGTTCCTTCCTGGTGTTCAGCTGCTGCATTGATCCTCCGCGGGGGCCTGCAGTGCACTGCTCTGACGAGGCGTTCCACAGAGGCAAATGCCTACCCTGGAGCGCTCTCAGGATCCGCATCGCTCAAGCTGGCCGGAGTCCCCCGTAGGAATACTTCCCAGGGCAAGCCTAAGCTGCCTAAGGGGCTGCCTCGACCGTCCATCAACCACCTCTCTTCCTGGTCAGGGAACCAAGAAATGTAGCAGGACAGCCGCGGACAAAACCCCTCAGACACCGGGTTACGAAGGATTTGGCTTTATTGGGCTGTGAGCCTCGGCAGACTCGCGTCTCAACGGCGGGGAGTTTTGGCAGACTCGCGTCTCAAGAACCGAGCTCCAAGAAGCCAGAGTTCCTGGCCCTTTTAAGGCCTTACAACTCTAAGGGGTTCCATGTGAAAGGGTCGTGATAGATTGAGAGCACATGCGGTTAGAGTGGGGGGTTAACCTTTTAACCTCAGGCCTGGTCATCAGTGGCACTGGCTGGTCTTGCCACTGACTTCATTCCTGTTGTTTTTCAACTTTTACTTCCTCCTTCTCTTCAGAGACAGGAGACAGTAAGAGAAATGGCCTCTCTCCTCATTATGATGTGTAAATATTGCCCAACTTTCTACAAGGGACCCTTCTTCTGGCCCTTCACTGACTCATTAATCCTAAAGGAGGAAAACCCATAATAATTGCTTATTTCTTTCATAGCACTCAGAAAAATCAAGGCCAGGCGCAGAGGCTCATGCCTGTAATCCCAGCACTTTGGGAGGCCAAGGCAGGTGGATCGCTTGAGCCCAAGAGTTCAAGACCATCCTGGGCAACACAGTGAGACCCTGTCTTTACAAAAAAATACAAAAATTAGCTGGGTGTGATGGTGCGTGCCTGTGTTCCCATCTACTAAGGATGGTGAGGTGGGAGGATCGCTGGAGCCCAGGAGGCGGGGATTGCAGTGAGCCAAGCTCATACCACTGTACTCCAGCCTAGGTGACAGAATGAGACTCTATCTCAAGAAAAAAAAATTTTAATGAAAAATCAATAAATTACTTGGCTCAATGAATACAAAATTTGTTTTGTTTTGTTTTGTTTTTTTCAGATGGAGTCTCACTCTGTCACCCAGGCTGGAGTGCAGTGGCACAATCTCGGCTCACTGCAACCTCTGCCTCCTGGGTTCAAGTGATTCTCCTGCCTCAGCCTCCCAAGTAGCTGGGACTACGGGCATGTGCCACCACGCCCAGCTAATTTTTGTATTTTTAGTGGAGACAAGGTTTAGCCATGTTTGCCAGGCTAGTCTTGAACCCCTGACCTCAAGTGATCTGCCCGCCTCGGCCTCCCAAAGTGCTGGGATTACACGCATAAGTCACCACGTCCAGCCCCCAATGAATACAAAATTCAACAAATGTTAGTCAAAGGCTCTTACGGAAAAGGCTTGTTGCAGGACTGGAGGATGACATGCTAATGCTAGTGTCCTCCTAGAAGATGCACACTTGGCACCATATAGGTCAGTTCCAACCAGAAGTTGATTTCAGGACCCCAGGGGCACTTGTGTTTAGTAGCTTTCTCTATGAAGCCCGGTAACTATGTCCACTGTTATGTAAATCTCTTCCAAACTTTGGGTTCAGTGACTTCACATTGGTAGCCTGAAACTGGCCATGTGATGAGATATTTACACCACAGGAATTGGCAAACACCGTAAATCAGCTCATCACTGCACTGAATTCCTCGAGTTGAGGTGGTATCTATAAGTTCAGTCTCACACCACAAGCTGAGGGGCACTCACTGGGTCAGCAGAGATATTTGAGCCTTTAAGGAGTTATAGCACCAGGGGCATTTGCCCCTGCTCTGCTGGACACACGTCCTTGTAACAGTGTCCATTTCCATGTGGCTGTCTTTGGGTATGTCTGACCTGCTAGGAGGTTCTTCTTGCTCCTGTTTCAGCAGTCAGTCCATCTTCCAGACACTGGACAAACCTCTCCATGGTTTCTCCGTGGCTGGAGTTAGGCTTAGAGTTGAAGCTCACAGGGGCTGAGTCAAGGTGAGAATGAAACAGACACAAAAGCCCAACAAAAGAGGAAAACAATGCATATTTGATAACTGAAAAGGGGGCGGAGATGGGCTTTTTCTTAATTTTTGACTGAAATTATTGGCATGGTTGAATTCATAGACTTCCTCCCCACCTCCAGCTCTCCTGGCAGAATTCTATAGCCACTAGCACAGTCTCACTTCTTTTCTCTTCAACTGTCCTTATGAGGCTTAGCACACCTTGTAATAAAGACCAGGCAAGAGAAGACCGGGGAAGGGAGAACAGAAAACCAGCTTGCCTAGGAAGCGAAGAACACCATTTGAGGAGGGAGGTGGAGGTGCTAGAGCAGCTATGGGGTAGGAGAGAAGTAGATGGAGGAAGACGGGGGATTAAACGCATTATTTTATTATTCTCTGAATAGGTAATATATGCACATGGTACACAATTACAGAGGTCTCCCACTTCCCCTCATCTGTGCACCCAGCAGCCCCATTTCCTCCCTAGAAATAGCCTATGCCATCAGTTCTTCACATATCTCAGGGATTCTTGAGAATATTCCACCTCAAGGGCTCGCAGGCTTCCCTGGATGAGAATCACCTGGAGGGCCTGTGCCAGGACTGCTACCACCAGCCCCTGGGGGTTCTTTTCTGATTCAAAGGCTCTGGTGAATTTGCCTTTTCTTTTCCTTTCTTTTTTCTTTTCTTTTCTTTCTTTCTTTCTCTCTTTCTCCGTTCTTTCTTTCTCCCTCTCTCTCTTTCTTTCTTCTTTCTTTGGTGGAGTTTCGCTCTTGTTACCTAGGCTGGAGTGCAATGGCGCGATCTCGGCTCACCGCAACCTCTGCCTCCCGGGTTCAAGCGATTCTCCTGCCTCAGCCTCCCAAGCAGCTGGGATTACAGGCATGCGCCACCACACCTGGCTTTTTGTATTTTTAGTAGAGACAGGGTTTCTCCACGTTGGTCAGGCTGGTCTCGAACTCCCAACCTCAGGTGATCCACCCACCTCGGACTCCCAAAGTGCTAGGGTTACAGGCGTGAGCCACTGCACCCAGCCTGGGAATCTGCATTTCTAACAAGTTCCCAGGTGATGCCGATGCTGCTGGCCAGGGATTACACTTTGAGAACCACAGTTGTGGAGGTATTCACAGAAACCCTTTCAATACTCTCTGTCTCTCTCTTTGAAGTAATTTGAGTATCTGTTTCTGGCAATGGAAATGCCTCTAAGACAGCATTAATACAGCGCAATTCCTTCCTGTGGGCCTTCCCTATGCTGGACTCTTCATCTGGACTACTCTCATCCCTGACCTCCACATGTCCAAGGCCCAGTTCAATGGCCATTTCCTCCAGGAAGTCTTCCTTGGTTCTCTCCCTATACTGGAAGAAGTCTTATGCTCCCTTAAATTTCCATAAGAGTGTTTGTCTGCATTCTTCTAAGGGTACCTGTTATTTATTAGAACAATATATTAAAAATGGGACTCTCTTTGCCTCAATTTTTATAATTTTTATTAAAGAGATATCAGATCCCAAAATAAGTCTGAAGGAGACCATCAAATGTAGTATTTAGGTTTCAAGATTCTTGGTCCTCCCTCCCCTGGTCAGCTTGGGGACTGTAGAATGGCTGAGGTAATTTTTGGATGATTTCTTGGGAGAGGGCCATGCTGTAAGCCTACAAGAGGAAAGGAGAAATTAAATGGAGCTGTCGCTTCCATACTCTGGAGCCTAGAGAGCCTGGGTTTCAGTGGCCACTTGAGAGCTTGATGAGGGTTCTCTGTAGCTGGGGGAATCCAGGGACCAGTGCCTGAGACAGCCGAAGCAGCCTGGGGCCAGGCAGAGAGAGAGGAGGAATTGCCCTCCACCAAAGGCAGAGCAAGGGGAGCGTTGTTGCTTCTTGAGGACCAGTGGAAAGTCTCCAAGGCAGCCATTGTGGGGGCATCTGAAATCCCATCCAATATAGCCGGTCTGGTAGGGGCTGTGTGGTGACCTCAGCTGAAAGGAAGTGTGAGGTGAACTTCACATTCCCATGGCTCCACATGGCAGAGTCCTGGGAATGGTGGACAAGCCCCCAGTTTGGGGGATCTCTGAGGAACACCCAAAACACCCATAATCACAAGAGTCACCTTTACTCACCTGCCATCCAGAGGACCTTGAGATTTGGAGACAAGGGCACCACCTTTTGATTTTACCCTTTCTCCTATGGGCAGGAAGCTCATTCACCTGCTGGTGGGAAAAGGAGGGGTTGGGGGAGAGAGAGTGAGAGAGAAAAGCTACCCCATCTCCCTTCTCAGGTGGCTGGGGAGATGGAAGAACATGTAATGCCACATCAAGTTCAAAGTCTTGATTATGATATAACACTGGACATTCTCCTGAAAGGAGACAGTGGTTGTAACTCAGAGGGGCAAAGGACTATAAGACTGCTGTTTCCTAAAGGTGGCAAGACAGGGCATAGCCCTGCTGAAGTTTCATCAGGGGCAGGCAAAGTCATTCCTTTTATTGTTATGCACCATGTTTGCTTAAAGTTTCACACACACACTGCATAAGCTTTTTCTTTCCCTCACTATGTCATGAACTCCCTGATATCCTGGTGTGTAACACCTCTGTGGCCCTTTTGGTGCCTAGCATGCCTAGCACCATACCTGGCACATACAAGTCTACAGCTGATAGTTGCCCATTTATTCATTGATCCTTGCCTTCAACATGTATTGAGAGCCCATGTTGGGTGGTAGCAAGAGAGCAGGACATGAAATGCATGTGACTTGTGTTCCAGGAGCTTGCTGTCTGCAGGGGAGGTGTATGAGAAGTGTCTGCAGAGCCTCACCCCACTCCAAGGGGAGCAAATTCAAGCCCATGGGCACCAGGCAGGAGGATGAATAAGGGAGGCAGTCTCTAACTGCGACACCTTGGGCAAGTCTAAGACAATAGGCATGTTGGCAATTCTGGCAGAACAGGGCACCCACCATGCCCCTCGGAAGGTGGCAGCTGTTCTTTATTGCCTTCTGAGAATCCAAAATGACTGTTGCCAGGTTGCCTGCTTCTCCAAAAGAGTTTGAAATCTGGAGTTGCATGTAAAATGTCACCAAAAAAACCACATCTGTAGGTTCCTTCAGTCCAAGGGTCACGGTCCGGGCCACAGTGCTGTTGTTGGCTCTCTCCCCTGGTATTCCTGTTTATAAAGAGGGGGGTGCCAGTAATTGTGAGCCACGTGCTGCTTCTTTAGGAATTAATTAGTCAGGGATTTGGAGCAGCTTTATACAAAGAACTTAGCTGTGTGAAAACACTCTTTGGCCCAAAGAAGAAATATTTTTAAAATCCCAACCCTAAGTGCTTAATCTGCTAAGATGTACAACAAATAAAAATAACACTTGGAAAAGAGCTTGCTTCCTGTTTCAGAAGAGCCCCTGTGGCCTCTACAGTCTGATTACAGGGAAGGAGCCTTTTCTGCCAGTGGTATGACAACAAGCCACAGACTTACCAAACCAAGTCAGAATTTGAAAGGAACTAGTTGACAAGTGGCATTCACTGCAGCTTTATTACCTGGAAAATAGTTGCGTCCATTGGAGATGTAGTGACAGCTTCTAGGGCTGATCCCCCATGGTGGGGCTGTCCTTTGAGCTCCTGCTCGGACACTGCTGGGATCCAAAGGCCCAGGAGCCAGACTGTAAATGGAGCTGGAGAAGTCCTAGGAGACAACACAGCAGGCAGCCCAGGACAGTTGGCTACCTGACGCATGTCTCCATGTTCTGGGTCCTGTTCTGGGGACAGTCCCAGAGGTAGCAATCTATACAAATATAATGTATGACTGCCTTGAGGTGCAAATAAGGCCATGTTTCTCATTTGTATCATTAACTCCCATCTACCTTTATAAGCAGGAAATCTGATCATCTAAACATCCCTTTAAACCTCCTAAGAATCCTAAGCACTTGGTTCCAGGAAGTCAGTACTGTGTCTGCAGGTCTGATGGAGAGAATGGGGAAGCTCCCCTGACGATTGTTTCAGTGGCTGCCACAAGGTGTTGTTGTTGGAGACTGTTTTTGTGCAGACCTGCACACAGCTGCCCTACACTTTGGGCGGAGGCCCTTGCTGGTGCAGGCAGGTCTTTGCCAGCCCACAGTAGTGCCACATGCCTGGCAGTGTGAAGAAAGTGCAGGGCTGTAGGCCAGCACTTGTTGCAGCACAAATTGGAATGGGGAGGGGCCGAGGGTGTGTCTAACCTGATTTCTCAACTGGCCACCCTGAGATATCAGGCAGGCCACCAGAAATTCTGTTTCCATAAAGATCCCATAACTTTCTAGAAGGGCAGCAAAACTTTGAGACTGGCCTGCACTAAGAGAAGGCAGTGGGCGTGGTTAAGAGCACAGATTTTGAAATCAGATCTACTTTGGCTCAAATTTTGACCCTTTAATAGTTGTGTGATTTGGGGCAAGTTGTTTAATGTTTCTGGGCATCAGCTTCCTTGTCTATAAAATAAGGATAAAAACACCTATTTTATAGTTTGGAGAGCTAAGCCATGTAAAAAGCTCAGCATGGCGTCTAACCATGCCAGATTCACAATGAAAATGGCCACTGTTCAGGCGAAGGAAAAAACTCCACTGTTGCCCTCTGAAGGTTTGCTGAAAATTCGACTCACAAAAGACAGATTCAGTGCAGAAAGAACATACACATTTATTTTATTAGAGTTAACGTGATAAGGGAGGCTTTAGGGTGAAGACCCAACCCCCCAGTGGGGTGTAGAGGCTTATATGTTCTAATTCTTTTTTTTTTCTCTAACTTGCTTCAGAGGAAGATACCCTTCTTCTCAGGGGAAAGGGAGATGGGGAAGTGTGGATGATTTTAGAGTAGTAAATGATGTTTAGGGGAATTCAGTGGGCTTGAAGAACATACAATGGCCTGGGGCAAAGCTTGTTGGGCCCAGAGAATGGACAATGGTTTGTGACAAAAGTCCATCAGGTGTGTGGGCAGACACTAGTCTTTTTTCCTATAATATGGATTCAGTTAATGAAAACTCAGGGAAGGGGCTAAAGGCAATTCTTTTCATCTTTGGTAGGTGCAGACTTTAGGCAGAAAAGGGAGCTTCAGAGCACAGCGTCCTCCTATGCTTTGGGAGAGATGGGTGGGGAAGGGGAGGTCAGAGAGACCTTGAGGCTCCTTTTTCAGTTCAACATGTACAAATGGCCATATTTTGGGGTACTGGTTTTTGAGCCCCGATGCCACTCATAGGTGTTTTATTTGGGCATTAATTGTGCCAGTTTTTTAAAAAAAACAAAATGACCTGTTATAATTTGAAAACTGCAGACAATGAATACATTTTAGCTAGAAATTTTGATAAATTGGATATATTGAATAAGGCTTTCAACCTGTTTTATATTCTTTTTTTTTTAATTTTTATTTATTTCTTCTTATTATTTTTTTAGAGACAGGGTCTTGCAATGTCGCCCAGGCTGTAGTACAATAGCTATTCACAGGTGCAATCCCATTACTGATCAACACAGGAGTTTTGACCTGCTCAGTTTCTGACCTGGGCTGGTTCACTCCTCCTTAGGCAACCTGGTGGCACCCCCGCTACACTTAGTGCAGACACCTAATGGTCACAGTGCGCTACAGCCCAAGGCTTCTGGGCTCCAGCACTGTTCCCACCTCAGCCTCTCCAGTAGCTATGACTGCAGGTGTGTGCCCACCACACCCAGCTATATTCTTATTTTTAAAGATCAAAATCATAGAACAAATGTTTACTCTCAAGTCCTATTCAGTGATGACCTTGTGTAGTACTTGACATAGAGTTAAGTTGTCACAGTGTCTGGTTTTTAGCTCTTGTGCTCTTAGACGACATAAACGCAGACAGTCATGGAAGGGCTGCCCAGCCCACATGCTACCACCTCTGAGCCCTTACATAAGCTCTGCCAGGTTTACCTTCCTGCTCTGGATTGATTTCTCCATAGAGGACCTTGCCTCCTGCTTTGCTGAAAAATCAGAAGCATGAGGCAGGAACTGCCTCAACTTCCTGCTGCCAAATCTCAAGTCTCCTGAATCCAGCTTCCCATTTTGCCCTCCCCTTGTCCAGGAGGAGCAGTCCCTCAAGGCCAGCCCCCCCACACCCTTTCACCTCTTTCCTCCTGCCTTCTCAGGACACTTGCATTAACCATCACTCCAGATCACTCTGTATTTTCAACCTCACTTTTTCCCGGATTCTTCCAATTGGCATCAGACTATGTTCAAAATTTATTAAAGATAAAAAAGTGAAGATCCTTTTATCCTCCACTATTAGTTAGGAAGTAGGTTTGACTGCTATAAAGTCCCCAAATAATCAAATCCACTTAAAAAGCTTAAACAAGATGAAAGTTTACTTATTTCTCACATAAGCTGGCAGGGCAGTACCTTACTGGCAGGGACCTCAGCTTCTTAAGGGTCCTCACTCCACCATTCCTAGGGGTGGCCTTGTCTCCACAGTTCATGATAACTCTCACTGCTGTAAGCAGCATCAGGAAAGAGGGATGGGGAGATGGAGAGCCTTTCCACATGAGGGTATGACTTCCACTCACCTCCCAACAGGCCAGAATTTAGCAACATGGCCATGCTTAGCTGCAAGGAAGGCTGGGGATCAGCTATTATTCTGGTACCCAGTTGATACCGTTTGGATATTTGTCCCTGCCCAAATCTCATGTTGAAATGTAATCCCCAATGCTGGAGGTGGGGCCTGGTGGGAGGTGTTTGGATCATGGGGGTGGATCCCTCATGAGTGGCTTGGATCATCTCCTTGGTAATAAGCGAGCTCACACTTTAGTTCACACGAGATTTTTTCTTTATAAATTAATGAACCAATTAAACCTCTTTTCTTTATAAATTACCCAGTCTCAAGTATTTCTTTATAGCAATACAAGAATGCCCTAATATACCAGTTAAACACAGAGACTCTATTAATGTACCAGGAGGGAGAATGGGTATAGGGTACAGCAAGCAAGTCTACTCCTGCACACCGTATCCCCCCTAAGAACAGCCCAATCTCGATTTTCTCCTTCTCACCCCAAGTTTTCAAATGAGTTGTCCACACTCATCATCTCTACTTCCTGTCTGTGTTTGTTTTCCACATAGATGAGAATTTGCAAAAGTGTTTTGAAGCAAGGGAGAATTTTTTTTCTCATGTCAGATGCATAATGTGCTGACATATAACAATGTTTGAGGGAGGCACATCTCATTCATAAGCGTGAAAACCCAGTAATTATGCATAACTGCAAAAGGATCAGAGAGAATATTATACAAGTTCATTCCTTGAAGGTGGGACTAGGGGTGGGTTGAGCTGCTTAAGAAGACCTGGAAGGCGAGGTCCAGGGAGCTAAGTAAAGCCATGGAAGGAGCTGTTGTTGTCCAGGGATGGGCTGAGTCAAGGAGACACAACCAGGAGGCAACCCATGCTGGGGTCTGAGAGAATTGGATCTTGTGTGAAACTGAAGGAAGGAGAGGATACACGTGGTAGGAAGAGGGGATCAGACAAGGGTGGGGGAGGCAGATGGGAGGCAGTGAAGGTGCCTTTTAAATTCCTGATCTCATGCTTTGTAAATGTGGTGATGGGGGCACCTTTTCACATGGTACCAACTGTGCTTTCCCAGAATGGGGTAGCTCCTTAAAGGAGACATATACACAAAAGGACGAAATTCTTTTTTTTTTTTTTTTTGAGTCAGAGTCTTGCTCTGTCACCCAGGCTGTAGTGCAATGGCATGATCTCGGCTCACTGCAACCTCCGCCACCTGGGTTCAAGCAATTCTCCTGTCTCAGCCTCCCAAGTAACTGGGATTACGGGTGCCCGCCACTATACCCAGCTAATTTTTTGGTATTTTTAGTAGAGACGGGGTTTCACCATGTTGCCCAGGCTGGTCTTGAACTCCTGACCTCAAGTGATCTGCCCGCCTGGGCCTTCCAAAGTGCTGGGATTACAGGTGTGAGCCACTGCACCTGGCCAACAAAATTCTTATGTGCATTGGTTTTTCTCTACTTAGATCTGTTCATACTTATGGTGTTTACTAGGTAACCCATGCTTGGAGCATTGCGGATGAAACTTATGAAATCTTTGAGAACATAGCCTTTGATATCAATGCAAAGCACACGTTAAGATAAATCTGGGGTCCAGGTGTGGCAGCTCATGCCTATAATCCCAGCACTTTGGGAGGCCGAGGCGGGCGGATCACCTGAGGTCAGGAGATCCAAACCAGCCTGGCTAACATGGTGAAACCCCATTTCTACTAAAAATACAAAAAATTAGCTAGGCGGGGTGGCGAGTGCCTGTAATACCAACTACTCAGGAGGCTGAGGCAGGAGAATCGCATGAATCCAGGAGGCGGAGGTTGCAGTGGGCCGAGATTGCACCATTACACTCCAGCCTGGGCAACAAGAGCAAAACTCCATCTCAAAAAAAAAGAAAAAAAAAAGAGAGAGAGATAAATCTGGATAATTTCTGAGTCACACTGCGAGGGATCAAATCCTGGCTTCTATACGATATACGAATTAGCTCTGCAGCTTTGGGCAAGTGACTTTGCCCCTCTGTTCTTAATTTATAAAGTGGAGATAATAAGAATACATTTAGTTCCAGTAAGGTTGTTGAAACTAACATAAAACCCAATCCAAATGGGCTTTAACAGGAAAAGGGAAATTACAGGCTTATGTAATTCAAAAGATCTAATGGTAGCATTCAAGTGTGGTTTGATCAAGGCTCCAGTTTGGTTTCTCTGAGATTTCCTTTGACTTTGATCATAGCAGCAAATTGGGTAGGAACACAGATTCCCCTTTGCACAGCCTGCCATCTAGGAAAGGATGTTCACACCCAGAATTCCTGTCCGTGGTTCCAAGACTCACTCTAGCTGGACTGGAATGGTGACCACCCACAGAACCTCACTGTGGGCAGGGTTAATGGGCTGAGCCTAGGGCCACACCCCACCCATGGAACCAGGTATGGAATTGGCTTCCCTGGAACCTACTGGACTCCTCTCAGAAGTCAGAGGCTGCTGGGAAGAAGGAAGGGAAAATACAAGCATGAGAAGCAAGCTAGAGGAATTGTTACCAACCACAGGTTCTTAGGCACCCATGCAATAGCAATTGACAGGAGGCCAAACAAGTTTCCCAGACAAGACTTTATGGGCGCTTGTGCTCCAACACAAGGAAACTAGCCCACGAGCAAGAGTTCTTGGCTGGCCCCACTGAGGGGAGTGCATTTCGGTGTCTTAAGGAGGGTGACATGCATAATTCATGAGGTAGGTGAGCCTCACTACATGTGCAGGGTGGAGTACAGGGTGTGCAGGCATGGTAAGGAATCATGCCAACACATACCGTTGCGTGAGCAGAAAATAGCAGATAAGCCCTCCTCTGGGCAGGGATTTTAGTATTATAATGAGGCAAGGGGCAAATATCATTCTTCGGATCTTATGTGCATGCAGGCTGTAGGATTAACTCCCTTGAGTAAGATTTAGGGTGGATGCTGCTTATCTTAGTTTCTTCAAGATCGCAAAGTCAGCGGGGATGCGTTAGAGTGATGGTGGTGCAAAGTCTGCTAATTGACAGGTGTGGGAGTGGGGGCCTCATTCCAGTGAGGGCTGAGTCCTGTCCCTATGCTGTCTCACAATCTGCTATATCCATGCACACTGTTTTGACCCAGGACTCCTCCCCCAACAGTTATGGCCTTCTGGTGTCCTAAGTTAACCTTAAAGAAGCAAACATAGAGCTAGTTTGTCATGGGAAATTTTGACAGACTCATAAAGGAAAAGACATGATAGGTCACAGCAATGCCATGTCTATACTCATTTCCAAGAACCACATTGTAACCCACATGTGTATTGGCTGTGAAACTCTTAAACTCTTTCTCCAGGGCCAGAATATGACTTTTGTGGGTCTCCATTTTTGCCTTCATCGTCCCTTTCTTCTATAAAAAGTACTAAAAACTATATTACTAAGTTGATACTGACAGAGCTCAAGACATAGTATCCACAAATATAGCACGTTGGCATTTGAGAAAACAGCAGAAGCAGGAAGGCCACTCTCACCTTCTCCTCACTCTGCTCCCCTGAAGAGGGCCTTAAGAGAATTATCTGACCTTCCTCCGAAGAAAATCTTCATTCCAGAGATGTCCTTCCTACACCCAAGGAAAGGAATGTCCTTTTCTCTGAAGACACAGGAACACAAAAAAGAATCTAAACAGGCCTTGCTAAGTACTTTCCAGTTTAATATCATTAGATCATAGTTTTTTATCCTCCAATCATACTTCTGCATGGCTGTCTATAAAATACACAGTTTTTCCTGTTTCTTTGGGCCTTCATTTCTGAGTGTTCCCATGTTATATAATTTTCTTTTTCTTTTTTCTTTTTTCTTTTTGAGAGAGAGAGAGTCTCACTCTGTCACCCAGGCTGGAGTGCAGTGACACAATCATAACTCACTGCAGCCTCAACCTCCTTGGCTCAAGTGATCCTCCAACCTCAGCCTCCAAAGTAGCTGGGACTACAGGTGTGCACCACTGCACCTGGCCAATTTTTAAAATTTTTAGTAGAGACGAGGTCTGGCTATGTTACCTGGCTGGCCTTGAACTCCTGGGCTCAAGTGATCCTCCCGCCTTGGCCTCCCAAAGTGCTGGGATTGCAGGCGTGAGCCACCTTGCCCAGCCCACATAAAATTTGTATTAAATAAATTTGTGTGCTTTTCTCTTGTTAATCTGTCTTTTATTATAGGTGTCTCAGCCTTGAACCTTGTGATGAGTGAGAAATCTTTCTCCCCTACGGTATGTCTGTATTAACATTATATATTAAAACATTGTCTTCTAGTTAAAAAAAAATTGAAGCATTTTCATGAGCCACTAAAATTATCATGAGCTCTGGGCTCTGCCCCAGCTGTGCCTGATGGATGGGTCCACTCCGCCTTTATTCCCAATGCACCACAGGAGAAAAGTTTCAATGTGCACCTTGCCAAGAATTTCATCTTCTTTATGTTGCCCATGGCATTTTCTGAGCAGCTTTCCTGGAGCTCTGTCTGCCATCTTGCTTATGAAAACCCCAAGTTGTGTAATGGTTACCTGACAGAATGGGAATCCAGATCTCCTTCAGGATACAGCAAGATGGAGGCCTGCAGAGATGGCCTGAAAATAAGTAGCTGGATCCTAAAAGAGTGGAAAGGAAAGTGTTCTGTGCAGTGTTCAGGCATTGAAGCTGTCCTGTTAGTGAATGAGGAAAGAGGAAGAACCCTAAAATGATCCTAATGGCCTGCACACCTTCCTTCCTTCTGTTAAGTTTCTATGATCATGAGTAGGTTCATCCTTTTATTAAAAAGTTTAATAAGCCAGGCATGGTAGCTCATGCCTGTAATCCCAGAACTTTGGGAGGAGAAGGCAGGTGGATCCTTTGAGCCTAGGAGTTTGAGACCACCCTGGGCAACAAAGTGAGACCCTGTCTCTTTGAAAAAAAGAAGTTTAACCAGTCTCGGCAGGTTAAGTTATGCTGTGGTAACAAACGACGCCAAAATCTCAGTGCTTAAAACCACAAAGATTTATTTTGTATCCATTCTACATGTCCTTCTTGGGGTGGCTAGGGACTGTCCTCCATGTCCTCCTTACTCAGGGAGCCTAGCGGATGGAGTGGCACCATCTGGAACCGGGACAGCAGTAGTGGCAGGAAGAAGGAAAATGTGGCAAATTGCAAATTGGTTGGTGAGCCTGCCACTGGGCCACTTCCCCTCGCTTTTCTTTGGCCTCCAACACTGATTCAGAAGGCGGGGAAGTACGATTTCACCATGCTTCCAGGGGGGCAGAATAAGAATATGCAGTGGCCAGCCTCAATGATTGCTGCAATAATTTTCATCTTTTTTTTTTTCTTTATCCTTTCATTCTTACAAAACTTGCACATGGTAACCAATAGCTCCATTCTAGGGTGAAGGAAAGAGCCTGAGTCTCTTCTGTGGCTGGGGACAGGAAATGCACCCACCTGCCAAGCTGCTGGTGACACCTGGTGGCAGCCAGGAAGCCCCAGACTCCTGAGGGAGGAGCAGTGTCCCTATTCTCCGGCCCCCAGGTGAGAGTTCCCAGCACTGGCTGGCCTGCTGGGCTGAGCAGGTATCTGGGGATGAGGACTTAGGAGTATGAAGGCCAAGGGCTCCCTGGGAGGGAAGAGAAGGTTTCCCCAGAGATGTTCACAGGGCGTGGGATCTCTAGGTAGTAAAAGGAATGCAACCTGGCTTCTTGCTCCCAGCAGGTGAAGCCAGACGTATTATGATGTGTGGCAATCTAAATGACAAAATACTTTGTGGACACGGTTGGGAAGTACAGATAATGACATTACATCATGTCCATTACATAAACGAAGTGAAAAAAGGTAGATACAAAAATTAGACTACAAATGACAGTTCGAAAAGAATGTTGTGTGTGTGTGTGTGTGTGTAGCGGGTATGAATAAGTCCACAAACTATATGAGCAAGACATATTTGATTCCTTTATTTCCTTTTAGTCAACTTAGTCCTGACTCTGAGCTTTCATTCATCCTGATAAAAATTTGTCCCCAGTTATTTTTAGAGTTTCCCACTGCCATGGTTGTGCTGGGGTCTCTCGTCCATAGCTGCAAAACACTGGCATTCTCCTGTGATTTTTGAGTCCATGGATACAGCCTTCTTCCACTCCACACAGTCCGTGGAAGCCCCCCATCTGGCTGGGGTACACGAATCAATCTTGGTGGGTCCAGAGACTCGATTCCTCAGAGGCACCCTCTGCAGCGTCACCCCTGAAGTCTTGCCACACCACCCACCCCCCATTCTCACCTCTCCTTTCTCCCTTCTTCCCTCTCTCCCACCTGCCCC
This sequence comes from Gorilla gorilla gorilla, assembly GCF_029281585.2. Taxonomy (NCBI): domain Eukaryota; kingdom Metazoa; phylum Chordata; class Mammalia; order Primates; family Hominidae; genus Gorilla; species Gorilla gorilla. The sequence continues at coordinate 74,858,045 of NC_073236.2, read as the reverse complement.
TCAGAACACATACTCTTGAATGAGTTTAAGTTTTTCAAGAGGAAGAAGTACGTCAGCCTTGCCGAAATAATCGAATAACGGGATACTAGCAACATGGAAACCAGAAACCAGCCTGGACAACCTGGTGAAACCCCATCTCTACTAAAAAAAAAAAAAATTTTCAAAAATTAGCCGGGTGTGGTGATGCGTGCTCATAGTACCAGCTACTCAGGAGGCTGAAGCACGAAAATTGCTTAAACCCAGGAGGCGGAGGTTGCAGTGAGCCGAGATTGCACCACTGCACTCCAGCCTGGGCGACAGAGAAAGTCTTTGTCTCAAAGTAATAATAATAATAATAAACATTGAATGTACCTCTTCCTCAGGGAAAGGAGGTTAAATAAAGCTGGATTTCCATCTGAAAAGGGAGATAGAGGGGAAATATGGACAATAACATATGAAGTAAGAGTCAGAAAAATATCTGTACATGTAAATAGATGTATATGGAATCACCTCATAATGTTACGGTGATTATTTATGGACAGTGAGGTTGCAGGTGAGTTTTATTTTCGACCCCACCTCTGGTACTCATGACCTTTGTGTGGCCCTCTCCTACTCTGTAACAGGGCGAGTTTGGGTGACCTATAGAATACAGCAGAAGTGAAGGTTCGTCACTCCCCACTGAGGCTATAAAGGGCCGTAGTTTCCATCTTGGACACTGTCTCTCTTGCTCTTTCTCTGACATCATTTATTCTTAAGGGAAATTTTGCCCTGAGAAGCACTATAGAGGGGCCCAGCCATGGCCTCCTGCCAACAGCCACATGAGTGAGCTTAGAACCAGACCCTAGCAGGCCACTGATGCCATCCATCTGTAGTCCCAGCTAGTTGGGAGGCTGAGGCTAGAGAATTACTTGAGCCCAGGAGTTCAAGGCAGCAGTGAGCTGTGATCACAATGCTGAAAAAGCAGCAGATCCTGCAACCTGCCAAGGCTTCACATGAGAATAGCTCTGACAACATCTGGACTGCAACCTCTTGAGACTCCCTGAGTCAGAACTACCCAGCATATTTCAGACGAGACCATAAAAGAGGAAGAAAAGAACCACCTGGCTGAGCTGCTCTTAGTGATAGTGAGATAACAGATGTTTGATATTTTAAGCTGCTGGGTTTTGGAGATAACCTGTTACACAACAACAAATAACTAACACAGTATTTTCCCCGCAATTTTCAAGTTCTATATAATGTACATATATTGCCTTACAACCAGAAAAAAAATGTTTTAAAAGATCAAGTAAATCCTTCATTCCAGTGTGATACAGAACAACCTGTTCAGTTGTCTGATTACCATCACTGCTTTGCACACCTGTACCCACTGAAGTCCATGTGGTAAGACACCAGCTACACACCAGGGAGGCCTGAACAGGGGTTGGTCTTAATTTAGTTTTGCCAGAGAACTCCGTGTTGCAAAACATCCCATAAAAAGGGATGATTCTTTTCGTGTGATGCAGGTCTTGCAAATGTAGCCAAAAATCAGTTAATTCCCTCAGGAAACTGGATAACATTTAAACTTGGTTAACTGCCTCAAACGTTGTATAAAGTAATAAATAGCATTTGACTATCACCAACAGCTACATTTTGTTTATAGAGGATTTTCTTTCCTTTATTTTTTTTTATTTTTTATTTTTTTAGAGACAAGGTCTCCTTCTGTCGCCCAAGCTGGAGTGCAGTGGTGCAATCACGGCTCATTGCAGCCTCAACCTCCCAGGCTCAAATGATCCTCCCAGCTCAGCTTTTTGGGCACCTGGAACTACAGGCACATGTCACCACACCCAGCTTGGATTTCCCAAAATTGGAAATGTACATTTTTCTTTTGAAGGTCAGTGGGCCTAGAACAAAATGTGGCATGGTAGGGAGAATGCTGTCCTTGAACCTGAAGCCTTCCCTCTGCCAGGAACAGCTCTGTGGCTCTGCAACAAGTCACTTTGCCTCTCTGGCCAGTTTCCTTATATGTAAAACAGCAGTGTTGAATATACTATCTCTAATGACTCCAAAAATTTGTTACCCTATAGTCTTGCTTTAACCTACCATAGTATTTTGGCTCTTGAATGACAAGCCTGAGCCCCCACTCATGATGGATGTTGCACTATCCGGTACGGAGGCCACTATGTGCATGTGGCTAAATTCAAATTAATTTAAATGAACTAAAATTAAAATGTATTTCTCTGTTGCAGTAGCCATGTTTCAGGTGCTCCATAGCACCTGCAGCCAGTGGCGATGTATGACACAGCGCAGAGTTAGAGCACTTCCACCATCACAGAAAGTTCTACTGGACAGCTGCTCTAGGGCCTCACCTCTCCAAGTGTGGTCCATGAACCAGCAGCACCACATTACCTAGGAGCCCTTAGAAATGTAGACTCTCAGCTGGGCACAGTGGCTCAAGCCTGTAATCCCAGCACTTTGGGAGGCCAAGGCAGGCTGATCACCTGAGGTCAGGACTTCAAGACCAGCTTGGTCAACATGGTGAAACCCTGTCTTTACTAAAAATACAAAAATTAGCCAGGCGTGGTGGCAGGTGCCTGTAGTCTCAGCTACTCGGAAGGCTGAGGCAAGAGAATCGCTTGAATTCAAGAGGCAGAGGTTGCAGTGAGCTGAGACTGTGCCATTGCACTCCAGCCAGGGCAATAAGAGTGAAACTCCATCTCAAAAAAAAAAAAAAAAAAAAGAAAGAAAGAAAGAAAGAAAAGAAAAGAAATGTAGACTCTTGGGCCCTACCCCAGATCAGCTGAATCAGAATCTGGATTTTAACAAGATTCCCCAGTGCCTCCTGCAGGTGTGAGTTTGAGAAGCCCTGCTATAGGGAATGTTCTCTGCTGAGCAGGTGACCGGAAGGACAGAGTGGTGGTTAGATGTGTGTCCTCGGCCGGATGCAGTGGCTCATGCCTGCAATCCCAGCACTTTGGGAGGCCAAGGCTGGAGGATCACTCGAGCCCAGGAGTTCGAGACCATCCTGGGCAACATAGGGAGACATTGTCTTTACAAAAACATAAACAAAATTAGCCGGGCATGGTAGTGCATGCCTGTGGTCCCAGCTACTTGGGAGGCTGAGGCAGGAGGATCACTTGAGCCTGGAAGGTCAAGGATGCAGTGAGCCAAGATCGTACCACTGCACTCCAGCCTGGGCAACAGAGTGAGACCTTGTCTCAAAAAAAAAAAAAAAAAAAAAAAAAAATTGTGGCCTCTGTGACCACACTCAGTGGATGTGTAGCCTGGCTATTTCTTGGCTGTGTGACCTTAGGCAAATTTCTTAACCCTTCTGGGCTCCAGTTTCCTTATTCAGAAAATAGTATCCATCTCATGGGAAACTCTGAGGCCATAACAATATAAAACAATTATCACAGTGCCTCCCTAACACACAGTAAGTGCTCTTTAAATGACAGTTTTGTTATTTTGGGGTTCTGCGAGGTTTCAGGTTTCTGACAACCCCAGGCCTTGAGATCCAATGCAGACAACAGGCCAAGAGCGGCTCTTCTCCTTTCTGCCACAGGGTGGCGCTGTGTCACAACGTCCTTTCCTCTCCCGCAGACTTGGAGCTGGCTCCCCGGCAGGAAACCAGAATTTGAGATTTCCGCTGTCTCTGTTTCCGATTACTAAGCACGACCGGGCAGCCTGGACACCGATCCAAGCATTCATCTGGCAGATAATAGGAAAACAGTCCTCAGCTTTGTATCCAGTTGGAATGCAAAAGTAAGGGTCGAACCAAGAGTTCAATAAGGGCTGTGTGAAAGTGGTCGTGGAAGCCGGAGACTCCTGATGGAGGGCTGGGGGCAGGGAAGTTTCGGATTTTCTGTATCAGCTGTGCAACGACTTGTGTTCCTTGAACCACATGTTCAAACTACAGCCCTTTGCTGGCCAAGTATATGGGTGTGTGTGTGGGCGGGGAGTCGGGGTGGGGAGCCTGTGGGAGGTGTGGGTGTGAGAAGGAGAGACAGAGGATTTTTAATGTTTTGAAACAGGGTCTTGCTCTGTTCTCAGGCTGGAGTGCAGTGGTACAATCACAGCTCACTGCAGCCTCGACCTCCCTGGCTCAAGCAATCCTCCCATCTCAGCCTCCTGAGTAACAGGGGCCACAGGCATGTGCCACCATGCCCGGCTAATTTTTTATTTTTGGTAGAGATGGGAGTCTCCCTATGTTGCCCAGGCTGGTCTCAAACTCCTGGGCTCAAGGGATCCTCCCATCTCAGTCTCCCAAAGTGTTGGGATTACAGGTATGACCCGCCGTTTCTGGCTGGGATTTTTTAAGGAGTCGATTTCTAAAGTTTCTCAGACTTGAGCCTACCTCACAGTCACCTGGGGAGGCTTGATTGCTTGGCCATAGTCTCAGAATTTTCAATTCAGTGGGAGGTCTGGCCTGAATAATTTGCATTCCAAACAAGCTCCCAGGTGATGCTGACGCTTCTGATCCAGGGACCGCCCTTCACTACCCTAAACTGAAAAGCTCACCTGGACCAAATTAGATACTCCTAGTTCAAGAGAAGGACATCACTCCACAGGAAGTTCCTTTAACACCCCACCCATGGTGACACCCTCAGCACTCTTAGGAACCTCTTAAGTCCCCCTTGGGCCATGTCAGGGGACTTATCAGCCTGAAACCCCATGTGGACAGGAAAAGTGGCTACAGGGCCAGGAGCCGGGGTTATTCCCAAGTTATAGTCCCCACTTCCCTCCAGGCTCTTAATTCATAACTCTTGCTGTGTCCTGAGAAGGGTGATTAAGACCCTCAAAACCCTGCTTAGTCCCACTTGTGGCACCAAACCTGCGGAGAGCACTCTTTTTGCCTGATGCCACCAGTCCAAAGCAGAGTCACTTCCCCCTAGAAATAGGAAACAGCAGAGGTCTGGATGATTCTGATGGGCGTGTTGGACATTCTCTCAGAGGGAGGGTGGACAACTCAGATGGGACCCCCACGGGTTGATACAGGCTGATTGGAACACTCATGACCAGAGAGAGTGTCCTAAGAACAAGCCTGGGTCCTCCTCTGAGTTCCTCAGGCACCAGGGCCTCTGCATGTATGGCACTGATCATATACTGCCTGGCCATGAGTCGTGAGCTTTGCCATTCTTTTAAAAAGAGTATGTGGCCCACTCAGGATGTGCCAGGCTCAGCACCAAGCTTGAATGGGAGCCCACATCCTCACAATGGGGAAAACATGCGGATGTCAAAGCACATCTCACATATGTGTAGTGGGCCTATGTATGCAGCTGCCAGGCTCTGGGCCTTCTTTGAGTTCCCCTAAAACCTAGTTTCCCAAGCAGTGCAGTGAGGCCCACTGGTGGGCCATGAGATGAGTAACGGAGGCCAGAAGCTAATGTTTTAAGTCTAAATAGTTTTAAGGAATAGCTATCTGTATAAGGTTGAGATAAAGATAAAATAAATTTGGTAAAAGTAAGGTGAGTTGATTTAGAGAACAATAATAGGCTATAGGATAAGTGCTTATCTGAAGTTTGGGAAACACTGGCCAACAGAATTCACACATGCAAAAGTGTGGGTGAGTAACGGAGACTTCACTGGAGACTTCATGGTAGCAATTGAGGAGGGGTCTTTATGTAGCACAGCCCACATCCCACACAGCCATAGGACCCCACAGGACTCATTTTCATTCTTCCCAAGTCCATTCATGGCCACACAGTCACTGGATCTTTTTGTGTTTTTGTTTTGAGACAGGTTCTCGCTCTTTCGCCCAGGCTGGAGTGTAGTGATGCTATCTTGGCTCACTGCAACCTCGACCTCCCTGGTCTTGGGTGATCCTCCCACCTCAGCCTCCCAAGTAGCTGAGAACACAGGCATGCACCACCATGCCTGGCTAATTTTTTGTACAAACGGGGTTTTGCCATGTTGCCCAGGCTGGTCTCAAACTCTTCAGCTCAAGCCATCCGCCCCCCCTCAGCCTCCCAAAGTGCTGGGATTACAGATGTGAACCACTGTGCCCAGCCCACTGGGTCTTTCTTTCTTTTTTTTTTTTTTTTTTTTTTGAGACGGAGTCTTGCTCTGTTGCCCAGGCTGGAGTGCAGTGGCGTGATCTCGGCTCACTGCAACCTCTGCCTCCCGGGTTCAAGCGATTCTCCTGCCTCAGCCTCCCAAGCAGCTGAGACTACAGGCACGTGCCACTACGACCAATAATTTTTTGTATTTTTAGTAGAGACGGGGTTTCACCGTGTTAGCCAGGATGGTCTTGATCTCCAGACCTTATGATCCGCCTGCCTCGGCCTCCCAAAGTGCTGGGATTACAGGCGTGAGCCACCGCACCCGGCCTGGGTCTTTTTATTGTCTGTGTTTCTGCCACTTGGGTGCAGATTCCTGGCTCCATACAGGGGCCACACCCTACATCACCACCTTCAGTTCTTTCCCTTTATTATGAAGAAGATTCAGCTGTCTCCCAAATTCCACCCCAAACTCTGAAACTGGGGAAAGCTTATATAGTTTATATTGTAAAGGTCAATGAATACCAGTAAAGCCATTTAAAAAAAAATGCTTTATTAATGAAGATAGTAATGCAGAATGGTGCAACTACTTTGAAAACAGTTATGCAGTTTCTTAAAATGATAAACATACACGCACTGATAACCCAGCCATTCCACTCCTAGGTATTTACTGTATTCACCCAAGGTAATATATGGCCATAGAAAGACTTGTACAATAATGTTCATAACAGCTTAATTAGTAATGGCTAAAAACTGAAAACAACCCAAATGTCCACCAACAAGTGAATGGATAAACAAATTGAGATGTTTCCATTCAATGAAATACTCTCAGAAATTAAAAAGGAATGAACTATTGATACATTCAATGATATGGATGAATTGCAGAAAAACTACAATTCAAGAAGCAAGATAAAAGGAATACGTACTATATTATTCCATTCAGATAACATTCTAGAAAATGGGCCAGGTGTGGTGGCATGCATCTGTGGTCCCAGCTACTTGAGAGGCTGAAGTTGGAGAATCACTTGAGCCCAGGAGGTCAAGGCTGCAGTGAGCTATGATCATGCCACTGCACTCCAGCCTGGGTGACACAGTGAGACTCTGTCTCTGAAAAACTACGAAATAAAAATAAAGGAAAAAGTGTAAGGGCCCTTTCCACAGACACAGCACAGCCTTGATCCTGCTCCCCAGAGCCAACTACTGTTAGCAATTTACTGAACAACCTCTCAGGTTATTTCTTATGAATACACATGAATTTATAGAGATTTTATTTTTACAGAAACAGGATTATACCATACATATGGTTCTGCAGCTGCTTTTTTATGAAATAATGTGAGGGCCTTGGAGAAATAAAGTTTAGCTCCAATGTACACTTTAACATGATTATGCTGTTCCCTTGCCACAGGGCTTGGGAGAAATTAGACTAAGCCAAATCAGGTAGCCACTCTTGAGAAAAGTACACAACTAGGCTGGGCGTGGCAGCTCACACCTGTAATCCCAGCACCTTGGGAGGCCGAGGCAGGAGGATTACTTGAGCCCAGGAGTTCAAGACCATCCTGGGCAACAGATCAAGACTGCATCTCTTGCTAAAGAATTAAAATTACTAAAAATTTAAAAATTAGTTTTAATTTTTAAAATTAAAATTACTACTACTAAAAATTAATTTTAAAATTTTTTTTACTAAAATTAAAAATTAAAAAATTACTACTAAAAATAAAAAAATTAGCCAGGTGTGGTGGTGAGCACCTGTGGTCCCAGCTACTCAGGAGACTGAGGTGGGAGGATCACTGAGTCCAGGAGTTCAAGCCATGTTCATGCCACTGCACTCCAACCTGGGTGACAGAGAAAGACCTTGTCTCAAAAAAATAAATATAAAAAAAGAAAGAAAAATGCATAGCTAAATACTGAGTCCAGGATCACTGAGTCCAGGAGTTCAAGGCTGCACTGAGCCATATTCATGCCACTGCACTCCAACCTGGGTGACAGAGAAAGATCATGTCTCAAAAAATAAATATAAAAAAAGAAAGAAAAATGCATAGCTAAATACTCATCTCCTGTTTCATTAGATTCTCCCTAGGGATGCTAGTGGATCTGCTGTAGAGAGGGAGACACAAACCTCCCCCTGGACTTGGGGGTGTGGGAATGTCTTTGGGAAAGCCATCAGCAGGGGCTGACTGTGGTCGGGGTGAGCAGAGCCGTTGCCAATTTTGCAAGGTGAGAAAGTAAGTTTTTATTAACACAGCAGAAGGTTTCAAGTCTGTTCTCTGGAAACCTAAGATGTACTTACTGTGCCTTCACATAGAGTCTAGGTCATGTTCTCGTCATCCTTGGGAGGTGGTGGTGTGGTGTGGACAGGGACCGGGCTCTGAAGTGCAGCAAAATGGGTTGGAATCCCAGCTCTCACCCTTGCCAGCTGGGTGACCTTGGGCAAGTCACATGTCCTTCCCCATTGGCTTCCACTGGCTTGTTGTGGAGGTTCATGCTGTAGCCGTATGTGCGGCGCCTGGTAATTCGTAGCCAATCAGCAGCCCCTAGGAAGCTAATTTTACTGGTCTCCTATTATTATTACTTCCTATTGAGGTCATTGACCTCAGGCTTTGCCAACAGCCTTCCCCTCCCACAAAGGCAACTGGCGCCCCCTCTCAACTCTTTCCAGGTCAGCAGCAGCAAATAGCTAAAATTTGCTGTGAAATCTTGGCTTGCAGGGCCCGTATTGATTTTGTTCTCGAAGCCTTTCAAGTAGCCGCTGCCCTGTGATCTCCCTGCAATGCCCCTAACAAAACCCAGCAGCTTCCCCAGACAGCTACTGGAGACACATATGCTTCTAGAAAGAAACCCGGACCCCTGGGCCACTAGAACCAGTCCTGTCTTTATCTCGAAGCCCCAAGGTCTCAGAGCTCAGTGTGTTTATCAGGTCATTTAGCAGCTACCCAGGTAATGGTTGAGGAGCATGGGCAGGAGGCTTCTGCCTCATCACCTTCCTTTCAACAGATATTGATCTCGTTCCGCTACGTGCAAGGGAACCACACACAATGCTCCCAGGACCTTTGGCGTCCCAGTGCTGCTTGTTGGCTAGGGTAGTGGTAAACAAAGGAAAGGCAACCTTAGCTGAGTCCCTGCCTCCATTCTTGCCAAAATTTAAACCAGGTCAATTTTTCCGGCCTAGTGCACCCTTTAACTTTGTTGCTGAACTGTTTGCTAGTCCTGGTGGCTCAGCAAGGACTAGGGAAGGCAGGTGGCCTGGCTGAGACCCTGCAGCTCAGTTCCTGCCACGGACTCAGCACTAGCCAGGTGTGTGGCCTTCAGACAACTCACTCACCTCTCAGTGCTGTTTTCACACATCATTTTCTAAGTTTTGTGGAAGTAAGACCACAGGCCAAAATGTCACACTAGACTAACAGAGAAACCTCTTCCAGAAGTTTCTGCAGCAGCCCACACACTAGTGATGATGGTGAGTGGATGCTCCCTTGTAAACCAGATGCTTGTGAGGTAAGAGCTGCCTATGTCTAGAAGGGTTTTTTGTTTTTTGTATTTTTGTTTTTTTGAGACAGGATCTCCCTCTGTTGCCCAGGCTGGAGTGCAGTGGCTCAATCTCAGCTCACTGCAACCTCTGCCTCCCAGGTTCAAACAATTCTCCTGCTTCAGCCTCCCGAGTAGCTGGGATGACAGGCACGTGCCACCACGCCCGGCCAATTTTTGTATTTTTAGTAGAGATAGAGTTTCACCATATTGGTCAGGCTGGTCTCGAACTCCCGACCTCAGGTGATCTCCCTGCCTTGGCCTCCCAAAGTGCTGGGATTACAGGTGTGAGCCACCGTGCCTGGCCTCTAGAAGGGTTGTAACACAGATAGTTGGAACAAAAAGGTATTTCCATCCTCCAAGGACCTGTCTAGACATGAAGGCCAACTGTGAGAGGAGAGATTCAGAGGAGATGGGTCACCATGGGGGTCAGACCCACAGATGGGGATGGGGAAGAAGAGGTGATAATCCTTAGCAACCTACATACAACTGCAGAAGCCGGTGCTGGCTAAGTCAGGCAGAAAAGAAACTTAGTGAGAGGATACTGGGTGGCCACACAGTGGTGGGAAGACAGAACTGTGTCTGCAAAATGGGGAAGAAGGAGGGAGGTCATGGGACCGGAGCCCACGTCACACCCCTGGAGGTAGCTTGTTCTGGTATCACTGGGTCTGGTTGTGGTGACTGCCCCTGTGGCCACTGTTAAAGTAGATCCCCACCAACCTGAAGTCTGAGGTGAGTGCCTCCAACCAGCCAAGCCCTAACCACAAGGGAAGCTTCGAGAGAGTGTGCCTTACCTCAGCAGGGGTCTTTGCCTAACACAAAGCCGACTTTGCCTCTCACCATGTTGAATGGGGTGGTCCCAAACTCAGGAAGTGGGGTCAAGGCTGGGTGGCCAAAAATTCAACAAATGTCCCACAGTGGAAGGCCAGCTGATCAGTCTCTGAAACTGTGCTTACTGATGAGAGGTGGAAGCTATTCATGGGGCAACTGGGGGCTCCAACCGACAGTAACAGGTCTCCAGGAGGCAGCAACAGGGGCTCTCAGAGGAAGCCTTATCTCGTCACTCTCCACTGGGGACAGTGTTGGCAATGTCTGGGCAAGGTCTAGCTCCATCACCTATGATGGGGTGCAGTGGCACAATCTTGGCTCACAGCCTCTGCCTCCAGGGCTCAAGCCATCCTCCTACCTCAGCCTCCCAAGTAGCTTGGACCACAGGTACACACCACCACGCCCAGCTAATTTTTTTTTTTTTAATAGAGACAGGGTTTTGCCACGCTGCCCAGGCTGGTCTCAAACTTATGAGCTCAAGTGATCCACCACCTTGGACTCTTAAAGTGCTGGGATCACAGGTGTGAGCCACTGTGCCCAGCCGATTAAATCTTAAAGCTCCAAAATAATCTTCTTTGACTCCATGTCTCACATCCAGGCTGGGTTCTCACATCTTGGGTGAGGGGTGCTACTGGCATCCAGTGGGTAGAGGCCAAGGGTGCTGGTAAACATTCTGCGATGCCCAGGACAGCCACATGCCCCCAGTGAAGAATTATCCCACTAAAATGTCAACAGTGCTGAGGCTGAGAATCCCTGATTTATTCAGAGGTCCTCACAGGTCAGCTCATCAGGCATGTCTGCAGAGAGGACAATAGCCTGGACATGTGGCCCGAATTTTGGGGGAGACCCATTCTTGTAGCAAGGACAGGGGAAATGAACTGTGTTTGGAAAAGGCAAGGCAGGAACCCCATCCTAAGTGCCCCAAGCTTCTGGACAGGTTATGATGACTGAGCCTCAGGAACAAGGACTGCATAGGTATTTGCTTACAACCTGAACTAGCATTCAAGATGCTGGAACAGGCAGATACTAGGGATGCAGCATGAAAGCCTGAGAGTCTGCAGTTGGCTGGGACCAGAGACGGAATGCTGTGGTGGTTTGGTTTGGCTCTGTGTCCCCACCCAAATCTCATCTCAAATTGCAATCCCCACATTTTGCGGGTGGGGCCTAGTGGGAGTCCACCCCCATGATTCAATCACCAGTCTCAGGTAGTTCTTCATAGCAGTGTGAGAATGAACTAATACAGAAAATTGGTACTGGGAGTCAGGCACTGCTATAGAAATACCTAAAAATGACAAAGTGACTTTGGAATTGGGTAACATGCAAAGGTTGTAACAGTTTGGAGGGTTCAGAAGAAGACAGGAAGATGTGGAAAGTTAGAAACTTCCTAGAGACTTGTTGAGTGGTTTTGACCAAAATGCTGACAGTGATATGGACAACGAAGTCCAGGCTGAGGTGGTCTCAGATGGAGATGAGAAATTTACTGGGAACTGGAGTAAAGGTCACTCTTACTATGCTTTAGCAAAGACACTGGTGGCATTTTGCCCCTGCCCTAGAGATCTGTGGGACTTTCCATTTGGAAGTGATGACATATGATATCTGGTAGAAGAAATTTCTAAGCAGCAAAGCATTCAAGATGTGACCTGGCTGTTTCTAAAAGTGTATGCTGATATGCATAGAGAAAGGGATGGTTTGAAATTGGAACTTACATTTAAAAGTGAAGCAGAGCATAAAAGTTTGGAAAATTTGCAGCCTGACCATGCAGTAAAAAAGAAAAACCCATTTTCTGGGGAGAAATTCAAGCCAGCTACAGAAATTTGCATAAGTAAAGAGGAGCCAAATGTTAATTGCCAAGACAATGGGGAAAATATCTCCAGGGCATGTCAGAGACCTTCACAGCAGCCCCTTTGTATCACAAGCCCAGAGGCCTAGGAGGGAAAAATGGTTTCATGGGCCAGGCCCAGGGCCCAGCTGCTCTGTGCAGCCTTGGGACATGGCACATGGGAGCCCACCTCTTACATCAGCATGGCGTGGATGTGAGACATGGAGTCAAAGAAGATTATTTTGGAGCTTTAAGATTTAATCAGCTGGGCACAGTGGCACACACCTGTGATCCCAGCACTTTGGGAGCCCAAGGTGGTGGATCACTTGAGCTCACAAGTTTGAGACCAGCCTGGGCAGCATGGCAAAACCCTGTCTCTTTTAAAAAAAAAAAAAATTAGCTGGGCGTGGTGGTGTGTACCTGTGGTCCAAGCTACTTGGGAGGCTGAGGTAGGAGGATGGCTTGAGCCCTGGAGGCGGAGGCTGTGAGCCAAGATTGTGCCACTGCACCCCATCATAGGTGACGGAGCCAGACTTTGCCTCGGAAAAAAAAAAAGAAGATTTAATGACTGTCCTGATGGGTTTCAAAATTGCATGGGGCCTGTAGCCCCTTTGTTTTGGCCAACTTCTCCCATTTGGAATGGGTGCATTTACCCAATGCCTGTACCCCCATCTTATCTTGGAAGTAACTAACTTGTTTTTGATTTTACGGTCTCATAGGCGGATAGGACTGGCCTTGTCTCTGATGAGACTTTGGACTTGGACTTTTGAGTTGATGCTGGAATGAGTGAAGACTTTGGAAGACTCTTAGGAAGGCCTGATTGGTTTTGAAATGTGAGAAGGATATGAGGTTTGGGAGGGGCCAGGGGAAGAATGATGTGGTTTAACTCTGTGTCCCCACCCAAATTTCATGTTGAATTGTAATCCCCAGCGTTGGGGGAAAGACCTGGTGGGAGGTGATTGGATCATAGGGGCAGTTTCCCCCTTGCTGTTCTTGTGATAGTATGTGAGTTCTCACAAGATCTGATGGTTTAAAAGTGCGTCGCACTACCCGCTTCGTGCTCTCTCTCTCTCCTGCTCTGCCATGGTAAGATGTACCTGCTTCCCTTTCACCTTCCGCCATGATTGTAAGTAGTTTCTTGAGGCCTCCCAGCCATGCTTCCTGTCAAATCTGTGGAACTTGAGTTGATTAAACCTCTTTTCTTCATAAATTACCCAGCCTCAGGTAGTTATTTATGGCAGTGTGAGAAAGGACTAATACATGTGGCTTCAGCTCTGGGGAGGAGAGGCAAAGGGGGTGAGGAGCCAGGAACTGCTGGCTTCCAGTCAGACCTTAAGGCCAACCACAGTTTAGTCCTTGGGTCCAGCCTCCTCAGTTGGGTTGTCGTTGTCATCTCCTTAGACACATGATGGTGGGTGGGATAAAGGGGACAGATAAATCAAGATCTCAAGGGAGGCAGAAATTTGTACAACTGGGAAGCAAGACAAATGTCTACTTGTTTTCATAATGCAATGGGCCGAAATTAAAGCTTTGCATAATATTCTTGGTTGGTGGTTTTTTTGTGTTTTTTTATTTTTTAATTTTCATAGAGATGAGGTCTCACTATGTTGCCCAGGCTGGTCTCGAATTCTGGGCTCAAGCAATCCTCCTGCCTTGACCTCCCAAAATTGTGGAATTATAGGCATGAGCTACCCCAACCAGCCCAGGATATTGTTTAAAAAGTATCAAGAAACCTGGTATAAACAATATATCAAAGTTCTGTCTGATTTTCCATAGACCCACAGATGGTGCTAATTTTCCATGTTGGTAAAATGCTTTGGCTTTTGCAAAACACTTTCAGGGCTCTTAGCATCTCAGCAACCCTGTGAGGTAGCCATTAACAATCCCATTTGACAGGCAAGGAAACTGAGGCTTGAAAAGGCCGGGCAGCTCACCCACAGCCACAGGGCTAGCTAGAGCCTCAACTCTTCCTTGCCTTTCTTCTTCTGTAGGAAACATTTATGTCAGTTCCAAGGGGCATTTAAAAACTCCACCAACTCAGAGGTTGATCCACCAACCTCAGCCTCCCAAAGTGCTGAGATTACAGGCGTGAGCCACCACGTCTGGCCTCTGTATACATTCCTTCCCCCCATTACCCCCCAGAAACAGGGTCTTGCTCTGTTGCCCAGGCTCTGGATACAGTGGCACAATTATAGCTCACGGCAGCCTCACACTCCTGACCCACCACACCTGGCTATTTCTTATATTTAGTTATTTGTTATAGTTATTCCACTTGCCTGATCACCCTACTCCTTTTGGGTTTTAGGTTTTTAATTCTTTAGGGAAATCTGGTACTATTTCCTAGTAAAATGTTCCATATATCTTAGGGGATTCTGGCCCAAGATTAGGAAAGAAAATTGGTAGATAGGGGATTGCTGCTGGAGAAAAGTCTTACTGACAGCAGCAAGAAATGACAGTTATTAGTCTGACAGTGAGAGAGTCACTGTGACCTGGGCACTTTTCCTTTTTTGCTGCTTTACATTGTGGTGAGCCTGCTCTCTTCTTCTTGGCTGCCTTCTCCCACTTGGGTTTGGCACAATTTCCCCTTTGGGAAAAACAACGTCCTAGCAGCCATCTACTTATAATTTCTCTCACATGGCCAGGCACTCATTGGAGGCTGCTGTTCTTTGGGAAATGCCCTCTTCAGCAGCCTTGATGAATGTGGGGAGAAAGCCTCAGGAATTGGCTTCCCTTTAAGGAATACGGACTGTCCTTCTCTTTTACTAAATTGGTGCTAATTGCCATTGTGAACATTTGCTTGTTTCATTTTATTATCTTTTTGAGATATATTTCTTTTTAGTCCTAGGCTTATATTTAAACTAATGTGTAATTATTGTTTGGAATTCTTAATAATCCACTCAACCCTGCTCAAGAGGCAAATATTTTAGCACTGGAAAATATTTATATGTGTCTTCATGGTTTCTTATTCTGGATGCAACTATAAAATAATAAACTACAACAAATATCTTCCAAACAGTAATTATACATTTATTCATATCAGATCCCTTTAAGCTATTTCACTAGTTTGGTGGTGTCTAAGCAATATGGTGACATGCATTTCCTATCCAAGTCAACTGGGTTCCCTTTTTGCAGCTGACATCTCTAAGAGCTGAGACTCTTAATCTGCAAAAGTCATTTTGTAATAGCTTTCTTGAAGGACAACTGGCATACAACAAACTACATATATTTGAAGTATGCAATTCAACATGTTTTGACATATTTATACACCAGTGAAACCATCACCACAATCAAGATAACGTATCTATCACCCCAGAAAGTTTTCTCAAGCCCATTTGTAATTTCTCACTCCTGCCCTTTTTCACCTTCCCCTCCTCATTTCCCAGGCAATAACTGAACTGCCTACTGTCACCATAAATGAGTTTCCATTTTCTAGAATTTTATATAAATGAAATTAAGCCATATGTCCTATTTTTCCTGGCTTCATTCACTCAATATAATTTTGTGATTCATCCATGTTGTGTTGTATCAATACTTCATTCTTTTTGTTATTGAGGACTATGTCCACTGTATGAATACAATGCAATTTGTTTATCCATCCATGTCCCTGTTAAGGGACAGTTGGCTTGTTTCCAGTTTTGGGGCCATTATAGATAATGCTGCTGTGAACATTTGTGTACAAATCTTTGTGTGGACCTACGCTTTCTCGTCTTTTGGGTAAATACCTAGGAGTGGAATAGTTGGATCTTATGGTAGATGTTTATCTAGCATATTAAGAAAGTGCCAAAAAATGAAAAAGAAACAGTAAACTGTTCTTTCAAGTGTTTTCCATTCCCACTAGCAGGGTATGAGAGTTCTAGTTTCTT
The DNA here is from genome assembly GCF_029281585.2 of Gorilla gorilla gorilla. Taxonomy (NCBI): domain Eukaryota; kingdom Metazoa; phylum Chordata; class Mammalia; order Primates; family Hominidae; genus Gorilla; species Gorilla gorilla. The sequence goes on along the minus strand of NC_073236.2, from coordinate 74,842,065 downwards.
CACATTCTTGCCAAAATTTGGGATGATCAGTCTTTTAAACTTTAGACATTGTAACATATGCATAGTGGTATATTGTGGGTTTAATTTGCATTTCCCTTATGACTAATGATCATAAGGGATCATTAGTCAATGATGCCTTCATCATTGACTGATGACCAAAGCATCATCTTTGGTGAAATGTGGAATTAAATCTTTGCAAAAGTAAAATTTTGCACAGTTTAGTGTCCTGTGTGATTTATTTGTCAAACATCACAATGCTATGACCTGCTACTTCCTGACACACTGATTTAACCCCTCTAAGTGTGCATTCAAAATCCTAGCACCAGTAAAAGCCAGCATTTATGAGGTGCTTATTACATGCCATTGCCTGTGCTTAGCATTTTATGCGTACTAACTCAGTTATTCCTTACAACATCTCACTTTTTGGGTGAGAAAACAGTGACCCAGAGAGATGAAGCAACTTGCCCCAAATCACACAGCTAGTTCAGTGGTAGAGCAGGGGCTCAAAGTTGTGTGGGAAGTGGGAGAGAAGAATATAAAGAAGCATTGGTCTGCAGTTGAGAATTCATCTGCGGTTTTTCCACATCCTTTGTGCAGAAGGTGAATAGATCGTGGAATTGATCTGGAGTCCAGAATTTTGCCAAGTGCAGAGGACCACAGGGTATGATATCGACCAAGTTATTTGAAGTGACTGATTAGGTGATCTTGACTAGCTAGAGAAGGAAGACAGAAGAAAGAAAGATCAACAATGGAGGAGTCAGAGGGCTCCAGGAGGTTGGAGGGCCATGACAGGCAAGAGAGTGCTGCAAACATGGATGATTTTGGCTAAAGTGAGATGTAGGAACTTGGGAATTCATAGGTGACAGGGCTCCTAGTACTGATGGGGTTCAGGCACAAGGAGGTTGGATACTGGCAATCAGGAAATGGAGGGCAATGTCACTAAATGGCTTGAGTCCCAAAGAGATAGTCATTTATTTTAATTTTTTTCTAGAGAAAAACAGTTTAGATGCATTCAGACTATTTTCTATTTTTTCATTCACATGTTATTTTTTATGGAATGAAATCTATCAATATCTTCCTTTATGGTTTGGGTGATGTTTCAGGGTGATCAATCATCCCCATTTGCATGGAACTGTTCAGTTTTAGCACTGAAAGTACCACATCCTGGGAAATTCCTCAGTCCCGGGCAAATCAGAACAGTTGGTCACCCTAGAAGCCATGGATTCTCATACTTCAAAAAATTACCAGTAGTCTCACAACCAGTTCTCTCCTTTCATTCTCATCCCTCCTCTCTTGCTGAATTATTATCCAAAATACAAAAGAACAAACTCACAGACTGGTAGGAACCTACATCTTTAATCCTAACCCCCGTTACCTGCTTTGGATATCCAACACTCTAACCAAATAGGCTTAATTAAATATGATTCCCCAAACACCACCACCCCAGGTGTCTCAGTCACTCTGTGCTGTTATAAATGACTATATACTGGGTGGCTTAGACAACAGAGATTTATTTCTCACTGTTCTAGAGGCCAGGAAGTCTGAGATCAGGGCGCCAGCATGGTCGGCTCTGGTAAGGGACCTCTTCCTCGTTTGCAGATGACCATTTTCTCGTTGTGTCCTCACATGGCAGAGAGGATAGAAAGCAAGCTCTCTCCTGTCTTTTCATGAAGACACTAACCCCGTTCATGAGGGATTCACCCTCATGGCCTAATTACTTTCCAGAGGCCACCCCACCTAATGCCATCACACTGGGGACTGGGCTTCAACAAGTCGATTAGGGGGAAGGGGAGAGGCACAAGCGTCCAGTCCATAGTACCAGGCTCTCATATCTCAGGCCTCTGTTCCTGGTCTTCTCCTTCCCTGAATTTTCTCTCCCTTTGCAGCCTGCCTGCCTCCCATTCTTCCTTTCAGACCTTCCTTTGAAGCAACCTTGTCCAGGAAGGCTTTGCAACCTGAACTCTTCCTCCTTAGATATTTATAGCTCTTTGAGCTCCTCTATTAATTATAACAAGGTAGTAAGTGACAGAACATCTGACACCAGATGGCTCAAACAAACGAAAAGCACCCTACCTTTGGAAGGTAGATCCACATTCAGGCATAGTCGGATTACAGGATCAGAGCATAGCCATCCAGATTCTGTATCTCTTCCTCCATCTCTCAACTCTAGGTTACCCCTCTCCTCGAGCAGCCCCTCCCCTCACAGCTGTAAGAGCATTGGCAGCTTCTTGGGCTGCATTTTTTCAGGGTACGGGAAAAGAGGAGGAGTTACTATATCAACATCCCCAGAGGCTGAAAATGCCCCTGACTGGACCACTTTATTCCATCGCTGTGGTCAGGAGGTTGTGCAGGGCCATGAGGCTGCACAGGTGGTTGTTATGCATTGCATGACACCAAGAGGTGCCACTCACATAGTCTGCAACACAGCTACCAGACCGAGCACACCCTTTCACCTCTCTGGGTCTCAGTTTCATGAGTCAGATAAGAGTGACAAATCTGAGGTCTCCTTTAGTCCTACAGATCTACCATTCCACCATTCTGTGACCTCCTCTGTTGAAATAGTATTTTAGTGGTTTGGCTATCTTTCCATGAAGAGTTCTTAAACTCTCTTTTTATCTATGTTCATCCCCTTCCAGAAAAACAAGTGGGCGGTAAGCTTTTTTAAAAAGAGGAAGCAGAGAAGCCCAAAGAAATTAAGATGTAAAAATAGTACATTGTGAAAATTCTCAGTTCCGTGTTACCACTGGTCATATCTATTTGGGTGGACAAGTTATAATGTGATCGCCATTTGCTGAGTGTTTGTTACATGCTTGCTTCTAAATGTTCCTTGTGTGTTACATCTTCTAGTTTCTTCTGGTGACCCCCATGGACTAGATGGTACTGTACCTGTTGTTCCCATTTTATAGACAAAGAAAATAAGCCCTGGAAAGTTGCTCGGGGTGCATGTTTACTGAATGGTGGCATCTGGATTTGAACATATGTTTGCTGGGCTTCACATTTCTCTCTCACCCAACACACTGTGTCACTCCTTCGTCAGAGTCTCTGCTGGAGTTCATCGAGTCTCAACTGGGGGCTCTAACCCAAGGGAGTGATGTACTTGCTGGTTCACAGAAACATGAGTGTTTCTAAAAGGAAGATTCAATTTTAATATAATTAATAATTATAAATAATAACATTTTATATTTGGAAATTTTTATTTTCTGACAAAAGTATAGAAAGTAAAATTCAATAAAATACTCTTGGCTGGTTGCAGTGGCTCACGCCTATAATCCCAGCCCTTTGGCAGGCCGAGGTGGGTGGATCACGAGGTCAAGAGAGCGAGATCATCCTGGCCAACATGGTGAAACCCTGACTCTACTAAAAATACAAAAATTAGCTGGGTGTGGTGGCACACGCCTATAGTCCCAGCTACTCAAGAGGCTGAGGCAGGGGAATCGCTTGAACCTGAGAGGCAGAGGTTGCAGTGAGCTGAGATCGCACCACTGCACTCCAGCCTGGTGACAGAGCAAGACTCCATCTCAAAAAAAAAAAAAAAATACTCTTGGCAAGTGGGGACACACAGACAAGAGAGATGCTGCTTCATGTATCAGAACCTTGGGTCAGGGATGACCTTTGAGACTTGTATGTCAATCTGAAGAAGAAATTGTTTTTAAAAAGCTGAAAAGCACAGATCGATACAATAATGGGCAGGTCTTATTTTAGTTAGTATCTGTTTCAATTCAGTCCCTACTTTGCTGCCCAGGGCTGTGTGTATGCCACTAACCTTTCCCAGGGAGTGCTGGTCAACCAGGAGAGCAGGCTGGATATTGTAGGGGAGCCCTGCCTCTCCAGGCAGCAGCAGGTAGGTCAAGACTCAGACAGCCTCTCTTCCAAGCCTGGCTTCCTGGATCTTTGTCCAACCCTAACATGTGATGGGAGGTACACAATGCAAAAATAACCAAAGAGACCTAACTGGGTTGCTGCTGAAAATAGGGGCTTTTTCATATGAAAATGTCACATTAAGGAAAGAATACCATGCAACCTGATAGACGACTGTTCCGTAGGCAGGTGGAACCAAGGTGGTCCCTGCTTGTCCATGCATGGGGCACCATCTCTTGGTGTTGCTAGAGTAATGAATAAATGTTCTTGTATTCCAGTGAGTTTCCTAGTGGATAGTTCACTGACCTGTTTATTTGCAGGCCTAGATTCTTCTGTGTAAAAAATGGAGACTTCATTTTGCCCTTGGCTTGAACTGGTGCTCAGTACCCACAAGTCCTACGTGATTCTGTCTACAAACTCGGTGGCAGTTGTTGGTGTAGTCCACCAAGTGTTTTTACTACTCCACCTGGAACATGGAAAGATTATACTTCCTCCCCCCTTGAAGTTGGGTGTGGCCACATCATTTGCATTGGTGAGCGAAGGTGAATGGAACTGAGGTGTGTCACTGCCAGACAGGAGCTAGTGCAAGATTCATTCATCTTGCTCATTCTGGCAAAGCAACCAGCAACAATGGAGGCAGGGAAGCTCCATCAGCTTGAGTGACTCTGAGTGATATCTTGACATCACTCTGAGTGACTCTGACAAGTACAGCCCCCTTGTGGACTCCCAACGGACATGCAGCATGAGAAATAAATCTTTGTTCCTTTAAGCCACTATAATATTGGGATTATCTGTTACTGATACATAATCTAGTCAATGCTAACTGACACAAACTCCTGCTCCCTCCAAGAATGGTACCACCCCATACCTCAGTAATTAATAATCCACTGTTTTCCTCTAATTCATCACTATTTCATGCATTTTAGTTTGTGCCTACAACTGAACTGTTTGAAACCAAGCCTCACATGTTATGCTTCCATATCCTTCACAATAGTAGAGTGTAATGGCTAAGTGCACTGGGTTTAGAGTCTAGCAGAACTGGGTCCAAATCCCAGACCTATTCAGTGTGACCTTGGCCAAGTGATTTAACCTAGAGGAGCCTCGGTTTCCTTATTCCTAAAATGGGGATAACAAGGCAGGCATCCTAGGATTGCCAGGAGCTTGGGATTTATTACATCCCTGGGACTTAGCAAGAAGCCTGACGCAAAGTACGAGCCTAATGGTTTAACTTCAACAGTGCTGAACACACATGAGGTGCTGACTTGCTGTGTGACTCGTGCCTCCTTTTGATGAGCAGAGTCTTCCAACTTTGGGCCCACAACCATAGCAACTTATAAGTCCCCCCTTAGAACTAATAAGCCCTCAGATATTTGGAGACAGCTCTCATGAGTACCATTCAGACATATTCTTGTAAAATAACATCATCAATCAAAACCGCAATGAGATACCACTTCATATCTACTAGGATGGCCACAATGAAAAAGACAGACAATAACAGGTGTTGGCGAGGATATGGAGAAAGTTGAACCCTCATACACTGCTGGGAGAATGTAAAATCATGCAGAAGTTTTGACAAACAGTCTGGCAGTTCCTTCAGCAGTTAAGCTTAGAGTTATCATATGATATAGTTTGGATGTTTGTTCCTTGCAAATCTCATGTTGAAATTTGATCCTGGTGTTGGAGGTGGGGCCTGGTGGGAGGCGTTTGGGTCATGGGGGGCGGATCCCTCATGAATTGCTTGGTACCCTCCCCATGGTAATGGGCAAGTTCTCACTCTATTAGTTAAGGCAAGATCTGATTGCTAAAAAACAGCCTGGCACCTCCTCATCTCTCCTGCTCACTGTCTCACCATGTGACATACCTGCTTCCCCTCCACCTTCTGCCATGAGTAAAAGCTTCCTGAGGCCTCACCAGAAGCTGAGCAGATGCCAGTGCTATGCTTGTATAGACTGCAGAACTGTGGGCCAAATAAACCTCTTTTCTTTATAAATTACCCAGCCTCAGGTATTTCTTTATAGCAATGCAAAACAGATTAACATACCATATGGTATAGCCCAGCACTTCCACTCCTAAGTAGGTACCCAAGAGAAATGAAAACGTTTCCACACAAAAACTCACATATGAACGTTCATGGAAGAATTATCCGTAATAGCCAAACACAAAAAAAAACCAACTCAAATGTCCATCAACTGATGAATGGTTAAACAAAATGTGATATATCCATGCAATGGAATATTATTTGGCCATAAAAAGAATAATACATGCTAGAATACGGATGAATCTTGAAAACATTATGCTAAGTGAAAGAAGCCGGAAACAAATGTTCCCATGTTGCATGACTCCATTTATATGAAACGTCCAGAATAGGCAGGTCCACAGAGACAGAAGGTTGTTTGCTGGGGGCTAGTGCTGTGGGATCAGGAATTTGGGAGTAATGGCTAAAGGGTGTGGGGTTTCTTTATGGGGTAATGAAAATGTTCTGGAATTCGTGGTGATAGTTACAGAACTCCATGGATATACTTTTAAAAACCCCTCTGATTTGTACATTTTTAAAAGACGGTTTTATGGTATGTGAATTATATCTCAATTAAAAAATATATATCCTCTTCAACAAAAGCACAGGTGGGTACCTGTCCACATGGAAAACTTTTCTTAGGGCAGGACATTAAGACATTCATGCAGCATGTGTCTTTAGAAACTTACAGCAAAAGGTGGCAATGAGTTCTACCCTCACCTGTGAAAGGTAAACATCCTTTCTCCAGAAGAGCCTGCTAGCCAGGAAGGGCAGCTTGGAGCCTCTCACAAAAAGTCTGCAAGGAGCAGCCCAGTCCTGACTTCTCTGGGCACCTGGGAGTTGGATTCAGCATTCTGTGCAAACACACACACTTGGCCAGAAAGTCCTGAAGCCAGTTTCTTGTATGGGCAACAGAGGAAGGTGGGAGGAGTGCTGGAAGTGAGGGGGCTGAAGGAGGACACAGCCAAATAAGATGAGACTTAGCTACACTGAGGTTGTCCCTGTAAGTCAATGGTGACCACTCTAAGGATAAGCCAGTAAGTCAGTGGCCAGCTTTCCCACTCTGCATATTTCTCTTACATTCCAGGTGACATCACCTGGGGTAGCAGACAACACCAGTTGCCAGTAGTTCTCAAAGAATGGTCCCTGGTTACTGGCATCACTGGGAAACTGGTGAGGGAGGAAACTGAGAGGAGGAGCAAAATCTCAGTTTGAACAAGCCCTCCAGGTAACTCCAGTGCACGCAAAGTTTGAAAACCACTGGCCTGAGGTGGGCAGATCACTTGAGGTCAGGAGTTTGAGACCAGCCTGGCCAATATGGTGAAACCCCATCTCTACTAAAAATACCAAATAGCTGAGCATGATGGCTGTAATCCCAGCTACTCATGGGCTGAGGCAGGAGAATCGCTTGAACACAGGAGGCGGAGGTTGCAGTGAGCTGAGATCATGCCACTGCACCCCCAGCCCAGGTGACAGAGCTAGGCTCCATCGCAAATAAAGAAAAAAAGAAAAACCACTGGCCTGCACTCTGGCCGTGGTCACCTCTCTTCCTCATTATCAGAACGCTGGCTTTGCTTGGGAAAGTGGGAATCAGTGCCACATGCTCAGGACAGAAGAGAGACTGACAGAAGGACTCAGGGCCACTGAGAGCACAGAGCTGCTGCACCTGCCCTGACCCATACACCTCTAGTCTAGGCTTGTGCGGTTGGGAAACTTAAACCCCTAATTTGCTGAAGCTGCTATTTTCAGATTCCTGCTATTTACAACTGAATCCATTCTCTACCAGTGAACCTGGGGACAGGAAGTTCTGAAAACACCAGGTTTGTCCTGGTTGGAGAAGTGTGGGATTTTTCTCTTGCAGGAACCAAGCACATGGGCTGTCGTACACGCGAGGGGCCAGGGTTCAGAGCTAGATTTCTGGTTTCAGTTTCTCTGCAGGGCTGGGGCAGGCCAGCTGGGCCAGGCCATGGGTGAAGTGGGCGGGCTCTGACCAGAGTGCCAGGGGTGCCATCCCGGGTGCCCATGCCCTGCCCCCCTGCTTCAGCCTTAGCTGCTTTCTCCCAGGACCTGGCAGTTGACAACTCTCCCATGACAAAAAGTCTGGGCCTGGGTGGCTCCAGGGTCAGTTCAGTGACTCAATAACATCAAGCACGCTGGCTTTTTATTTTTATTTTTGTATTTTTTTGAGACGGAGTTTCGCTCTTGTTGCCCAGGCTGTAGTGCAATGGCGCAATCTCGGCTCATGCAAACTCCACCTCCTGGATTCAAGCAATTCCCCTGCCTCAGCCTCTCGAGTAGCTAGGATTACAGGCATGCACCACTATGCCCAGCTAATTTTGTATTTTTAGTAGAGACAAGGTTTCACCATGTTGGTCAGGCTGGTCTTGGACTCCTGACCTCAGGTGATGTGCTTGCCTTGGCCTCCGAAAGTGCTGGGATTACCAGCGTGAGCCACCACACCCAGCCCCTGGCTTTTTATTTTAATTCATTAATTAATTCAATAAAGATTTGTTGAATACCTATTAGATGCCAGGTGCTGCTCTAGGTGTCGGGGAATGGACCAGGGTGCTGCTTTCTGGAAGTTCACATTTGTGCATGTGTGAGAGTGAGTGCGGGTGAGCATGAGAGTGAGAGAGTGTGTATGCATGTATCAGGGAGCGTGAGTGCATATGAGTGTGAGTTTGTGTGTGAGTGCATGTGAGTATGAGGAAGTGTAAGAGTGTGTGTGTGAGAATAAACAAGTCCTTAAAGTGTAAAGTGCTAATATGCACTCTGAAAAACAATAAGGCAGGAAAAGGGAATAGAACGATTAAGAAGGGGGTGCATTAGAAAGAGAGTGGTCAGAGAATGCCTCTCCAAGGTGGTGACATTTACACAGGGAGCTGAAGCAAGTGGGTGAACAGGCCAGGTGTGGGCTGAGATCACTCCAGGCTGAGAGCATCCCAGGTGAAGCAGAACAGCCAGGGCAGAGGCCATGAGGCTGGAGCGTGCTGGAAACATTCAAGGATCAACAAGGAAGCCAGAGGTTGGCTTGGAGGGAGGGAGGGAGGGAGGGGGAGAGTAAAAGGATGAGATCAAAGAGGCAGTGGGGAGTCAGATCACATGGGGCTTTATGGATTTGGAATTTTATTCGTGGAGAGGGAGGGAGTCATCATTGGGTTTTGAGGAGAGGAGCAATGAGTTCTGACTTCCGAACAGAGTCATCCTCACTACTGTGCACAGAACAGCCTGAGGGACGCCCACCATCCTCTGCTCCGCCATCCTCAGTGTTTTCACTTTACCTTTAGACTTCTGTCCTCCAGGTCACAGGATGGTTGCCATGGCTCCAAATGTGACACGTACACCTCACTCACGTCCAGGCTGCTGAGATCCGAAGATAAAACCAGATCACACCACAGATTTATGTTACTGTGAATTCACTGACCCCAGCCTCACTCGGCTCTCAACATCGCCTAGAAAACCTCCTCTATTTCCCCGGCAAGATTTTTCCCTTTCTCCACAGCAGCTATTTCCAATTATCATCATTTTCTTCAAACCTACAATACCACTACTCTCCTCTCAGTAGATGGTCAAGCTCTTATTTCGCAGAAAAAACCCAGAAACCATTAGGTGGAAATCCCCTCAGCTGCCACCAAACCTATCAGGAGGATCTTGTCGGCATCTGCCTCATCGCTCCTGCTTCCTCCGTGAGAGGCAGCCCTCGCAGGTGTAAAGGCAGTCCGTCCTGGGCTTCCCCCATACCATCCCCTCCAGCACATTCTCAGGGATGCATCCTATTGCTCACCTCCTCTTTCCCTCCTGTGTTTTCAACATCTCCCTTCTCTACTGGCTTCTTCCCATCTTTTCCCCAGTCTTAAAAAGAAATAAACAAACAAATGCTAAGTTAGAGACACCAAGCACAAAAGGTCACACACTGTAGGATTCCATTTATTTTTTATTTTCAATATTTATTTTTTTGAATTTTAGTAGAGACGAGGTCTCGCTTGAACTGAGGTTAAGTGATCCTCCTGCCTCAACCTCCCTACGTGCTGGGACTACAGGTGTGACCCACCACACCTGGCCAGGATTCCATTTATATGAAATATTCAGTACAGGTAAATCCATAAAGACAGCAGATTAGTGGTTGCCTGGGGCTGAGGGGAGGGGGTTGGGAAGTGACTGCTTATTGTGTATGGAATCTTTTTTGCAGATGATGAAATGTTTTGGAACCAGAGAAGAGCGATGGCTGCACAACACTGTGAATGTACTCAATGCCACTGTACGCTTTAAAATGGCTAATTTTGACTAGGCGCGGTAGCTGGCGCCTGTAATCCCAGCACTTTGGGAGGCCGAGGCGGGCTGATCACTTGAGGTCAGGAGTCTGAGACCAGCCTGGCCAACATGGCAAAACCCCATCTTTACTATACATACAAAAATTACCCGAGTGTGGTGGCAGGCGCCTGTAATCCCAGCTACTCAGGAGGCTGAGGCAGAAGAATCGCTTAAACCTGGGAGGCAGAGGTTGCAGTGAGCAGGGATCAAGCAGGGGCTGCACTCCAGCCTGGGTGACAGAGTAAGACTCTGTCAAATAACATAACATAACATAACATAACATAACATAACATAACATAACATAACATAACATAACATAAAATATTTAATTTTATGTTATGTGAATTTCACCTCAATAATAAGAAACAGACTCACAATTTCATATTGTCTTCAGACACCTCAAACCTAATATGCTTAAAATTCAGCTCACCAACTGGCTCCTCACTCCCTATTTCAGTCAGTGGTGTCAGGTCCACAATGTGTGGCCATACAGGTTGTAGCCTGCACAGAGGCCTCTAGCTAGGAGGAGTGTGGGAGACAGAATCCAGCCTATGCCACTCATAGGATGTCACCTTGGCAATAGCTACTCCTGCTCAGCAGCCCTGTTTCTAACTCTCACAAAGGTACCTTAAGGGCTGGAAGTGGACTGGAAATAGAATTGCATGGCCCACCATTGTCGTGCGAGGCAGACACCTGAGCCTCATTCTTGACTTTTCTTTGAGCACACAGAACCATCACCCCCACCATCCAGTCAGTTACTAAGTCTTGTCAATTCTTCTTTCTGTCCTCCTCCCTCCAATGCCACCAACCTGACTGGGCCACCATTATCTCTCACCTGCAAAGGTGGAGAACATAGATTTCCCATCCCTGTGCTTCTAGAGCTAACACGGCCAACTCACCTGGGGTGAGAGGTGTCCATGTTCCTCCATTAGGTGGAGCTCAGCAATGGAAAGACCATGATAAGTGCCGGGGACTCAGCCTCTTCTTCCCCTCCTCATCCTGGCCAGAGGAAGGCAGTGATTCTCCAGAGAAGACCCAGATGGATGCCTGGGTGGCTGCCCAAGGCCTAGACTGGAGGGAACCATTGGGCAGGGAGTGACTGGAAACCCATTTGGCCCTCACAACAAAGGCACATTTGCTAACTGCTTATTCAGGAATAAAGGTGAGGTTTGACTTCCACGAGGAGGCCACCTGTGTCTATTTCTCAAACTGCTTTCACAGTGAGAATGAAAACCAAAAATAATAATAATAACAGTAATAATAAAGGGAGCCTGGATTGCTAGTCTAGACTTTTTAAAAGGTTTTCTTTTCCATGTTCTACGTAATAGCCAAAGTGATCCTTCTGACATGCAAATCCAATCATTCTGTTTCCCCTGAACAAAACCATATCCTGGCATCTCATTGCCTTCATGATAAAATCCAACTCTTTAACAGGGCCTGAAGTACCCTTGGTGATCTGGTCCATGTTTAGCTCTCCAGACTCAATTCTCACCACTTCCTTCCTTGCCCTCTCTGCTTGTTGGGCAGCCATGGAATTGCACCATCGAGGTCTCCGGCTGCAGGGAGCAGTCAAGTGACAGCCACAGTTCCCACCCTTCAGGATCCCTCACTGCATCCCTCCAAAGCCACATGTCCCCTGAGCTAATTCCAGCCAAAGGCTGAGCATAACACGGCACTAGCTTCTGCCTGATGGGGAATTCCTCTGAGGGCCAGCTTTGGCTCAGGGACTCCCCATCTGCCTGGCCAAAACCTTCTTAGAACCACGCTGCAGTCTGAGACTTTCCTCTCCAATCATCCTTCCTGCCCTGGCTCCTTCCATGGGGTCAGACCCACATCATGATTCAGAAGCTCCAGCAGAAAGCTCTTCCTTTCGCTGCCTGCTCCTCCTGCTCTGTTAATGAACACGACTGTCATACAGAACTACCTCCCATCATGTTCTGCTCTCCTCCCCTGGTTTTGTACATGCTGCTCCCTCTGCCTGGAAGATTCTCTCTTCTTTCCCTGACCCTTTCCCTGGTCAATCTCTATGCATCCTACAGGATCTAGCTTAGTGGTCACTTTGTTCACCCGAGACAGGCATTGATGGCTCACCGTGGCCTAGGCATTGTTCTGGGAGTGCACTGGGGATGCAATAAGGAATACAAAATAGGTAAAGCCCCTGCGTTCACCAAGCTTACTTTGTGGTGGGTAAATGGTCAATAAACATATTTTTCAAAACAGATCCACAATCCGCTGGTAGAAAAGACCAGTACTATAAAGAGAATAAAGCAGCATGAGGGCATGGAATGGAATGATAAAGGTGGCGGGGTGGGTGGGGATTATTTTAGACAGAAAGATTGGAGAAGGCTCCTTGTGGAGGTGATGCCTGAGCAGAGTCCTGAATAACATGAATGAGTGAGTCATGGAGCCATCTGGGAGAAGCTCTTTCCAGGCCAGGGGAAGGCATCCAGACAGCAGAGGGCAGCTGCAGCGGCCTGCCGCCCATGGCTCTGGGGTGGGTGCCCCTCCTGTGGGCTCCTGCAGCCACTCTTGCTTCCCTAGCAGAGGGCACATGTACTAGTTAAGGGAAACTGGTTGACTAGTCTGCCTCTCCTTCAGACAGCAACCCGGTGAGGACAGGACACTTGCTTGTCAGCCTAACTGGTTAGTACCCTATCCCCTGAGCCTTGCACAGCTCTCGACGTGCAGTAAGTTCTGATGGCTGAATGCATAATTACAATAATAGCTGTCCGTTCAGGGAGCACTTACAGTGTGCCTGGCTCTGTGCTGAAGGTTTCACTCCTACTTTCTCACTTAGTATTCCTAACAGCAAAGTAGGTAGCATTATCATCCCCAGGTATACGGCCACAATAGGCTATTCACACTTTCTCTGCCAGGCCCAAGGAAACAGGCACAGAGAATTTAAATCACGTATCATGGCTCTACAGCTGAAAAGTGTATTTCAAAATGTATAAAGACTGGGTGTGGTGGCTCACACCTATAATCCCAGCACTTTGGGAGTCTGAGGTGGGAGGCTTGCTAGAGGCCAGGAATTCAAGACCAGCCTGGGCAAGATAGTGAGACTCTGTCTTTACAAAAAAAAAAAAAGAAAAATTAATTAGCTGGGCGTGGTGGTACACACCTGTGGTCCCAGCCACTCAGGAGGCTGAAAGAGGAGGATCACTTGGGCCCAGGAGTTTGAGGCTGCAGTGAGCTTTGATCACACTCAGAGGCATGAGGTGCCCCCAGCATGGTATGATTTAGAGGTTGAATTCTAACAGAAGGCTCCTAGCATTTTAGTGTCAGAAGGGACATTTAGAAGATCCCACCCCATCCGCTGCACACAGGGACACTGAGTCAGAAGGCTGAGGTGACTCTGAGGCTGCCTTACTGTTTGCTCAAGCTTAAACTTGACAACAAGGATTACAAAAGCCATTTGATCAGAGGCCTGGCACTGCTTAACTGAAATGAGAAAACATGTTGCCGTAAGGATGATTATGTAAAGAGGGGATGCGGTTCACAGACTGGCCTTGCTCGTGTCTGCTGGAGCCCTGCCACAGTGACTCCAGCATCCTGCCCACACTGGCAAGCCCCGGCAGCCTTGGCCTGCTCTTTGCCTTAGCATTGCCATGCTGCTTGCTTCAATGCCAACTGGCCCCATGTGCCGGCCACTCCCTGCCACTTTGGCAGTTCATCTGGTGCTCCTGGCAGTGCCAGGCATTATGCCATGGTTCAGGCTTTCCCCACCCCTGGAGCAAAAGAAATGTGCAAAAGGCCCATCGTTCTTACCATGGGAGAGGATGCATTCAGCCCCATCATTTTACAGCAGTGAAAACTGAGTCCCGGAGGGATGACGTGACTTGCCCAAGGTTCCAAAGCTGGTTGGGGACAGAGCCTAAGCAAGACTCCTGTTCATGGTTTCTTCCTCCTTTGGGGCCTCTGCCTCCTCTCTGGCTCTCCTCTCTAGTGATCCCCATGCTGCTTCCCTCTCCAGACCGGAAAGCTGTCTTCCTGTCCTCGCCCAAGGCCCCAGCATTAATCCCAGCCGCCATCCCTCATGCCCCATCACCTCCTCTCTCAGCCTCTGCTCTGCTCTGCTCTTGCCCCTCCAATCCATTCTCAAAAAAATAAGCCAGGTCACATTACTTCCCTACCAAAGCCCCTGATCACTCCCCCTCACCCAGAGGAGGGATCCTTGGCATGGCATTCTGTTCCTCCCCAGCCCAGTCCCAACTGACCTCTGCAGGTTCATTCCTAAGGCGTCCCTACACACCCCTGACATTCCAGCCACACTACTCAACTACCCCATAGGCTGCTGCGAGAATTAAATAACATCTGATAAGCCGACAGCACCTGGAGTATAGTAAGAGCTGTCACCTGTGTGGGCTGGGCACTTCTCCACCAGACTAAATTCTAGAGCCCACCTGAGCTGGCTAGTGGGCGAGTACTGCTCTGCTCTCTGAGCCAGGACACATGTCCTTAGCTGTGACCCTGGCCAGACCCTCACCTCCCCGGGTCCAGGTTACATGCCCCAAGAAAAAAGGTACAATGAAGAACCCCTCTGCTGTCCACGATTTCTCAGGAACTTTTTCGGTTTTTGAGAAAAAAATTTGAAGTGGTTCCTATGAAATGGCCACATGGTTTATTATTAGTTCCTGGCCCTCAAGAGCAGTGGGGAGCTACTGTCCCCTTTGGGTCCCTACCATCATAGCTGCAGGTCTCAACTTGGGGCTGGGGAAAGACACCCGGAATATTCCCCATGGGGCACAGGGGTGGAACAGGCCGTAGGTGCTCTTTGTGTTCTAGCTACTCATTTGCACAGGAGGCACTTGCAGCCTTACAGGCTAAGGCATAAGAGCCCAACTTCATGAATGCATCGTATCACATCCAGAGGTGAGCTGTGGGCAATGAGCGGTCCCAGTCGCAGCCTCCATGATGAAGGTAGATTCCTACCTGCTTTGAAAACCTGGCAGCTGTTGGCTCATGAGGTTACCCACCTGTCCATCTGTCTATCCATCCAATCATCCATCCATTTCTCCAGGAGACATTAACTTTGCCTCTTTCCCATGTTTATTTTCTGAACAAAACCCACTGGGAGAATAAAGAAGATCAGAAAAGCAAACCAGCTCTCCAAAACTCACTTTGATTTTTCCTTTCCCCCTCCCTCTTTCCTTTTTCCCTTTCTTATACCTGGGGTACATATCGGGTGTCGTGCAAGATAAGTTACAAATAAGGATGAATTCAATTATCTCTCCTTTGTTATAGTTAATTTAGTTTCTGAAATATTTCAAAAGAATGGACAAGTATGGAGAATAACATAACAGTCATAAAAGACCCATCGTCCACTCCAATGAACATTAACTTTTCACCATATTTGCTTTGAGGTTTTTGTTTTCTTAGGAAACAAAATGCCATGGGTCCAGTTGAAGTTGTCTTCCTCAACATCACTCCACCTCCTTTCTCTATGAGCTCTTCCCATCCAGTGTGGCATCTTCCAGCAGGCTTTAGGCTTTTTACTAGGCCCCTAGGTTTAGACCCCATAAACAATACATAGGATACCCCATAAACAACACAACATATTGTTTATGGGAGTTTTGGATTTCGGATTTTATGGGCATGATATCATACTGTGTGTCTCCTTTTGCGACTTGCTTTCTAATTTTATTGGATTCTTTAAAGTTGCATGTGTAATACATGCTGGTTATAACAAGTTCAAGCAACACAGAGATAGCGTAAGGAAAAGTTAATCATCTCCATCTGCCTGACTCTAATCCCACTGCCCCAGGTAACCACTGCTAACAGTTTAACAAACGTCTTTCTGCACCTTTTTTGCTGCTCACACAAACATACACAGAGGCTTCATCATAAAAGCTCATGAAATGCTGAAGAAAGAGCCAGAGAAAGTTCAGGACAGGCCAGAGAGCATTTAGGACCGGCAACATGAACAGACACGGCTCTCTGGTGCTACAGTAGTGAGAGGCAGCAGAGGAAGACGTGCAACTTCCCCTGCCGTTAACCCACATCCTGCTGGGTTTCCCCACTCACACCCCCCACGTGACAGGCCCAGTGGTCTCAGAGGTGTCCAGGGCCAGTGGTGAGCAGTGTCCTTTCTAATAAATGTCCTTGGACCTGGCAAATGGGGAGGGTCCAGGCCGTCACTCGCCGGCTAGGTGACTGTGGCAAGTCTCTGTAGTAAAGGGGCCACAAGACCTCTGAAGTCCTTCCTGATTGATGATTGTCAATCAGATTGCTCTGGCAGAGAGATGAGCTGCTGCTGGGTCCGAGATGCGGAAGAGCCTTTGGGAAGCTAGACTGTCATAGCTCACACTCTGGCTTTAGTTGTGCCTGAGAAGGGATTCACAGATGATATGTGTTTTCTGACTGCTCCATGAACCAGGAATGAGTACACTGGATGCCAAGCAAGTTTCCAAGTGTTGGATTTTGTTTGTTTGTTTTCTTCTCTTTTTACTTTTTAAAAGTGTAATAGGACCAGACATGTTAAGCTCAGAGATGGACTGGAATGTTTTTTTGCCCTTGCCAAAAGAAAAAAAAGAATCAATCATTAGAGCTTAAGTTTTGTTTTGTTTTGTTTTGTTTTGTTTTTCTTAATTAGTTTCATGTCACTGCAAAGCAGTAAGAGAAACTGAATGCAAGACTTTGGTCAGCTTCATCTGGGTGGTCTGTTCACTTGTTGACCCTTGAGGCTGTAATAGCTTGGAGAGGAGCATAAACCTTGCTGGGACTTATAAACTGAGATTTGACATGATTTCTAAAGATCTCTCCAGTTGTTAAATTCTGCAATTCTTTGTGTTTTTTTCACATGTATTCATTCAATAAACTTTTTTTAAGTGCCCAGTATGTGTCAATCATTGTCCTAATAGTTGGGGATATCAGTGAAAAACCAGACAAACCCCCACCCTCATGGAATGAAGAACTCCTTACACACAATCTCAAACACAAGGACTTCCACTCTTCATCAATATTCCAATAATTCAGTCATGCACCTTTCAGAGTGTATGGATCCCCATAACACCCTCATGACAATGGGCAGGACAGGTATTCCTAGTCCCCTTTTCCAAATGGGCAGACCAAGAATGACTACATGTAGGAATGGAACCTCAGAATGAATGATATTGTAGTCTCGAAGGAGACACAGCAGAGGTGAAATGCCCCAGATATCACTTCCTGGAGCCTCAGTCCAGCTCATCTCACAGAATGGGAAAATCTGCTGTGCACATCTTCTGATTTCATGCCAAGGAGAAGCTTAAGTTTCCAGATCTGATTAAAAAAGCCAGTGGTGAATTCTGAAAAATGATACTGGGGTAAGGGAGGCTAGGATTCCCGACTCCTTGAGCAAATGAAGCTCCCTACCCTGCTTCATTTGTCCATAATGTTTAAAACCCCATTTGGCATCCTTAAAGTTGAAAATAGCTCTCTCATGCTTCATTTTTCCCTTTCTTTCCTTTTCCCTGGCCTGGTATTGGCCCCAACAGCAGCAGTCTACAGCCCCTGTGCAGGCCGGGGCACTGACCCCTCCTCAGGCCCCAGTAGAGGGGCAGGTGGCCATTCAATCTCTTCCATTAATGCCTTCCAATACCAGCCCAGGGATTCCCTAAATTGCCCAGTGGGGCCTTTCCAGGGCCCTTAATAACTTGCCCACAGCCCTGGATCCCCTAGCTCTGGGCTCCTGGCCAATATTCTCCAAACTCTTTTCATGAGCAATGAAAGGGTTCTTTAGTGTTGCAGTCAAATGCAGGGTCTTTTCTCCCTTTTTCTTGGAGGGCTATGAACCCTTTTCAGGCTGCTGCTGTCTCCCCAGCATGGCCCATCTATCAGAGAGTTCAGACCCCGAGTGTGTGCCCGCTGGGTGAAAAGGTGGCTTCTGTGGTGACTGGGGAGTTTGGAGCTCCCAACAAACTCTCAGGCAGCCTCAAGTTGGCAGCACAGACATAATAAATTATCTGAACCGAATCTGCTCCTAAAAATATGCTGCATAGAACATTTTAGTGGGTTCATGAAGATCATGGCAAAAAAAAAAAAAAAAAGAAAGAAAGAAAAAGAAAACTTTAGGATAACAAGCGTCTATATTTCATTAAAATAGAGAAAAGGGGTGGGGTGTAGTGGCTCACACCTAGCCCATTAAACCCAGCACTTTGGGAGGCCAAGGTGGAAGAACTGCTTGAGGACAGGAGTTTGAGACCAGCCTGGACAACATATATTTGTATAAATTAAAATTTTAAAAAATAAAAAATGAAAAATAAATAAAATGGAGAAAATGATAATACATTGCCAACCTATCCAAACACTCCAATCAATATCCTCTTAATCACTAAAACACTCAAAACATTTACGTAAACATCCACCAAGGAGCTCTGAACAATAGAAATCAGTGTTTCCCAGAGTATGAACCTGGACCGGCAGCATCAGCATCACTTGGGAACTTGTAAAAAACTCAGATTATCAAGGGTGGGTATGGTGGCTCACACTTGTAATCCCAGCACTTTGGGAGGCCAAGGCAGGGGGATCATTTGAGCTCAGGAGTTCGAGATCAGCCTGGGCAACATGGTGAAATTTCATCTTTACAAAAAGTACAAAAAAATTAGCCAGGCATGGTGGCACATGCCTGTGGTCCCAGCTACTCGGGAGGCTGAGGTGGGAAGATGGGTGGAGCTAGAACCTGGGAGGCAGAGGCTGCAGTGAACCAAGATCTCACCATTGCACTCCAGCATGGGCAATGGAGCCTGACCTTTTCTCAAAAAAAAAAAAAAAAAAAGCAAATTCTCAGACCCCATTCTAAACCTACTAAAGCAGGGGTTTACTCTGAGATGGGGTCCAGCAATCTGAGTTTTAGCAAAACCTCCAAGAGATTCTGATGCTTGCTGAGGTCTAAGAACCACTGATATGAAACACTGAACAATTACCTAATTATTTAACACTGGGTGAAGTCATCAGTGGGTACCTTTGTGTTCAAGACACTTTCATATTGGATTGAGTTATGAGATATGAACTACATTTTACTTCTTCATCACAAAAATATAAAAATAGTGACATCACTTATTAAGAATCCACAGTGAATGCATAGAGTGCACAGAAAGAATTGCACGTACACAGGACATGTGCATGCCTATGTTCATATCACATATGATTTTGCCTCTCACAATACACTTGATCACATTCAACTTTTTTCTTTTTCTTTCTTTTGTGTGTGTGTGTGTGTGTGTGTGTGTGTGTGTGATGGAGTTTTGCTCTCGTTGCCCAGGCTGGAATGCAATGGTGCCATCTCTGCTCTCTGCAAACTCCGCCTCCCGGGTTCAAGCGATTCTGCTGCCTCAGCCTCCCGCGTAGCTGGGATTACAGGCACCCGCCACCATGCCCGGCTAATTTTTGTATTTTTAGTAGAGACAGGGTTTTACCATGTTGGTGAGGCTGGTCTCGAACTCCTGACCTCAGGTGATCCACCCACCTTGGGTTCCCAAAGTGCTGGGATTACAGGCATGAGCCACCACACCCGGCCTCAACTTTTCTTCTAATTTATGGGGGTTGTTTAGGCCTCTTAGTCTCAATTGCTTTATTCATAGGCTTTTCAACTTTCTTACAAGACATCTTCCCAATATGGCAGAACAACATAGACACGAGAGGCGCTTCTACCAGGAGGAGAGCTGAGATGTGCCTGTCGCACATCCTCCACCCTTCCACTAGGACCTGGAAGGTTGCTGGAGAGCAGATTATAATAGAGTGTTTTGATTCATATAGCACATTTTTTTCTTTTCTTTTTTAAGCTACCAATTCTTGAGCCTGCATCACATAGCAAATTTTAAGTAAAAATGTTGCTAAGTCTCTATAACAAATGTTTGGAGAGTGAAAGTTCAGATGGTGGTTCTTACTCTTGGAGGAAGTGCTGATGAATCAATGGATGCTGGCCTCAGTTCCCAACCAGTCTAGGCACAGCAGGGTGATTCAGGAGTGAATTCCCAGTCCCTGAGGGCTAATAGACATTCCCAGACTATTTGTTTACACAACTGTCCTGGGAGTTGTTTAACTTCAGCCTCATTTCAGATGCAAAATATCACAAGTGCTTTCTCTTTGCAGGTCCAGAAGGAAATGTCAGGCGAAGATTTTATCTGTTATCTTCGTGTGAGGGCTCAAATGAATAATCAAGAACCAAAAGAGATTAATTCGCCAAATTACTACGGAGGTCTGTCATGCCTGGGTGTGAGGAGGACAGAGATGATCAAAACAGGGGATGCTGACCTCTATGGGTTTACAATGTAGAGGAGTTGGAACTTGAGGTTGTAATGGAAACTGAAAATTCAAGTCTTTTATCTCCTGGGGAAGGTCGTACCCAGGGTAATGCTTCTCATTTATTTATGTGTTAAATAACGTATTTTATAAAATTGACCGGCTGGGTGCGGTGGCTCACGCCTGTAATCCTAACACTTTGGGAGGCCAAGGCAGGTGGATCACATGAGGTCAAGAGTTTGAAACCAGCCTGGCCAACATGGTGAAACCCCGTCTCTACTAAAAATATAAAAAAGTTAGCCGGGCGTGGTGGTATGTGCCTGTAATCCCAGCTACTTGGCAGGCTGAGGCAGGAGAATTGCTTGAACCTGGGAGGCAAAGTTTACAGTGAGCCGAGGTTGCACCACTGCACTCCAGCCTGGGTGACAGAGCAAGATTCTGTCTCCAAAAAAAAAAAAAAAATGTGTTTAACAATAATGTATTGTACACTTAAAAATTTTTTGGGGTAGATCTTATGTTAAGTTTTCTTACCACAATAAATTTTTAAATATAAAATAACTTAGTTAACATTGCATTCTTTTTGTCAAAAAATTCCTGTGATCACCATTTCCCATAGGAAGCTGCATAGCAAGGGGGTCTTCCACCTGACACTGCTGCTGTTGGCACAACCTCTGGGGATGAGGCGCTGTAGTGGGGTCTTCCTGTTCCAAGACGATGATGGGATCTGGGTGGATGCCTTCCTCTCCTTGCTGGGGTGGGAAACTGGGAGGTGTTGCAAATCAGTGGGTGTGGCAGCTTCTGATGAAGAAGTCAGTGGTGTCTGGTTTTCAAGGCCAACAAGGGGAATCATTAGTACCTACCTCTGTCCCCTCCCCCACTGTGCTATGTCATGTTAGTAGGAGCTTCACTTGCCTCATGGGACAATAAATGTTTTTTAAAGTCCAGTCTCAAATGTTGCAGAGGGATGAGGTAAGGCTAAAGATTAATGAGTGGGTATGACCTGTCCGAAGGGGAGACAGAGACTCTAGAGATAGGGGACCTACGGGAGGAAGAGTGCCACAGAGGCAGAGACCTGCACACACCCCCTGCAGTGCCCCAGGGACCTTAAGGCCCATGGGGAGGTTCCCTGTGAGCCAGGGCAGCTGGGGCTGGGGAGCAACTGCACTGTTGGCTGTTTGCCTGCACCTAGGATCAGGTTCCTCACAGACTCTGGTTCCATGGAGATGGAGGCCTGCTCCAGGGATGGGGCTACACTGGGCTTCCCATCAGTTGGCAGGCAGGTGCTCACAGTTGGATGGTACAAAATTTTTTAAAAAGGAGAAATATGACATTTCTCATACCTGAATGTTGTGAAGCAAATTTATACCTGTTAGACTTGACTCTGGATAAACGCATCTCTGCAATCTCCTGGCAAGTGAGAGGCATTGAAGGATGCATCGAGAGTAGGGGCCTCTGGAGGGTTAGAAAACAAAGCCCTATGAGGGAGCCAAAGAGATTATCTCATTGGCCAAAAACTGACAAACAGGGAGTCGCATACAACAAAGGCTAAATGGAAAGGGCTCCCTTTACTACAAGAAAGTCTTCCAGTACCTTGTGGGGTCTGTGGGACCCAGAGAAAGTGGGGCAAGCAGTTGGGCTGTGGGCCAAGGCCTTATCGAGCACTTGTGGTCAAACACAGAGCATGCATTGTGCTCCCTTCAGAGCCGGAGCCCAAAGGAGGACTGGGCTGGAGACAAAACACTACAGAAAGGACCCACATCTCCTGTCGCTGTGAAAATGGAGAATTTGGCCATACAGGAGGAGAGGAAGGGATCCTGACTTGTCTACTAACAATGCAATCCATATCACTGTGTATCTTTTTATGCTCGTCAAACGGAATGGAACTCTGTGCCAAGAGCTTCAGAGAAGAACATGATCTGGTTGAGTGTGATGAATATTCCCAAATATTAAGGCACTGTTTGATGCTTGTGCCCAGTCACTCCTCTCTCGGAATCCGCCATGTTTTTACCCTCAGGGAGGCCAGCTGACCTGGGACATGCCAATCAGCCTCGCTTTCCTGGGAATATGCGGTTAGGAGTGAGAGAGCGTGCGTTCCTCTCAACATGGGAGTGTAACATGTTGAGTAAACTTGGAGCTAAGGAGAAGGCAGCAAGTATTTTCCACCCAGGGGGCCAGGAAGAGAGAAACTAGGCTGCAATGAGAATGAAGACGAAGTCGAATCACAGAGAAAAGCCAAGACCAGGAAGAGTCCAAGTGGCCTTCCAGTTCCTAATTCTAGTCCTTCCTGAGACCTCTTAGCCTTCCTGCCCTGGGGTTCGGTGAGATACAACCCAGGATACTTACAATTTACCTTTTTTTGTTCAAACTAGTTCTCATTGGTTCTGTAACTTGCAACCAATAAGTCTTAAGTAGCCCATCAAGAATAACACATCAGACAAACAAAGCAAGTGATTCACCATTTTGTGTTTATTTATATAGTACAATACACAGAACACTAACCATTTTTAAGTGTACGGTTCTGTGGCATTAAGTACATTCACATTAGTGTGAGTCATCACTAGCACATATCTCCAGAACTCTTTTTTTTTTTTCAGAAACAGGGTCTCACTCTATTGCCCAGGCTGGAGTGCAGTGGTGCAATCATGGCTGACTGCAATCTTGACTTCCTGGGCTCAAGTAATCCTCCTGCCTCAGTCTCCCAAGTAGCTGGAACTACAGATGCATGACCAACCATGCCTGGCTAATTTTTTTTTTTTTAAGAGAATGGTCTCACTATGTTGCCCAGGCTTTCAGAACTTCTTTACCCATTTTTAAAATCGGGGTCCTTCATGATGCCAGGGTTGGCTCATTGCAGTTTATGAGCACGAGCTATGGCAGAGACATATGCCAGCACTGTGAGATGCCTTTGGGATTTGTTGGTTTTAGTTACTGATCTTATTGTTGGGTGATTTGCTTCTTTCTGATAGTATTAGGGTCTAGGAAAAATTCATGGTTACTTCAAGGTTCCAGGCAAACCAGTGTTCATTATAAAAAATATGGCTGCTGTTCAATAAACTTTGTTGAGAACCACTTTGACTTAACATTCTGTTGCTATACACCACAAAGAGCTTTACCCCTGGATCCACCCATGTAAGGTTTCCATTATTACATTTGAGAAGAGGAGGAGCTACTTTTCCAAGGCAAGTAGGAGCCTCCCCAAGGGTCGCATGGCCTCTGCATGCTAGGCAGCATGTCAGTGAAGAATATAATCAGTCAAGGGCATGCCACAGTCATTAACATGCCCCCGCCAGCCTCACTGACTTACAATAAAGGTTCATTTTACGCTCATGCCGTCTGTTCATCAAAGGTCAGCTTAGTTCTTCCCCATCTCATCTTCACTCCAGGATTCAAGATGATGGAGTAGCTTTCATCTGAATGTTGCCAACCAGATGGCAGGAGAAGAAGCACATCGTGTGTCATGTACCAGCTTTTAAAGACACAAATCACTTCCATTCACAATTCATTGACCAAAGCAAGTACATGGCCGCTCTTGACTGCAACAAAATGTATTGCAGGGGAGGGTGCCATAAGGAGATACTGCAGTATGTGGCAGATAGTAATAAAACCTTTCCATAGCTAGCCTTCCACATTCAAATCAGATCATGCTACTAAAAAGGACATCATCTTCATTTCTTTAACAAGAAGTTATTGGGCATCTACTCTGTACCAGGCACTGTTCCAGCCACAGAAGATTCAGCAATGAACTAGACAAATAGCTCCCTTCCCCCCATGGAGCTTATATTATAGTGAGGGGCATGGGTACTAAATAAGTAAACAATACAAAGGATAATTATAAGTTGTAATTGATAAAGATTAAACTCATACGTTACGAAAGGGAGTATGAAGTTGTGATTTAGAGTACAGGCTCTGAAGTCACACTGCCTGGGTTCTTAACTAGGGTTACCAGATGAAATACAAGACATCCAGTTAAATGCAAATTTCAGATAAACAACGAATAATGTTTTTGCATAAGTAGGTTCCAAATATTGCATGGAACATATTTATACTAAAAAACTGTTTATTGGGCTGGGCACAGTGGTTCTTGCCTGTAATCCCAGCACTTTGGGAGGCCCAGGTGGGCGGATCATGAGGTCAAGAGATCGAAACCATCCTGGCTAACACAGTGAAACCCCGTCTCAACCAAAAAAAAAAAAATACAAAAATTAGCTGGGCATGGTGGCACGCTCCTGTAGTCCCAGCTACTCAGGAGGCTGAGGCAGAATTGCTTGACCCCAGGAGGCAGAGGTTGCAGTGAGCCAAGATTGCCCCACTGCACTCCAGCCTGGCAACAGAGCAAGACTCCATCTCAAAAAACAAAACAAAAAAAAAAAAACCTGTTTATCGAAAATATAAAATTAACTGGACATCTTGTAATTTTTATTTGCTAAGTCTGCCAACTCTATTCCTAACCCAGTTCTGCCACTTTCCAGCTGTGTGATCTGGAACAAGTTATAGTTACTTAATCTCTCTGTGCTTCAGTCTCCTTATCTATGATATAGGACAGTAATACTACTTACCTCCCAGGATTATGTTAAAGATTAAAGTTAATATACATAAGGTACATAAATTAGTGTCTGGTACTTAGTAAACATGCAATAAATGACAGTTGGTGTTTATTATCTAATAATAAACCTAATATTATCCAATAGAATGGTGAGCAATTATATGGAAAATAGAAAAAAAATTCAGTATTGCCATCTGATGAAAGAATCTCACAGGGAATGAGAGAAAAAAATCAAGTTTTGCTTCTTTTTCTACCTTTTTAATTAATAAATATTTATTGAGTACCTTCTATTGATAGAAGTTGTATCCTAAGTCTTGAGCAGGCATCAAGAATAAAAGATATATAGGATTATAGCAGACATGATTTACCATCTATTCAAAATCTATCTCACTTGTCTCTTCCTTAATAGAATCTTAAGTTTGTTCAAAGCAGTAATATGGCCAAATAAATACTTGCTTACCCAGCCTCCCTTGCAGCTAGGGGTGGCCATGTGACATGGTTCTAGCCAATGAGATATAAGCATAATCTGGTGAAGTTTCTGGGAAAGCATTTGCTTTCCCAATAAAATGGAACTGCAGCACTTTCTTCTTCCTTCCTTGAAGGTGGATACAGCCATCATTTTGAAACCATGGGGGAAAGGCAAAGAGAATCACAGTGGTGTCAGTCCCAACACCACTGAGCTTCTGAACCAATACAAGCAGCCACTTACCTCCAGCCTTCTCATAAGGTGAGAAAATTATGTCGTTATTTGTTCAGGCCACTGTTAGTCAGGTATACAGTTGTTTGCTGCCAATCCCATTCCTGTTATAAAGACATAACACCTTTCCTCAAGGAGTTTATAGGCAGTCCCTTAATTTTCTGCTCCTTAAAACTACACTGAAGTATAAAAAAATTGTGTATTTCCAAGGATTTCAAAATAGTATACAAAAGGGGTATATTCCCAGAGATTTTAAAAGTATAATATTGCTTGCCTTTGGAACATCATTTTGAAGCTCTATTTCCACCATATGTGGTGGTTAATTTGTGTGTCAACTTGGCTGGGCCATAATGCCCAGATATGTATATGATGGAAGATTTTCTGCATATTTCTGTGAGGGTGTTTTGGATGAGATTAACATTTAAGTAATTGGACTTTTTTTTTTTTTTTTTAAATGAACTCTCACTCTGTCACCCAGACTGGAGTGCAGTGGTGCAATCTTGGCTGACTGCAACCTCCGCCTCCTGGGTTCAAGTGATTTTCATGCCCCAGCCTCCTGAGTAGCTGGGATTACAGGCGTGCACCACCACACCGGGCTAATTTTTATATTTTCACTAGAAACAGCGTTTCACCATGTTGGCCAGGCTGCTCTCAAACTCCTGACCTCAAATGATCCACCTGCCTTGGCTTCCCAAAATGCTGGGATTACAGGCTTGAGCCATCATGCCCGGCCAAGTCGGTGGACTTTGAGGAAAACAGATTGCCCCGAGTGATGTGGGTGAGCCTCATCCAATCAGTTGAGGCCTGAGTAAAACAAATCACTCACCTCCTCTGAGTTAGAAGGAATTCTGTCAATAGGTGGCCTTTAGATTTTAACTGCAACACTGGTTCTTTCCTGGGTCTCCAGCCTGGTGGCCTTCAGACTGGACTGCAGATTTTGGACTTGCTGGCTCTCACAATCACATGAGCTAATTCTTTAAAATAAGTCTCTGCTGCTCTCTCAGGATACATATCTTGTTGGCTCTGATTCTCTGGAGAACCCTGACTATACATTATGTTCTATATATTTTGTTCACTTTATTCTTCCTTGTCACGGTTAAACACAAAAGTCACCCCTTATAAATAAAACAAACACCCAAATCGAGGTTCCATCCCTAACATTCAGCATGCCTAATGATCTCTGTCTTTGCCTCAACTGCATCAAGTTTTATGAGGTCTTCATTTTTTTTGTCACCAGGATGAATATTTTCATTTTTCCACTTTACTTTTTTTTAATAAAACAATCACTGCAAATTTAATAAAGTATTTAAATAATTGTCCCCAAACTGCCATGCCAACGAAAGTGATGAAACCGTAGAACACAGCAGCTGGCTGGTAAGCAGCTCTGCTGTGGGATAGCTGGGAATGTTCATTTTTGCCAGCTGATGCTTGACAGCCTGAATTTGACATGTAACACTCAGTTTAGAAGTGTCAGTGTAGAGTGTGAAAAGGGTGCTTAGATCGTTTTAAAGCACAATCATTAAAGTTGAGGACTACCTATGCGATGCAGTAGTGGCCTATGAGAAGTCCACAAATAACTTTAAAGCCAGATTTGACAAGTGACTGAAAAGGAGACAATGAAAGGCAGAGAGAGGCTAGAGCAAAGACAAAGAATTTACATCCTTTTTTCCACCCTCCTGAGTTTTCAGCTATTCTGAGATAGACACAGGAGCTTGGCAGATGGAAATTACAATATCACTTTTATTATCTCTGAAGTTGTTAAAATAACAAGGTTAAGGTGTTCAGCCAACTGGGCTTATACAGGCTTAACTTACGAATTAGGCAGTCCCCAGTCCCAGGCCCAGCTGGGCGAATGCTTTGTACTGTACAGCAGAGACGTCAACCAGAGCATAGCCCATCTCAAAAGAAGGGAGGAAGGGGTTGGGCCAGCATGCCCAGATCGTTCTCTCAGACTCACCTACCAGATGTCACTTCTGAGAAGAAGATTGAGGGAGGTGGGGAGAAAGGCCAGTAGTAGGGTTCTAGGTAAAAGTTTCCACAGGAAACATAAGAAGTGGGGAACAAGCGTCCCCATAACAGCCTCCAGCTGTTTGTTCTCCCAGTGCATTGGAGTCCTCTATCAAGTGTGCCACCAGCCAAGGATGTGGCAGCCCCCCTCAGGAAAGAGGAAATGGCAAACGACCTAGGAGGTGTTGCTCCCACCTTCTGACACTGAATGGCCTTGGAGTATCCTCCTGGGACTGCTGGCAGGCAGCATCCACTTTACCCCAAGAAGGCTCTTGGGGTCAGATGACCATAAAAATGAATGTGTTAGATGAAAACATTAGTTAAATGGGGCTGGGCCTGGTGGCTCATGCCTGTCACTCCAGCACTTTGGGAAGCTGAGGCAGGTGGATCTCTTGATCCCAGGAGCTTGAGACCAGCTTGGGTAACATAGCAAGACCTCATCTCTACAAAAGAAGTTTTTAAATTAGCCAGGCATGGTGGCACGTGCCTGTAGTTCCAGCTTCTCAGGAGGCTGAGGTGGGAGAGTTGCTTGAGCCCAAGGGATCAAAGCTGCAGTGAAATGTGATTGCACCACTGCACTCTGGGTGACAGAGCAGGATCCTGTCTTAAAACAAAAATTAAATGGGCTGTGTTCCAGTTGTCTATTGCTGTATAATAAACTACACCAAATTTAGTGTCAGAAAAAGAATCTATGATTATTGTCTCTCACAGCTGTGGGGTTGACTGGGCTCGGCAGGCAGTTCTCACTTGGGGTCTCTCTGTCAGCGGCCAGGGCTGCAGTCAGTGTGATGCCTTCCTCACTCGCACGCCTGGCACGTGAACCAGGAAGACTCACACAGCAGGGCTCCTTGGGCAGCTCTCTCTATCGCTATGTAACCGTCCCACATGGTCTTCCTGCAGGGTGGCTTCAGCTTGGCTCAGGGCTCCAAAGGTCCATGTTGAAATGAAGAGAGAACCAGGCAGGAGCCGCGTCGTCTTTCATGACTGGGTCTCAGAATCCACACAGCATCACTGCTGCTGTCGTCTATTAGGAACAGAGACTCTTACTCCTAATGGGAGAGTGGCAAGGTTTTGGAAGAGCACGTGGGACTGGAAATATTGTTGTGGCTATTGTTTTCCTTTTTAAAATTGTGGTGAAATCTTCATGAAAGTTACCATTTTAACTATTTCTACATGCACACTGCAGTAGCAGTTAGTACATTTGCATTGCTGTGCACCATCACCACTCTCTCTCTCTCTCTCTCCAGAATTTCACCTGCCCAAGTTGAACTCTGTACCCACCCAGCAGTAACTCCCTATTCCCCCCGGCTCCAGCCCCTGGCAACCCCACTCTACTTTTTGTCTCTAGGAGTTTCGCTATTCTAGGTACCTCATAAAAGTGAAATCATACAGTGCTTGTCCTTTTGTGTCTGGCTTATTTCACCGAAGGCCAATTTCATAAAATACAATTTGCCACATGTTCTAAGGTCAAGTTGTACCAAAGCTTATTCTGTTTTTCATCTAAAATTACATCCAGCCACACTATCTAATGCTGCCCATCATTGGTTCTGCAATGAATTAAATGACAACAAAAAGATGCTCCAATAATAAAATTCTAACAAATAGAGAGGGCCCAAATTTGAATATAAACATCCCTGCTGCTATCAAATGCCCAAGGAAAATTAAAGTCCTAAAAATTAACTTTTTAAATTCAGTCCAATGAACCCAAAGTCCAAAATTTTTAAGTTAATGTTTAATGGGAACTAGAGTCCAAAATAAAATTATCGGCCAGGCATGGTGGCTCACG
Organism: Gorilla gorilla gorilla; assembly: GCF_029281585.2. Taxonomy (NCBI): domain Eukaryota; kingdom Metazoa; phylum Chordata; class Mammalia; order Primates; family Hominidae; genus Gorilla; species Gorilla gorilla. The sequence continues at coordinate 74,812,631 of NC_073236.2, read as the reverse complement.
CCTATAATCTCAGCACTTTGGGAGACCGAGGCGGGTGGATCACTTGAGCCCAGGAGTTCGAGACCAGCCTGGGTAACATGGCAAAACCCCATCCAAAAAAAAATACAAAAAAAATTAGCCAGGCGTGGTGGTGTGTGACTGTAGTCCCAGCTACTCAGGAGGCTGAGGTGGAAGGATCACTTGAGCCCAGGAGGCTGAGGTTGCAGTGAGCCAAGATTGCATCACTGCACTCCAGCCTGGGTGAGAGTGAGACCTTGCCTGAAAATTATATACACACACAGACACACACACACATATATATATATATCTTGCCCTATGAATTACACTTTATGTTTCTTTTCCTTTCCCCCCGCTTCCCCACTGAAAACTTTGTATTGGCCTTTTGGGTAGAAACGGGAACTTTTTTACCAGGAAGAATAATCCTATCACACTTCCGCTGGAACCAGCACATGGCCTCCTCTTTGCTGACTCTGTTTGTCCCCAGTGCAGTCTGTCCCACACTTCTTGTCTGCGATGCTAAAACCTCACCTGTCCAGCACCACATTGAAGTCCAGGTCATAGATACCAGTGCTTGAGTCATATTTGATACCTATATCGGTGTGTTTCTGGATCCCAAAACCAAAGTTTCTAGTATCTGAGGGATTATTTTTTTCTTTTCTTAACTCATATTCCTGCACCTTTAGACCTTTCTCCAGGATTGTTTCTGCCTTGGCCCCTCAGAGTGTGCAGTGGACGGCAATCTCTTCATTTCTCCTGATGCTGAAGGATCTGATGCTGTACTTGGCTTTGGAAAACACAGGGGTCTGGCCTGTGAGCTGCTTAGGTCAGTCTGTCTCTACCCTCCCCACACAGATATTGAGGCGAGTTTGTGGATGTGAAGTTCCCAAGTGGGGATCTTCTTTTCACCTTGATCCTGCACCATCATGGAGAATAGGAAGAGCCAAATTTCTTAAATAAAATTAAAATTTAAAGAAATCACTCCTGAATGTTAAATTCTGCTCAGAGTCCTTCAGAGAGGTCCTCGATACCTAGATAAAGTTGGGGTTTCTTCAGTAACTTCAAGATCAGACATCTCTCCTAAGAATAAGTGTGGTTCTTTCAGGACCTCAGAAATTAATAGGACACAGGAGATAATTACAACACCACCTATTAACACTTGGGGCTTTAAAAAATGTTCCCAGGCAAAACCATCTTCTCAGTACCCTGTATTTATAGAATTTAGACTCAACTATTTTGTCAAAGCCTACAGGAGAAACAAGATGTTCTGAGGGAAGGAGGATAAACAAAGTGAAGGCCATCTTGGATCAGCCTTGCCAGAGGACACTCAGTCTGTGGTGGGTGTCTGGAGCCTGCTCTCTGTGAATTTAAACTCAACTGGGAGAATTCTCTCACTGAAAGGTCAATTATGGCACTTTAAAAAAAAATCCAGTACTCAGAGTAGTTCCAGAAGAGCAGAATCTTAGGATGATTTCTTTGAATTCGTTCTGGCTTATCTAGAATTGATTTTCTGATCTGATTAGATTTACAGGCATTAATGAGCCTATTTCCAGAGGTAAAGAGGGCACTGATACTTTATGGCCTGCAATGACAAGACAGTAATGTAAAATTATTACCTTTAGAGACCTGTAATCAAGTTTTATAGAAAGCTAGGCTCTAGGTTACTAAGCATTTGATGCTGTAGTTCATTTTAATGAAAATAAGGAGGACATGCTTCTCATTGGGCTGGAGACCATAAGGAAAGAAAATGATGAGCTCGGGACTTCAAATTTCCAGCTCAAGGCTCACATTAAGAATCTGGAAGCTCCAATGACTACTTAAAGAAACCCTAATCTCCTGTAGCCACAGGGAAACTAAATCCAAAGTCTAATTTTGTGGGTGGCTGAATTACAAGGCAAATTGAATTTGCAGCCATGTAGTACCTCTTTTGTTAAAGTAAGGGTACTGATTGGGAAGGAGAGGGGCCCTGAGAACTGGAAGGGGATATACGGGGAGATTCCAGTAAAGCTGGGAACTTGAACCCCAAGTTCTGCTGAATCTTCTTTGCTAATAGAAGCAACCCTTCCATCATCTGAGAGGACTGGTTCCCCTTTGTCTAAAGATCCTATAATAACCCTCTGCAGAACCCATCCCCACCACCTCTCTCTTTCCTAGATTTATAACTAGACTCAAGTCCCCGAAAGCCCCAGAAGGTAAGGTACAAATTATGGATCATGAGGAAGTGTATTAGTCAGGGTTCTCTAGAAGGACAGAACTAATGGGATATATCTAGATATAAAAAGGAGTTTGTTGGGCCAGGCGCAATGGCTCACACCTGTAATCCCAGCACTTCGGGAGGCTGAGGCGGGTGGATCACGAGGTCAGGAGTTTGAGACCAGCCTGGCCAACATGGTGAAACCCCATCTCTACTAAAAATAGAAAAATTAGCCGGGTGTGGTGGCAGGCACCTGTAATCCCAGCTACTCAGGAGGCTGAGGCAGGAGAATCGCTTGAAACCAGAAGGCGGAGGTTGCAGTGAGCCAAGATTGTGCCACTGCACTCCAGCCTCGGCAACAAGAGTGAAACTCCAACTCAAAAAAAAAAAAAAAAAGAAAGAAAGAAAGAAAGAAAAGGAGTTTGTTAAGGAGAATTGACTCACATGATCACAAAGTGAAGTCCCACAATAGGCCATCTGTAAGCTGAGGAGCAAGGAAGCCAGCAGTGGCTCAGTCTGAGTCCCAAAACCTCAAAAGTTGGGAAGGTGACGGTGCAGACTTCAGTCTGTGGCCTAAGACCTGAGAGCCCCTGGCAAACCGTTGGTCTAAGTCCAAGAGTCCAAAAGCCAAAAATCGTGGAGTCTGATGTTTGAAGGCAGGAAGCACCCAGCATGAGAAAAGATGAAGGCCGGAAGACTCGGCAGGTTAGCTCCTTCCACCTTCTGCTGCCTGCTTCTTCTTTTCTTTCTTTTTTTTTTTGATATATTTGTAATATATTTACAAATATAAAATTTTGACATCACTAGACATAGTACTGAATGTCATTTTCTTGAAAGCTTGCCAGTTTTTGTACATTTTTGCACAAATGTACACGATTGTACATTTAGGCATCATAAGTAGTATCAACACCATAAAAGCATATATGAAATTTAAGATTAATATGCTTTCTGCCTGCTTTTTCTAGCCGTGCTGAAAGCCTATTGGATGATACCACCCACACTGAGGGTGAGTCTTCTTCTCCCTGTCCACTGACTCAAATGTTAATCTCCTCTGGCAACACTCAGAAACACTCAGGTACACCCAGAAACAATACTTTACATCCTTCAATCCAATCAAGTTGACACTTAATATTAACCATCATGAGTCCACCCTTTGTCAACTTGAACCCACAAACACCTCCTGAAATCATACTTATCCTCCAAATAAAGACAATAATACGGTCATAATTATGTCTAACATAATACAGCTATTCTTTTACAACTGGAAACACACTAATCCTTAAATGCTATTACATAAAGTTAACAACACTTAAATGCAGATGTGAAGTCAATAAATTTCATGTCACATGATAAAGGAAAAAGAAAGGAAATAAAATGAAGATATTTTCTTAGTACAAGTGTATACATGCACAAACACGTTCTTAACACAATAAGGAGGAAATACTCATGACAATTACAGTTCTCGTTTCTGCAACTGGTCACGTGGTCGTAGCTGGTATTGATAACTACCTTCTTCTACTACCCACTCTGTATTCCCTTTGCCTTCAGCAAGCACCTCAGTGGGTTGTGGATTTTTACCTTGTGGACTGACCCAAACTTTCATTCCTGAAGGGTCTGGGACATTTGTAGTCCTGTTTGGATTGGATTGTTGTAGTTTCCCATTGACCTTAATTACAGACATTCCTGGGAGGAAGAGCTGCTGACTCAAGGGGTAAGGGCCTGGCAGTAGAAAGGGCATGTGTGCAGCTACCCCATCCGTTTTACTCTGCCCTAGTGACACCCAGGTTCCCGCCTCTCAGAAAGCCTAGTCTTGTGACCTAGGGGACTTTGCTGGAGGTAAGGTGACTTGCTAAGTCACCAGCTCCTGGACTGACATGCTACAGCTCAGTTCCCGGCAATTATTAACAGTTGAGTCCCCAAGATGCAGGTGGTGATCAGCAGGCCCTAGGCAGCAGCCACTGGCCAGGGAAGCAGACTCAGAGCAGAAGAGGGAACAGGGACAGAGGGAGACACAATTCTGTCTGGCTCTAGAAGCCTCCACTAGATGGTGGTAGGAATGGATTTGCCCCATCCACTTTAGTTTGCAGGTGTTCATAAGCTCCCAGATAAGTTCTGCACATTAGCAGGAGTGGTTAAGAGTTTGTATCTGGAGTCAGATGGGCTAGATTTAAATCCTGGCTCTGACATCTACTAGCTTTGTGATTTTCACAAGCTAATGATTCTCTCCAAGATTCGGTTTTCTTCTCACATATAGAGTGATCTTAAAGGTGTCTATCCCATAAAATTGCTGGGGAAATTAAGCCATATAAAACGTGGTGCCTTGCACATGGTAGGCACCAGTGTAAGGCCCCAGTGTAAGGTAGTCATTATTATTATTAGCTTTGATATGTGGGACATATTTTAAAAGTGGCTAAGGGTTTGCTGTCAACATGCAATAAGGAATGTGATAAGATAATTAAGTAACAAAAAATAGGTTAAGATGAACCTTTATCCAAATCATCTTATATTATTACTAATAATAAGTGGATAATAGTTGAAACAATTTAAAAGATGGTTTCATAGAGATTCCTCAGAGGAGCTAAGAACCAAAACATCCATAATGGAATATAGAAACCTATTAGCTAGGCCAGGCATGGTGGCTCACACCTGTAATCCCAGCACTTTGGGAGGCTGAGGCAGGCAGATCACTCGAGGTCAGAAGTTCAAGACCAGCCTGGCCAACATGGTGAAACCCCCTCTTTACCAAAAAATACAAAAATTAGCCAGGCATGGTGGCATGTGCCTGTAGTCCCAGCTACTCAGGGAGGTTGAGGTGGGAGGATTGCTTGAACCTGGGAGCGGAGGTTGCAGTGAACCAAGATCTTGCCACTGCACTCCAGTTTGTGACAGGGTGAGATCCTGTCACAAACAAACAAACATACCTATCAGCTAAAAATCCCATTGACATTTACAACTGCTAAGTAAAGAAATATAAGGCCTGGTCACCATAACACTCTGCTTGGAATTACATCCCATTACCAGAAAAGCCTGAATTACTAATGGTAACACATTAGATGACAGGAACAAAATATGAGGCTTTCTCTCTCTTCCTGCGCTGAGTCCCCCACCACTGGACAGACTCCATTGACCTGGGCCAGGCAGCCACACAAGTGTCTGGAAGGCCCACAGAACACAGAACACAGGGACAGAAGCCAGAACTTGACTAAGCCTCAACCCCAAACTAGACTGAACCCACTGATGTGTGAGATCACGAGCCCAACCCTAGCAAGCATCCTTTGTCTCTTACTTGGAGGGGGGATGTGATGTGAGACATAATTTGGAAAACTGAGGTTTACTCCTTTCAAAGCCCTAAAGCTTAAAAACAAACTTATATCATTTTGGGAATGTCTTGCCTATTCTCTTGCCATCTTAAGTATACCATAAGAAACCCAGCACTTCGGGGGGCTGAGGCGGGCAGATCACCTGATATCAGGAGTTCGAGACCAGCCTGGCCAACATGGTGAAACACCGTCTCTACTAAAAATACCAAAAATTAGCCGGGTGTAGTGGCGAGCACCTGTAATCCCAGCTACTCAGGATACTGAGACAGAAGAATTGCTTGAACCCAGGAGGCAGAGGTTGCAGTGAGCCGAGATTGCGCCACTGCACTCTAGCCTGGGCAACGAGAGCGAAATTCCATCTCGAAAAAAGAAAAGAAACCTCTTCAGCTCCTTTTTGATGTGGATGCATCATCACTTTGAATGTCCATGCCATAAATACAGCAGGCAAGAATGTAAGCCTATTTTCCCTGAAACTAAATGGCTCCAAAATACCATTTGTTCAGACATTCTTTCCTTTGTTTTTGCATACCGTTTTACTGTTTCCTCCTTTGCTGATACGCACCAGTTAATATTTTCTGCTTCTTTTAAGCAAACTGGTCAATATCCCTGGCTTTTTACCCCATCGTGTGGCCATATTTCAATAAAATCATGACATCCTATTTATGCCTTTTCATTGTAGATGTATTTTCAGGACCACAACAGACCCTGCATCCTGATGCAGAAGGGAGGTTTGATTCCAATCCCACCCCCATAATCACAGCAGTGTGACAAGTGTTTCAGCTGTTCAGTATTTACCTTTTTGTTTGGCAAGGTTTGACACAAAAGGGTATTTGGGGTTCTTAAATGTCATTTTTGCCTGAGTTGAAATTACATTCTTTCCCTACATTCATTTTCTATTGCTGCTGTAAAAAACTAACACTAAACTTACAGGCTTAAAACAACACAAATTTATTATCTTACAGTTTTAGAGGTCAGAAGTCCAAAACAGGTCTCACTGAGCTAAAATCAAGGTGTGGGCAGGGCTGTGTTCCCTCTGGAGGCTCTAGAAAAGAATCCATCTGCTTATCTTTTGCAGCTCCTGGAGGTGCCCACACTTCTTGGCCTGTGGCCCCTTTCCAGCTTCAAAGCCAGCAGTGACCAGTGAAGTCTTCCTCCCGTCACATCGCTCCGACACTCACTCTTCTGCCTCCTTCTTCCTCATTTAAGGCCCTTGTGATTGCACTGACCTCACCTGGATGACCCAGGCTATGCTCCCCCTTTTAAGGTGAGCTGTCTAGCAACCTAGTTTCATCCACAGCCTTCATTCCCATTTGTCATATGAGCTAACATAGTCACAGGTTCTTGGGATTAGGACTCAAACATATTTGGGGGACTACTATGCAGCCTACCATAGTCCCCTTTTTATGATAAGCATCTTAAAGTGTATTAATGAAAAACAACTAGAAAATACTGTGAAGCAGGCCAGGCACGATGGGTCATGCCCGTAACCCCAGGACTCTGGGAGGCCAGGGCAGGAGTATCACTTGAACCCAGGGGTTCAAGACCATCCTGGGCAACATAGGGAGACCTTGTCTCTACAAAGAACTTTTTTTAAGAAAAGGAAAATACAGTGAAGCAAAGTGGAAGGGAACAGTAATTCAACCTGCGTTAGAGCCTAGCTGCACTCATTCTTTTAGGGGTCTGTGAAATCGTTTTGATTTCCATGAGGTGTATTTGCTGGCCATCTTTCAGAATGAACTTTAAAACAATGAGATACCCGTAAACCATTATACAGTAATTTGCTACTTTTATCGGAATGGTGCAAGTTAGGAAACCAGATCATTTATTTTGGACTTGTATCAAAACTTCGCATAACAAATATTTACACGATGCTCATCAAGTGTCAGGAACTGTCCTAAGAGCTTTTGTGTATCATTCCAATCCTCTCAGAACCTTCAGAGTATAGGTTTGCTAAGCTCCTTTTATAGATAAGGAAACCGAGGCTTGGACAGCTGCTGCTGCTAATTAGCATGGATTTCCTTTAAAGAATCAACAATCAAGGCAAAAAAAACAAAAAACCCTCCTAGTTATCCCATTTAAATGAAGACTATACGCCATAATATAACTGAAACATGACTTGAGAGTGTTTGCAATTATATAACCCAGTAAAGTTTGGGGAGCGGTCCCATTGGCAAAAACTATTGGTTGCTTATCCAACAGCCCCAACCTCACTCTCACCTGGCACTTCCCTCCCAGCCACCTGGTTTTGTTCCCCTCCTCCCAGGCGCCATGTTCTGATGTTCCTTAAGTGAGGCAGAGGGTGGTTCTTGATTGGCTTGAGCCTATCACAGCTGTCTCATTCCTGGATTTCTGAGTGATGGTTTGGACAAACACTTGGATGTGAGTGGAGCAAATGAGATATGAGGGAAGTCTGCAAGAGGATTTGGGGGGAGAGTTTCCTCACTTTCAAAAGGGAACAGATGATAGGCACAGTTCCTTTTTCTATGTGGGGATGCCATTCTATGAGTATGTGATGCTGCAGCCGTGTTATAACCAAGAGCCAATCACTGAACATGGCAGAGCAGAAAGATCGGGAGAACCAAGGTCCTTGATAGTATCACTGAACTTCTGAGCTAAGCCCAGGACTACCTTTACCCCCAGACTTCTTGTAATGAGAGGCAGTAAAAATTCTTATCTTAAGCCAACCTGCAATGGGTTTTCTATTTCTTATGGTAAAAATGATCCTAACTGATACATTATTCAACTTGCCAAAACAAAGTTTTCTGTCAAGGGTAATTCTGAAAATTTTCTGACACAGAACAAAATGTTCTAAAACCAATCATTACCCAGAAAATTGGTGTGTTCTGATACCTGATGCTTCAAAATTAGGGAAGACCTAGATCCCAGCAAATTTATTTCAGGTTTAAAAGACTGAAAACATTTGTTTGGAGTGAGATGCAGGATTGGATACCCTGTATCCAGTGTGGCATCCGCAAATTCTTCCTTCAAACCCAAAGTCCCTGAGGATAGGACAAATGAAAGAGAAGGTGATGGCTGGAACTAAGGTGGAGGGAAGGCACAGAACAGCTCTGCCAAGGGAGGGTGAGGAGGACACTGCATGTTAAAACACGAGACAGAGCCTCTGAGGGCTTTGTTTATTTTATGTATTCTTCTGCCTACTCAGAGATCACTTTATTATAAAATATTGAATACAAAGAGAAAAAAGAGTTGAGATCTGAGTGCTTATAGTAACTCTTCTTTTAAAACCAACAGGGAACAATATTGCTAACAAAAAGAATAGGTTAGTTTAATTTAAAAGTGTATCAGTGAGGCTGGGCACGGTGGCTCACGTCTGTAATCCCAGCACTTTGGGAGGCCGAGGCGGGTGGATCACCCGAGGTCAAGAGTTGGAGACCAGCCTGACCAATATAATGAAACCCCGTCTCTACTAAAAATACAAAAATTAGCCGGACGTGGTGGTGGGCGCCTGTAGTTCCAGCTACTCAGGAGGCTGAGACAGGAGAATTGCTTGAACCCGGGAGGTGGAGGTTGCAGTGAGCCGAGACCACACCACTGCACTCCAGGCTGGGCAACAGAGTGAGACTCCATCTCAAAAAAAAAAGTATGTTAGTGAAATTGAGAGGTGACAGCGTGCTGGCAGTCCTCACAGCCCTCGCTAGCTCTGGGTGCCTCCTCTGCCTGGGCTCCCACTTTGGCGGCACTTGAGGAGCCCTTCAGCCCACCGTTGCACTGTGGGAGCCCCTTTCTGGGCTGGCCAAGGCCGGAGCCCACTCCCTCAGCTTGCAGGGAGTCGTGGAGGGAGAGGCGCAAGCGGGAACCGCGGCTGCGGGCGGCGCTTGCCAGCCAGCTGGAGATACGGGTGGATGTGGGCTTGGCGGGCCCCGGACTCGGAGCAGCCGGCCAGCCCTGCCAGCCCCGGGCAATGAGGGGCTTAGCACCCGGGCCAGCGGCTGCAGAGGGTGTACTGGGTCCCCCAGCAGTGCCAGCCCACGGGCGCTGCGCCCGATTTCTCGCAGGGCCTTAGCTGCCTTCCCGCGGGGCAGGGCTCGGGACCTGCAGCCCGCCTTGCCTGAGCCTTCCACCCACTCCATGGGCTCCTGGGCAGCCCCAGCCTCCCCAGTGAGCGCTGCCCCCCGCTCCACGGCACCCAGTCCCATCGACCACCCAAGGGCTGAGGAGTGCGGGCGCATGGCGCGGGACTGGCAGGCAGCTCCACCTGCAGCCCCAGAGTGGGATCCACTGGGTGAAGCCAGCTGGGCTCCTGAGTCTGGTGGGTCCTTTATGTCTAGCTCAGGGATTGTAAATACACCAATCAGCACTCTGTCTCTAGCTCAAGGTTTGTAAATACACCAATCAGCACCCTGTGTCTAGCTCAGGGTTTGTGAGTGCACCAATGGACACTCTGTATCTAGCTACTCTGGTGGGCCTTGGAGGACCTTTGTGTCTACACTCTGTATCTAGCTAATCTGGTGGGGACGTGGAGAACCTTTGTGTCTAGCTCAGGGATTGTAAACGCACCAATCAGCACCCTGTCAAAACAGACCACTTGGCTCTACCAATCAGCAGGATGTCGGTGGGGCCAGATAAGAGAATAAAAGCAGGCTGCCGGAGCCAGCAGTGGCAACCCGCTCGGGTCCCCTTCCACACTGTGGAAGCTTTGTTCTTTCGCTCTTTGCAATAAATCTTGCTACTGCTCACTCTTTGGGTCCACACTGCTTTTATGAGCGGTAACACTCACCGCAAAGGTCTGCAGCTTCACTCCTGAAGCCAGCGAGACCACGAGCCCATCAGGAGGAACGAGCAACTCCAGAGGCGCCGCCTTAAGAGCTGTAACACTCACGGCGAAGGTCTGCAGCTTCGCTCCTGAGCCAGCGAGACTCCGAACACATCCAAACATCAGAAGGAACAAACTCCAGAGGCGCCACCTTAAGAGCTGTAACACTCACCGCAAGGGTCCGCGGCTTCATTCTTGAAGTCAGTGAGACCAAGAACCCACCAATTCCTGACACAAAATGATCCATCCAAAGGAATTCTAGAAAGCCCCAAAGTAACAATATGAGTCTTTATATATTAATATGGAAAGACATGCAAGATACATGTGAAATAAAAGTTGCAGAAGTATCTATAATGTAGGGGCAACAGATAGTCCAGGTTTTCTAGGGACTAACGGGGTTCCTGGGATATGGGACTCTAGTTTTGAGACTTGAAAAGCCCCATGCAAACAGGGACAAACTGATCAACCTAGACAATGACATTTCACTTCTATAATGGTGACAAATATAGTCTATCGATTAAGATTTTTTCAGGTGCAAAACACAGAAAACCCTGGCTTATTTGACTTAAACAATGAGGATGTTTGCCATCATGCCCTTAAAGAAGTCCATATTCAACATGTCAGCTTGGGTCTCTGGCTTACTCCCTCATAGACACAGATGGCTGTCATGGTTCTAAGTGTCCAGTTCAAATAAGGTGACATCCAGCAGAGGAAGAGAGGCCAGAATTGCATTGTGGGCCCTCTCTTAAGCCAGCCTTTGGCACAGGAATTAGCTTGGATTTCCTGAACAAGATGAGGTTGTTTAGAAAAGAACAAAGGTAGATGTTATATAGACAGCCAACGATGTCTTTTATGTATACATTTTTATATATCACATATATATATGCATTGAAAAATTCTGCAAGAATATAAATAATGTTAATAATTATTATGAGAAGGAACTTGTGCTAGTTGAGACATAAATGTTTGTGATGTTTTTATTTTTTTATAATAAGCTTGTATTATCTTGGTAAGTAACAGGCATTATTTTTTACATTTAAAAATGAAGTCAGCTGGGCATGGTGGCTCATGCCTATAATCCCAACACTTTGGGAGGCCGAGGCAGGAGGATTGCATGAGGCCAGGAGTTCAAGACCAGCCTGGGCAACATAGCAAGACCCCTGTCTTAAAAATTTTTTTTTAATTAGCCAGGCATGGCGATGCTTGCCTACATCCCTAGCAACTTGGGAGGCTGAGGTCGGGGGAGAGATTGCTTGAGCCCAGGTTCAAAGCTGCAGTCAGTTATGATCTCATCACTGCTCTCCAGCCTGGCCTGTGCACAGTGAGATACTTTCTCTTAAAAAAAAATATCATTTAGGATTGAGTGCAGGAAAGAGGATTAATTTCACTCCAGATGTGGATGAGTATAGACAGATAGAATAAAAACTGATGGTGGCAGGAAGAGGCCTTCATCTGTAAACCTAAGTCAGTACTGAGGTAAAGAAATACATTCCAAGATGCCATTTTTGTTCTCAGGTCAAATCACACACTGTTGAAACCATATGAGAATGCCATAACAGTGAGGCAGATACTAAAAAGATTCAGGTGAACAAATTATCATTTTTGTTTTCAGAAGAGTTATCCAGAAAATGTACAATTTGTTACTACTTATCCATTTGGAATTTGGAAATGAAAATTAGTGGCCCTAAGTAGGATACAACAGGTTTGGTACTGAGATATATAAATAGGTTTTTCTTTTTTTTTTTGAGATGGAGACTCGCTCTGTCACCCAGGCTGGAGTGCAGTGATGCAATCTCGGCTCACTGCAACCTCCGCCTCCTGGGATCAAGTGATTCTCCTGCCTCAGCCTCCTGAGTAGCTGGGTCTACAGGCGCACACCACACCACCACGCCCAGCTAATTTTTGTATTTTTAGTAGAGAGGGGGTTTCACCATGTTGGCCAGGCATCTCAAGCTCCTCACCTCAAGTGATCCACCTGCCTCGGCCTCCCAAAGTTCTGGGATTGCAGGCGTTGAGCCACTGCATACAGCCTATAAATAGATTTTAAAATTTAAAGTTAAATTAGATTTTTAAATTTAAGAGATTATTTAAAGAAATCTTTAAGTTTTGGCTGAAGTACAGTGGCGCGATCTCGGCTCACTGCAAACTCCACCTCCTGGGTTCACGCCATTCTCCTGCCTCAGCCTCCCAAATAGCTGGAACTACAGGCGCCTGCCACCACGCCCAGCTAATTTTTTTTTTTTTTGTATTTTTAGTAGAGACGGGGTTTCACCATGTTAGCCAGGATGGTCTCGACCTCCTGACCTCGTGATCCACCCGCCTCAGCCTCCCAAAGTGCTGGGATTACAGGCGTGAGCCACTGCACCCGGCCAGTTTTGGGTTTTCTTAATATAAAATACAGCTGTCATTTGGAATAGGTTATTTCTATGACTTAGGCTGGAGTTTCCTAATCTGTACTCTGAAGAAATTTAATACATGTTCCATGAAAATAACAGATGCCAATGCTATTTTTTCCTACCAAAATTTATTCTAGAATAGCACATATGTGAAAAATATTGTTATTTTAATTATGTAGTAGTCTGCCTATACCAGAAAGAGCTGGAACAATCCCCGCAGGACGTTTGCTCTGTACGCCAAGGACGGAGCAGTGTTTACCAAATGCCTTGTAAGCTGATGGCAGCAGGCCCTGAGAGGCACCTACACAGCATTCACTCTCTCTGCCTTCCTTTACAATAGAACCATGATTTTGTTCAAGGTACCCATGGGACCAGCTACAGGACTTGCTTTTTCTCAGCTCCTTTGCAGCTAGTAGTGGTAACGTAACAGCATTTAGGTCAGTGAGATGTAAGGGGACGTCTACTAAGTTGGCTTTCAGAGAAATGTTGTTTTTCTGGTGGATGAGAAAGGCACGTTTTGCCTCTTATCCTTGTCCTCCTTCCTCCTGCTTGAGATGCAGACTTGACACCTGGATGTGCAGTAGACAGCTGGTGACCATGAGGACAAAAGCCACATGCTAAGAATAGTCACCCAGGGATCCAGATGAAGCTGGGGTCATTGATGACATCATAGAGTTACTGCATCCGCCCTGGATTGCTCACCTCCAAATTGTTTATCATAGGAAAACAAACACCCCTATTTAGTTAAGCCATTGGTGTCAGATCCCTGTTACATGCAGCCAAATGCAATTCTAATGTATATGTACCTTGTCACATAATTTTAGCATGTGTTTTAGTATCTGTGATACTGAGCAATGCATATTGAGCACTAAAAAAATATATGGCACTAACTTGTTCTCCTTAGATCTACAGCTAAAATAAGAAAGCTTTAGATGAAAAGAAGGGTCTTCACTTGCTAGATGATATCTGAATCAAATGCAAATATAGAATTCTTTAAAGTAGAGATAAGCAATTGAGCTTGAACTTTCTAAAAGGAAAAAAAATCTAGTTGTAAATTGCCCAAAATGAAACAATGAACAGCATTTGAAGTAGCCTAATTTAAGAGGGCACAAATATCACACAGCATGCAGCTCTCATCCTCGGTCCCTTGGCTGCAGTGTATCTGGGCAAAGTGGACTTTTCCCAACACACTGCACTGACAAAAGCGTAGATCCAAAGCTGTGCCTCATACACCTCTTAGCCACAATGATGCTGTTTCCAACATGGAGATAAGTGATTTCTAAAAGATAGAAAACATTTAAGAAATATATAAAAGACACAAAATAGATTTAAAAACTCATTTTAAAAGTTTTATAAGAACGTGTGAGATAAAAGATGTTTTGACTGAATTTTTTTCCTTAAGGAAATTCATCTAGGTGGCCCTTTTCCTGGCCTTCTTTAATACAAGTTTGCATTAGAACATATGCATATCTGCTGTTGTTCTGTCAATATTGTATTATTTTTAATGTATTCTGTGGTCTAGGTTAAGTAAGTTTGGGAAACATCATTCTCAACTGACAGAACTCTAGTCTAGACCTAAAAAGAAATTTAAAAACCATAGTCCAAGAATAGGTAGCAGTGTGTCCAAGGAAATCTGCTAATTTTTTTTTTTTAATTTTTGGGGGCCCTGTGCTTCCCTCCCCACCCCTCCCCTCCCCTCCATTCCCTTTACTTTTCCTTTCCTTCCCTTTCATTCTGACACAGTCTCACTCTGTCACCCAGGCTATAGTGCAGTGGCTTGATCGTGGCTCACTGCAGCCTCAGACTCCTGGGCTCAAGCCATCTTCCCACCTCCTCAGCCTACTGAGTAGCTGGGATTATAGACGTGTGCCACCATGCCTGCCTAATTTTTTATTTCTGTAGAGATGAGGTCTCCCTAAGTTGCCCAGGCTGGTCTCAAACTCCTGGGGTCAAGCAATCCTCCCACCTCAGCCTCCTAAAGTGCTGGGATTACAGGTGTGAGCTACCACACCCAATCCACGTTAACATTTATAAGGAGAATCTGCTCTTTCTCACTTGTATTTAGCTTTATGTTGTACCTTTTTTTTTTTTCATAAAAAATCAGATTTTGAAAGTAGGTCATGTCCGTGGGAGAAAAATTCAAATATTATAGAAGTATCAAAAGCCCTTCCCTGCTGGACTCTAAACACTGTGAGGGCAAGCGTGTGCCTTTCATTCTCCTCAATCTCTCCAGCCCCTAACCCTGCACACAGTAGGGGCTCAAAGTGGCAGCTCCCCACCCCCACCCCCTTTCTACTTCCTGGAGACAACCTGGGTTAATAGGCTAAGGTGTATTGCAGACCTGTCTTATGCAAAGTTTTAAAAATAAACATTTTAATTTTAGAATCATCTTAGACTTACATAAAAATTATGGCAATAATACAAAGAGCTTTCATATTCCCACACCCACTTTTCCCTATTATTAACATCTTATGTTAGCATGGTACATTTGTCACAATTAATGAACCAATACATTATTATTATTAACTAAAGTCCACACTTTATTCAGACTCCCTTAGTTTTTGCCTAATGTCCTTTTCTGTTCTAGGATCCCCTCCAGGAAGCCGTGCTACATCCGTCATCATGTCTCCTTAGGCTCCTCTTGGCCGTGACAGTTTCTCAGACATCCCTTGCTTTTGATGGCCCTGAGAGTTTTAAGGAATGCCAGTTGTGTATTTTGTAGGGTGTCCCTCTACTGGGATTTGTCTGCTGTTTTTCTCATGAATAGACAGGGTGATGGGTTTTGAGGAGAAAAACCGCAGAAGTAAAGTGCCATTCTCATCACATCATTATCATGGTACATATTATCAACATGGCATCACTGTTGATGCTGATCTTGCCTCCTATGCAGATTTAACCATTCCTCATTCCTGCTAAATGAAGTCCTTTGCCTTTCATGTCAAGGTGGGGATCTTGTTACAGTTCCGATAGTCTCCCTAGTTAGCTTGGACACAGGCAGCCTAAACACGGGGATGACTCAAAAGAAAGACATGTGACCTTCACACTGGCCCTGGGCATGGGAGGAGGGTGTGGGATGAAGAGGAGTCAGGATGACATGCCCACTTCTGCCACTTGCCAAACTCACAATGGATGCTTGCCAAGGGCCAAGATTGGCTGCCAAGCAGGGACGAATGCCCATTCCTTTTCCTGTTAACTAGTGATGACCTTTCATAGTGCCACTTGGATTTTTTAACTCCATCTCATCTACACGTGCCTTCTTGCAGATGGTGACTTACTCCCCAGCACTCAGCAACAGCAGCAAGAATCCAGGAAAGCTGCGCCAGAGTACAAGAGAAAGAAAAAAGAAAACAAGAATTTGATCTGAAAAGTTCACCAGAAAATGCCTAACCTTCTCCCATGACACAGCAAGGTTTTGCTTGGATTCTTCCTTGCATTATTCAAACATATAGTGAACAAGAATTCAAATTCTTTTTCCTTAGATGGAAGTAGAACTTGGAGTGTGTTTCTTCTTTATTCTGACACATTAACTAGTCAAAGTAACTAAACTAAACCACAAACAACAATAACAAATTTTGTTACATAATTATTGTTTCAGTTAACGTTCATGAAGCATTTTATAATGTATTGGGAACCATGCTAATTATTTTGTGCACATCATTCATTTGATTCTCAGCAACACTATGATGTTGTTACCCCCATTTTATAGAGTATAAAGTGAGGCACAGAAAGATTAAGTAACTTGCCCAAGATCACAAGGCTCCTAAGTGACAAAAAAGAAATATACACACGTGAGACTTCCCACTTCATACTGCAGAGCCGTTCGAAAAACTGCCATGCCATACTGCTATACCATTCAATAAACCTGTACATCAGACTGATGCACCATTCAACAAACCACACTCCATTCTGCTGCACCATTCAACAAACTATGCCATACCACTAAGCCACTCAGAAAACCCCTATATCATACTGCTGTACCATTCATTCAGCAAACCTCTGCACCATACTGCTATAACATTCAAGAAAACACTAAACCATACTGCTATGCCAGTCACACTACTCCATACTGCTGTCTCATTCAGCAAACCACTACTCTATACTGCTACACCATTCAAAAAACAACTGCACCACTGCTACACTGTTCAACAAACTTCTGTATCATACAGCAGTGTCTACAATGCTCCCAGCAACTTGCAAGGTGCTGAGGATAGCAGGGTAAATGAAACAGGGTCCAGGCAAAAAGGATCTCACTGTTGGTTCAGTTATCCCCAGAAGGGCCAGGGATCCGGAAGTTCCCACACAACCATGAGCACACTCAGGGGTGTGGGAGAGTTGGCTGTCTAGAGGAGTCCTCAAGTCAGGATAAAGAACTTCAGCATGTGCTAACTTTGAGACCAAAGGAAATGGCACAGAACATGATGACAATCCAAAATAACCAGTGATATTTAAAGTGTCTAGTAATTAGTTTGGTTCCAGCCAATCAGAAAAGACATCCATCCACCAGGATGAAGAACCAGACAATCTTTCAGTGACAGCTGTGGACAACTGGGAGGGGCTGAACATTAGTCCTGAGGCAGCCCCCAGAGATGGAGCAGAAAGTGCCCGAGGGGCCTGTATCACCACAGGGTTACCTAGGTGCCTTCCCCATCCCATCATAAGGAGGATGGTTGGGTGGGTTTTCAGCATCCATGGAGTGCTATTGTATATGGAGAATGCTAGATGTTACTGTTTTCATTAATATCAAATTAGCTTATAAACTTATAAACCTCATCCCTCCCTCCCTCCCTCCCTTCCTTTCTTTTTACCCCTCCCTTCCCCTTCTCTCCTCACCTCCCCTCCCCTCTCCTACACCCTCCCCTCCTCTCCCCTCCCCTTCCCTCTCCTTCTGACATGGTCTCACTCTGCCACCCAGACTGTAGTGCAGTGGCTTGATCATTGTTCACTGCAGCCTCAAACTCCTGGGCTTAAGCCATCTTCCCACTGCACTCTAGCCTGGGTGACAGAGCGAAACTCTGTCTCAAAAATAAATAAATAAATATAATAAAATAAAATAAATAAACAAAACAACCCAAAAACAAAGAGCTCTTGTTCCTTTTAGTAGAAAATAGATTGAAATCTAACTGCTATTGAGATCCATATCAGATTCTGCCCTATGAGTACAGGTAGAGGCAACATCACTACTGCACCACTTTGTTGACAAAGAAATGTGTATTTTTAAGAGGTTTCATTGGTCAGTGTCCAGTCAGGAAAACGGAAACCACACTAGGAATTTCCAACAGAAGAGATATGATATAGGTAATTGATCACAATGGTGTTAGGTATCTGGGGAAAAAAGCAAAAAGAGAATGCTGAGGCAAACCAGAGATTAATAGCCGAAGGGAGAAGCCACCACCTCTAGGACTGGGGAGCGAAAGGGAAGAGGTGGTGTTACTAGAAACCAGGACTTCAGAGGGCTGATGCTCGGACACCTCCCCACACATCTGGTGCTCAGTCTTCCAACGAAGGGTGAAGCTCGGTGTGACCTTGGGCTCCTGAGGAAGGAGTGTGTATAGATTGTTTTGTTTATCCATTCATCTGTCAGCAGACACCTGGGTTGCCTCTCCTTTTTGGCTATTGTGGCTAATGCTGCTATGAACATGTGTGTACATTTCTCTTCTCTTTTATAATCTTTATGCAGCTTTTTGACCCTCATTCTACAGGAGTAGTTCTACGCCATGGGAGACCTAGCACCTTCTTTCATCCTAAAATAAAGTACTTAAGTAAAACAGCCTACCAACCACATAATTTCAAGAAAATCAATATAATAAAATTAGTTTCATTGTCAGTGCCCAGGAATGATCATGCAGGGCAATTTAACAAAAGAGCCAGGCCAGGAGCAGTGGCTGACGCTTGTAATCAAAGTGACGCTCCCATCACTTTGGGAGGCTGAGGCAGGTGGATCACCTGAGGTCAGGAGTTCAAGACCAGCCTGACCAACATGGCGAAGCCCCATCTCTACTAAAAAAAATACAAAAAGTAGCCGGGCGTGGTGGTGAGTGCCTGTAATCCCAGCTACTTGGGAGGCTGAGGCAGGAGAATTGCTTCAACCAGGGAGGCAGAGGTTGCAGTGAGCCAAGATTGTGCCAGTGCCCTCCAGCCTGGGCGACTGAGCGACTGATCGTGCTCCAGCCTGAGCGAGACTCTGTCTCAAAAAACAAACAAACAAATAAACAAAAAAGAGCCAGATGCTCCACATTGCATGTGGTGGCCACAGTCACAAATGCAGACTGTCCAGGCAGCACTGGACATACACCACATACACCACAAGTGTATGTGGTGACTCATACACCACAAGTAGTGATACTTACTGGCATGATTTCCTAAAATAGGTAACCAACACTTAATAAAGTTTCAAGCAAAGCACTCTTTTTTCAATATGCACAGCAATTACAATCTTAGAAATGCAGTGCATATTCATATTAAGCAAGAAATATTTGATGTTTCTATATAAAACAGAATCAGATTATTGGCTCAGATAATTTTCAACAGATTATTTTCCTTGTGGATTTCATACAGGATATTGGAAACCTGTGAAGGACAGATTTGCTGTGCAGGATGGTCCAGTGCATTGCAGGACATCTAACATCCCTGGCCTTCAAACATTATGACAGCTAAGAGACTCCCCCAGACACTTCCAAAATGTCCTTTAGGAGGCAGTACTGCTCATATTAAGAAATTTCCACAGTAAGTAGTCTCTGCCTGTATCAGTTGTCTTCCCATAATAATGCAGTGCAACTGTGGCAGCCATGAGAAAGACCTTGCAGACTAATTAGTCTAATTCACCAATTGGTGTGCTCTGAAATCCACTGCCATGTTTGTGTCAAGGCCATGCCTCCCACAGGCTGCTCCCAGCCAATGGCTGAATGCGGTGGGGATTCTGCTGTTCCTAGGAGGCTCAAGACTCCTCTGACAGCTGGCTTTCACTTGAGGTTCCCCAATAGCTTTGCTACACCTTCCTGAGATTGCAGGACAGTCTAGGACATTTCCATTCAACCTTCCTTCCCTCTTTCCTTCACCCGGGATCAGACTTGCATTGCCTCCTGACAGCATTCCTAGCTCACAGCTCCCTCTCTATTTTCTCTTACATAAGAAAGTCCCTAATAAAATCCCTTGTACATTTTATTCTATCTTCTTTTTTTTCTTTCTTTCTTTCTTTCTTTTTTTTTTTTTTTGTAGAGATAAGGTCTCCCTGTGTTGTCCAGGCTGATCTCGAACTCCTGAGCTCAAGCGATCCTCCAGCCTCAGCCTATCGAAGTGCTGAAATTATAGGCAGGCATGAACCACTGCACCCAGCTGGCATCTGCTTCTTGGAGAACTTGGACCAATACAGTTTAAAAAAAAAATGAAACCTCTGGGGCATTCAGCAATAAGTGTTTCTTTCTCATGTTCCAGGAGGTGGGGTAAGGGGCAGGAACTAGACAGCTCTCCTGATCTTGGCTGGGTTTGCTGCCATATCCGCAGGCTGACTGGTTGGTTGTTGGTCTGGAATGACCTCTACTATGATAGCTGGAGGACTCAGTCATGCTCCAGGTGACTCTCATCCTCCATCAGGCTAGTCCAGGCATGGTCTTATGGCAATGGCACAGGCACAAGAGAAAAGCTCAACATGTAAGCCCATTTCAAATCTCTGCTTGTCTCAGGTCAGCCATACCCACTGGCCAAAGGGAAGCACATGATTGAGCCCAGATTCAGAATTGGAGGGCCCTGAAAAGCAACATGACAAAGGGTCAGGACACAGGGAGAGGTTAAAAATGGGACTATTTTCATAATCTATCACAATATCCATGCATTTGTCTTACAAGTGAAGCACTCTTCTTTCTCAATTTTTAAAAAATTGTAACTGTCCTTACAACTTTCTATAATCACATCATTGTAGAGTCACTTGATAGAGAGGAAGTCTAAAACACTGTGTATCTACCAAACGACTCAGAATTATTCACATGAGGCTCTCTAAGCAGGAAAAGACTTCCTCTATATTCACTAGAGGATTAAAGTCATTTTCTCTTCCATGCAATGACCCAGGGCCATGACTGCTCATGACAAAGATTAGAGCCAGTTACAGGTAGCAAAGGATCTAAATTTTCTTTGTACATTCAAATGATTTATTGTATTTCCAAACTCCTTCCACACAAATGTACAGAAGTTAAGACATTATTATTTTTTAAATGAATTTGAGTGAATTCAAAGTTATCCCTGTGATAACATCCTTTACTTGCAGGCCAACATTCTTCCTTAAGTGGAAAGAAAATCTGTTGTGTTACAGGCCAGTAGCCAGGAATTACCTCTAAACCTAGGTCCACCTATGGCTGTAGGCACTGTGTGTAAACATCATTTGTCATGTGTGCCCTTGGAGAAAACGAATGGCGAACCACAGTTCTGGGCCCCGTGACGTCTCACTGCTCCGAGCTTCTATGATACTTACCTTTCTACTAAAATTGCACAACTCTGCTGTGGAACAAAATCAAATGTGGAGTCTTTTGCTCTATCATTATTCTCTTCTGTAAAAACAATGTTTTATAATTTTGAAAATTTTGGGCCGGGAGCGGTGGCTCATGCCTGTAATCCCAGCAGCACTTTGGGAGGCCGAGACGGGCGGATCACCTGAGTTCCGGAGTTCGAAACCAGCCTGACCAACATGGTAAAATCCTGTCTCTACTAAAAATACAAGAATTAGCCAGGTGTGGTGGTACGTGCCTGTAGTCCCAGCTACTCCGGAGGCTGAGGCAGGAGAATAGCTTGAACCCAGGAAGTGGAGGTTGTGGTGAGCTGAGATCGCACCACTGCACTCTAGCCTGGGTGACAGAGTGAGACTCCATCTCAAAGAATAATAATAAAAAATAATAATAATAATTTTGAAAACGTTTAAATCTACTTAAAAGTTTCAAGAACAACACCCATATATCCTCATCCAGTTTTAGCAGGTATTAACATCTTACCTCCCCCACTGCATCATTCTCTTCATATTTGTATACATTTCCTGTTTGCCAAGCCACCCAAAAATTGTGTGCAGGCGCCATGACACTTCATGCCTAAATATTCCTTCATGGTCTGTCAAGAACGAGGCTATTGTCTTAATATCCAGAACACCATTGTCACCCCTTAAAAGAACTCAACATGAAGTTCAACATATAGTCCACACAAGATTTTCCTTAATTCCCTCAATATTGTACTTTTCTTTTAATCTAGATTCCATTGCATTTTGTTGTTATATCTCATTAATTTATTAACTGGAAGAATAAAATATATATAGATGTTTGGGTCCTATCCCAGAGCTACAGAAACAAAATTTCCAGGGTAGAGCCCTGGAATCTGGCCTTTTCAAATTCTTTCTAGGTGACTCTGATGAAAGTTAACCCTGAGCTCTGAGCTCTACTTGTAAGATGAGTTATCTTTTTCAGGAGTCCATATCTTTTTCCCCAAATAGACTTTAGTCCACTCCAGTGAATTCTTACACCAAGCACAATAAATTCTTGTGAGAACTATAACTCATACTAACTGATACCCATTTCTTCTCCACCCTATCCAATCCCCCTCTCCTCTAATTCCACCAGCTTCTCACCTTATAGCATTGCACTTAGTTGGAAGTGATTGGCAGGCTTTAAAGGCCTAACTCTAGATCTTATTTTGTTCTTTAATGCCGAACTCTGTTAATTCAACGCCCTTATAAATTATTCTTGATTGAATAATACGGTGGGGGAGGGATTGGCTTGTTGAAATGCGGGTTCCAAGGCCCTGCTCCAGGCTCAGGAATATGCATTTTATCAGCTGCTCTAGTAATTCTTACTCCCCAGTTTTGTATTCATTCTATGAGCCATGCAGAGTGATTTATTCTTAGTGGGAAACTATATAAACATCTCATTGTGTTGTTGAATTAAATCCCTAGCCTCAGAACTGCCACCCACAAAACCCAGACACCAACCTAACTGGTGTTCCCATCTTCTAACTTGTCTTCTTCGGTGCTCTTATTTCACCAGACCCTTCTACAAAGAAAATGTCAGTTATTATATCTTTAGCTAGTCTCTAAAACCATGGAGACAGACACTTTACTTCAGTTTCATTCTGACTTTTACTCCCATTCTGACCAAATTCCTTTTTTAGTATTGACTCAAATTGTTTATCTGAGTCTGCACCTGACCTTTTGGTTCTAGGGGCATTTCTATGGCCCCTTTTTTCTCTTTTTTTCTTTTTGGTTTGTAGGGATGATAATGAGGGGAGCCTAGAAAAAGGATTACTGATTACAAAGTCATCAGTACTTTGATGCCAGTATGCCACTGTACACTAAGTTATTCACCACAGGAGAAAAAGAATTCATTTATTACTTTAGATTTTGTCTTTGCTTGCTCTGTTTGCTAAGTAGTCAGATCTATTTGGAGAGCAAATATTCTTTTTTTAAAAAAAATATCACATCGTACTTCCTACAAAGTTGTGTTTTGCTGATATGGAAAGAACTAAACTGACATTTAACCTTTTTAATATAATTGTTACTTAAACTATCTGGTATCTCTTAGGAAAAGTAAAAAGTACTCCAAAATCCAAATTTGCCTGTGATGAAGGATAAAATTTTCTTTTTTCAGTCCATTCATGGCAGAAAAATAACTTCTGCTCCATGATTTTGGTGATGTTCCTGGTGAATCTAGTGAAATAATGTGAAAAATATGTAAAGGTCATCAGATGTGAAGATAGAGCTGAGACAACCTCTTTGCTAGCAGAAGCCGGCGAGTGAGTACAATACACTATTCATGGGTACATAAGTATATTGGGAGTGGCAGTCACTTTGACAAGAAAGGAATAAAACTATTGTTATCACTCTGTAAGTAAAAAATCTATAGCCATTCTTTAATGAGGGAAACTGAGTCTCCTTCATGATGGATGATGCAGTCCTGGTTTTAAGAACATGACTAAATCATGACAAAATAACTTTCTTTTATTTTATAAAAAATTGTATGTATTTATGGTGTAAAACATGATGTTTTGATATATGTATACATTGTGGAATGCCTAAACTATTTAACATACACATTTCTGCAAATACTTATTTTTTGTGGTAAGAACTCCTTAAAACTACTCTCTTAGCAACTTGCAAGTATACAATATATTGTTATTATCTACAGTCACCATCATGTACAATAGATCTCTTGAACTTATTCCTCCTATCTAATTGAAATTTTGTTTCCTTTGACCAACATATCTCCAATCCCCCCAATCACCAGCCTCTAGTAACTACCTTTCTACTTTCTGTATCAGCGAGTTCTACTTTTGTATAATAAATTCCACATACAAATGAGATCATATGGTTTGTCTTTCTGTGCCTACCTTAACAAAATATCCTTCAGATTGATCCATGTGGTTGCAAATGACAGGATTTCCTTCTTTTTAAAGGCTGAATAGTATTCCATTGTGTTTATGTACCACATTCTCTTTATCCATTCATCCTTTGATAGACAGGTTGTTTCCATATCTCAGCTACTGTGAATAGTGCAGCAATGAACATGGGAGTGCAGATATCTCTTCAACATACTGATTTCATATCCTTCGGATATACATCCAGGGATTGCTGTTTCCATTTCTAATTTTTTGAGGAACTTCCATACTGTTGTCCATAATGGCTATACTAATTTACATTCCCACCAACAGTGTGCAAGTGTTCTCCTTTCTCCACATCCTCTATAACATTTGTTATCTTTCTTCTTTTTGTTAATGGCCACTCTGATACCTGTCAGGTGATATCTCATTGCGGTTTTAATTTGCATTTCCCTGATAATTAGTGATGTTGAACATTTTTTATATACTTATTGGCCATTTGTATGCCTTCTTTTGAGATATATCTATTCAAGCCCTTTGCCCATTTTTTAATCGGGTTATTTGTTTTCTTTCTGTTGAATTGTTTGAGTTCCTTATATATTTGGGATATTAACCGCTTATCAGATGTCTGGTTTGCAAATATACTCTCCCACTCTGTAGGTTGTCTCTTCCTTCTGTTGATTGTTTCCTTTGCTCTGCAGAGCTTTTTAGTGTGACATAATCCCATTTGTCTGTTTCCCCTTTTGTTGCCTGTGCTTTGGGGTCATAGTTTTAAAATATCATTTCCCATACCAATGCCATGATGCTTTTCTCATATTTCTCATATTTTCTTCTAGTAGTTTAACAGTTTCAGGTCTTAAATTTAAGTTTTTAATCCATTTTGAGTTGATTTTTGTATATGGTGTGAGGTGAGGGTTTAATTGCATTCTTCTGCATATGGATATCCAGTTTTCCCAGCACCATTTATTGAGAGACTGTCCAAAGCAAATTTCTAGTAGAGTTGTCTAAAGAAACACCAGAGCTAGGGCAAGTAGTGACTTATGTGTGCTGCGCTGGCCCACAAAACACGAGTATTTAAGCAGGAATGTTACTGTGGATTGAAGATGGCTGCAAATTCTTGGTTATTCCCACCATGGAGTGATGGGATCTAATTCTCCTCCTTTGAATTTGGGCTGGCCTTAATGATTTGCTTGACTGACAGAATGAGAAAGAAATAACGTTCTGGGACTTCTGAGGTTAGGTCAGAAGAAGTCTTGCAGCTTCTACCTACATTTCTTAAGACACTCACTTTGGGGGAAATCAATCACTACATAAGAGATTTGACTTCACCAAGATTGCCATACTGTGTGGAAACCCAAGCTACCCACACTGAGAGAGCAACAGATGCCCAGCTAGCCTCAGCAGATCCAAACCCACTAGCCAAGGTGCCAGTCGTGTGAATGAAAGAGGCATCTTGGACATTCCAGACTCAATAGATGCAATGTGGGAAAGAAATGAGGATCCTAATAGATAGCCAGAACCTAGGCCTCAGGCAGAGGACCCCAAGTGAGCTGTCCTAGCCATCTCTAGCCATTAAGCCACCCCAGCTTGGGGTTTCAGTCATTGTGAAACAGAAATGTGACCTCCTGTTATGCCTTGTCTGAATTTCTGGCCTAGAAAATCATGAGCATAAAAAAATTGGTGGTTGTTTTATGCCACTCTTTTTTGAGATGGTTGTTGTTTTATGCCAGCGTGGTTTAGGCTGGTTTGTTATGCAGCAACAGATAACTGGAACAGATGCTGAAGTGAGCATTTGTATCACTCAATTATTGCTACAATAACGCAGTATAACACGACTCCGGAACTCAGTGGGTTTCAATAAGCATTTATTTTTCTCACGCATGGGTCTGTGGGTTGACTGGGGTGTTCTTATTTAGGCTGTGAGGCAGCTGGGTTTGATCAGGGCTGCAGGCTAAATTCAGGCACACTCCTGTCTTTGTTCTGGTGCCAGGCTGAAGGGGCAGCATCTACCCAAGGCATCCTGGGTCACACGTATGCAGGAGTCCACATGCGATTGTGTGAAAACATTTTGATGCCTCCGCTTGCATCACATCCACTTAGTCCACTAGCCAAGGAGCTAAATGGCAAAGCTCAAAGGCAATGGGGAAGGTAAACTCCTATCTAAGTGGAAGAAACAAGGGAATAAATTTTGGCTGCACAATACTTTAGCCTATCACGGGATCAGATGACAGTAGTGGTAACGCTGTCAGGCTGGATCACTTGTAAGGCGTTGCTATAATTCAGTACTTACGCATCCAGAAACCAGGGAAAACACATATAAGTACTGTGGGGGAAGGTGTCTAACACAGGAATCAACTTTTTTTTTGCACAAAATACCTACAAACAGGAGGCATGTAAAATTATCAAAAGACCAAAAAATGCAAAAGGAGAGGAAGAAAGAGGGAAAAAGGTGGCAGAAAGTGAACCCTTTCATAGAGAGATATAGTAATACCACCAAATGTCGCTGAGGCCAGAAGAGGACACCTATTTCTTGGTTTGCCTCACAAGTAGGCAGAGTGGCTACAGGGCAGCCTTCTGGAGATAAAAGGCCCCAAGAGACCCTTTTGCTAATTCAATGACAGATATATGTGGCATAGTATAAGGCACCCCCAAACAGTGCTCTCACACTCAGCACCACACAATGTCTAGTAGTTCAGGGAGTTCCCCACTCCCAGTTGAGGGTTGACTGACTGTTATTGCAGCTTTGAGTGCACAGGTACAGCATAAAAAGCTGCAGGCAGCAAGCAGAGTTGGTGCAAAGAGGATTCAGAAAGGCTATGGGAGGAATGTGGTATCTGAACTGGGACTGGATGGAGAGGCAAAACAATGTGGAAGGAGCACACAGCACCATTTTTGCAGGAGGCATAGAGGGCACATGGCTAGAGAGCAGGCTGAGGCCAGATCACGGTAGGCCTCGAATGCCAGGATGAGGAACACATTCTTAATTCACTGGGAGCCACTGAAAGCTTTTGAACAAGAAGTGATATGAAGGAGTTGTCCTCCAATATCATTTTTCTGTGTTTCCTTAGTAACAGAAACTCCAATTTTTTAACTGGGTGGATGCCTGTGTAAAACAAAAATTACATTCCCTAACGTTTCTTGCAGAAAAGTATGGTCATTTGACTAAATTCTTATCGATGAAATATAAGAGAAATAATGTGTATGACTTTTAGGAAGTGTTTTTAAAGAGAGAAGGCATGCCCTCATTGCTCTTTCTTTTCTGCTGGGTGAAATCTGAACTTTATCCTAACATGCATATTACTCATTAGGAAGATTAGCCTGGGGCAAGGCAAAATACAGGATGGTTGGAACAAGAGGAGCATTGGAGGTGGGAAGACTAATTAGGAGAACATTTCAATAGCCCAGATAAGAAGTGAGGAAATAAGAACTGAGCCAGTGTGGTAGCAGTGGGAATAGATGGGATGGGCAGATGTGATAAATATTGTGAAAGGAATCTCTGTGGGACTTAGCAATTCATTAGATGAGAGAAGGCACCACAGAGGGAAGAATCAAAGTTCACTTTGAAGTTTCACACAGAGGTGACTGGGTCATCAATTATGTTTTAACCGAAGGGATGAGCAGGTTTGAGGAAGGCAAACATGAGTTTGGTTTTGAACATTTTAGTTGGGACGCCTGCAGGATATTCAGGTGAAGATGTAAAATAGGCAGCCGAAGACTCATTTCTGGAGCATGATTTGAGAGTCTTTTGCATAAACGTGGTAGTCAAAACAAAGGGAAGGGCTGACTGGCAAAACACAGTGTGTGTCTGTAGGAATTACTCTTTCTTCAGTGCACATAGAGAAATGAACTGCATTCTGGAAAGCCAGATACAAATATGTGCAGCTCTTCATCTGACACTACCTCCCCCGCCCCCCCCCCCCCCCCCACACACACAATCCTTACAAGTTCTAGCCAATAGCTGGCTGGCTCCAAGCAATAAAATACTCACTGTCTCAAAATTTGGACAGCTCCTTAAAGTTCCTTATGAAGGCATTTTGATTTGAACAAATATGTCATGACATGTTTTAAGATGACTCCTTTTTAGCAAGAAATCTATAGTAAATTGCCTTCCTCCTTAATTGAGGTTAGCCACAATTAAGTCTTCCCTTGCCTGGCACAGTGGGCGGTGCCAGCTACCAAGGAGGATCCCATAAGCCCAGGAACTGGGAGACCAGCCTGGGCAACATAGCGAGACCTTGTCCCAGAAAGAGAGGAAAGAAAGGAAAGAAAGGGAAAGAAGGAAAGAAGGAAGGAAGGGAGGGAGGGAGGGAGGGAGGAAGGAAGGAAGGAAGGAAAAAGAAAAAACAAAAGACCACTCACGGAAGTCTTTAAAGAACAATTCACAAGCAGAATAAGAAAATATAAAAATATAATAACTGTGACACAGTAAAAAGACTCAGCAGAAGTTTCCCTTGTAACTCGCGTGGCCAAAGCAGATATCAAATAAAAGATGAAATAAACAGGAAATCCATAGAAAGTGAACAATAAGGAACCGTTCAGGATGGCCAAACCGCCGTCTGCGCTGTTTTCTCGCCAGGGCTCAGGCCTGGGAACGGAAGAGGTTAAAATCCAGTGGCTTGTGTTTCAGCTTTGGTTACGTGGCAGAAACCAACTGGAAGTGGTGGCGTGAGAGCTCTGTTTCTTCTAGAAGAGCTTTGCGTCTTAAACGCCCATACCGCAGACAGCTGCCTGGCGGGCGACCCAGCCCCATCCTGATGGCCCCAGGACGCAAGCCCAGGAGCGCCCCGGTGCGCGCGGTTCCGCGGCCCAGGGGCGCCGGGTTTGGTGGCACAGCGAGCCCCCTTTCTCTAGCGGTATGGCTGCGTTAGAGCCCTAATGAGCGCGTGCGAAGGCTCCCCTTATTCATCCATCCTCCGGTCCGTCCTTTGTCTCAAGGCCAGGGCCTTGCTGGGCACCATGGCGTGCTTTACCGCACAAGCCCCTGAGGATCCCTGGAAGAAGGGATCTTCCGCAGGAGGGGACGCGGCGGCAGGACCGCCCCGGGCCCCCTCACCGCGCCCGGCCCCCTGGCGGGAGAGGCCGGCGAGCTCTGGAGAGGAGAGCGGGCCGCGCGGGGGCGAAAGCGCCACCCGGGAGAGAGGGACCCTCCCCTCTCCTCCCTTCTTCCCCCCTCCCCTCCCCTCCCACAGTCCTCAGGAGGAGGAACGCCGCTGCGTTCTAAGTTCTCCCGGGCCCTCTGGCCCCGAGGACTCAGATCCCGGCCACGGGAGAGGGCCCGGCAGGTGCCAACGAGCCCGGGCGGTCCTTCAGCCCGCACTTCCCCGCGGTCGCCCGGAGCCGGCCTCCGTTAGCCGGGCGGGTAGGCGGCTATTGGCGCCAGGATTGGCCGGCGCCGCCCGCGCCCCCGCGGCCTCGGGTGGAGCCTCCCGCCCGGCCGCCCCCTGCGGCACCCGCGACACGGGTGGGGACCAGAGGCTCCCGGCGGCAGCTCCCGGGCTGTGATTGGCCAGCGCCGCAGGGGGCGGGACGGCGGGCGTGAAGTGGGCGGGCTGGGGCCGCTCGCGCTCCCTCCTACTTCCCCCTCTGCGTCCGCGTTCGCGGCTCCCGTTTGCATCATCTCCAGCCGGCGGCTGCTCCAGGGAGGCTGGGCGCGATCCTCTCCGCCCGCGGCTCCAACCCGCACTCTGCGCCTCTCCTCGCCTTTCTCGCACCTGCTCCTGCGCCAGGCCGGGAGACCCCCGGGGCGGCTTCCCAGAACCTGCGGAGCACAACTGGCCGACCGACCCATTCATTGGGAACCCCGTCTTTTGCCAGAGCCCACGTCCCCTGCCACCTCTGGCTCGGAGCGGCGTGTAGCGCCATGGAGAAGAGCAACGAGACCAACGGCTACCTTGACAGCGCTCAGGCGGGGCCTGCGGCCGGGCCCGGAGCTCCGGGGACCGCGGCGGGACGCGCACGGCGTTGCGCGGGCTTCCTGCGGCGCCAAGCGCTGGTGCTGCTCACCGTGTCCGGGGTGCTGGCGGGCGCGGGCCTGGGCGCGGCGTTGCGCGGGCTCAGCCTGAGCCGCACGCAGGTCACCTACCTGGCCTTCCCCGGCGAGATGCTGCTCCGCATGCTGCGCATGATCATCCTGCCGCTGGTGGTCTGCAGCCTGGTGTCGGGCGCCGCCTCCCTCGATGCCAGCTGCCTCGGGCGTCTGGGCGGCATCGCTGTCGCCTACTTTGGCCTCACCACACTGAGTGCCTCGGCGCTCGCCGTGGCCTTGGCGTTCATCATCAAGCCAGGATCCGGTGCGCAGACCCTTCAGTCCAGCGACCTCGGGCTGGAGGACTCGGGGCCTCCTCCTGTCCCCAAAGAGACGGTGGACTCTTTCCTCGACCTGGCCAGGTAACACTCTCCACCTCTCCCAGGGCCCAGTGGGAGACGCCAGCTGTCGGATGCCCTCCAGTTCATACACCCATATGCTTATACACTCCTAAGAGTTAATTCTTAGCTGGCTGCTGGTGGCGCTTAACGTTTTAAAAATATCAAAATGACGTCTGGAGTCTTTGCGTGCTGACCACACCTTTGCAAACAGCTGGGGCGCACCGCACAATCGAAAGAGCAGGGCCGCATCTTTGAGCAAGAACCAGTCCCCACCGTTAGGTGGGCGTTTGTTAGGGAAGAGCCAGCCGCCCCGCCTGTTCTTTACTCCTTATACTCTCGCGCTGCTCTCCCCGGTAAAAATGTTCCGACCACGCCCCAATGGCTTCGCCTCATTTTCTCCCACATGGTGCCTAAAAGCTTCTGGGAGCATTGGTTAAGTTTTGCCTCTTGGGTCATCCGGCTTGCAATCTATGGCCTTCTCGGTTACAGTGCTTGGCTGCGAAGGAAGCTGGCAATTTTCTGCAGTTATCAGTGGACCCACGGATAATAGGGCTGGGGTTAGTTGAGTGAGACATATTGCCCAGAAATATGCCTCTCCTGAGGGCTTGGGGCTTGGGACAGGTTGCTGTCCACCCCAGTAAAGACCACGGCAGAGTGCTGTGTTTCAAAGGCCTTTCTTTGTGCGAAAGTGTGAGTTCTAGAGGGGAGGGAGAGAAGCATCTTCACTTAGTTTTGCCTGCTTTTTGTAATTCTTAGAAGTTGCATTTCATCCTTTGAGATGATGTAGTATCCTTTCTGTGACTTATCCAAAACCTTGGTCTCTCCTGGTTTCTCCATTAGCCCAAAGTTCACAAATGTGGAAACTGCAGCCTGGAGGCATTTACTGATTTAACCAGGTTCAGTTGAGTGAGGAGTCCAGCTGGCTCCTTCTCCAGATTTCTGATGATTTTGGATTCTGAGCCTTGGAGTTATTAATATATTTTGTCTTGAGTTATTGAGGCAAAGCTCCTCATTGCTGAGGTTGTGAAAAACAGCAAACCCTGGGCAAAGTGACTTGCCTTTCCAACTGTTTCCATTTCTCCTTCTGGAAAATGTGATGGCTGTCTGCACTTAAGAGAGAGATTGTTCACTTAAAACAACAAAAATCTAGGACATCCGTATTTAAAAACAAACAACAACAACAAAAAAAAAACACTCATGAGGGAGACCAAAAGTTCTTGCCAAAAGGGCAGATAGTGGTGGCCCATTAGGACTTTTAAGGGGATCACAGCTTTTTTTTTTTTTTTTTTTTTTTAAGAGTCTGGGTCTTGCTCTTTTGCCCAGACTGGAGTGCAGTGTTGGGATCCTAGCTCACTGCATCCCCGAACTCCTAGGCTTCAGTGATCCTCCTGCCTCAGTCTCCAGAGTAGCTGAGATTACAGGTGCACACCACCACACCCAGCTAACTTTTTGTTTGTTTGTTTGTTTTTTGAGACGGAGTCTCGCTCTGTCACCCAGGCTGGAGTGCAGTGGTGCGATCTCGGCTCACTGCAAGCTCCGCCTCCTGGGTTCACGCCATTCTCCTGCCTCAGCCTCCCGAGTAGCGCGTGCCACCACGCCCGGCTAATTTTTTGTATTTTTTAGTAGAGACGGGGTTTCACCATGTTAGCCAGGATGGTCTCGATCTCCTGACCTCGTGATCCACCCGCCTCGGCCTCCCAAAGTGCTGGGATTACAGGCGTGAGCCACCCCGCCCGGCCCCAGCTAACTGTTTAAATTTTTTTAGAGATGGGGTTTCACTATGCTGCCCAGGCTGGTCTAGATCACAGCCTTTGTTCTGTGACTGGCAGCTTGATATTTGGAGTCCAGACACTTTTTAAGTTTGGAAACTAACTTTTAGGTGAGTGCTGAAAAGAAGTCTCCTGAGGTTGAGAGCACCTTTAGCCTATTACCTGTAGGAGGTCGGTCAGCTTTCTCAGGGAGGAAAGGCAATAATGGGGTTAAAGGATTATTCTTTGCAGGGATCTGTGGCCCAGGGAGGGAGAATGGATGTTCAGCTCTGCCCTGCTATGGTCCCGCACCGGGAGCCTCAATAGGATCTTTTAACTCCAGAAGAGGGGGCAGTGGTGGTAGGGGGTACCTCATTACCTCCAGCTCCAGAAGGGACTTCTTGTTTCCTGATCATGGTTTTCTAGTTTTAGACCCAAGCCCCTTCACCTCCTGCTTCTGACATGGATGGTGACCCAGCGTCATAGCTTAGTAGTGTGGGTGCAACTTTTCAATGACTTGGGCTGCACCTGCATGGAGGGCTAAGAGAGGCTTTGTTGTGGCTTGCTGGGGATAGGTAGTGCTTCACAATTCTTCCAACAGCCAACTTCATCTAATCCAGCAGCTCACGGATAAAGGTGGGGCAGGTGGTATATCCCATTTTATGACTGAGGAAACTGAGACAGAGATTAAGCGATTTGCTCAAGGTCATGGAGTGGCTTATAAAGAAGAGATTAGAAGGACTGTGGGTCTCCTACCCCACAGTGCAGGGTTCTCTCTATTTCTCCTAATCCCTCTTCCTCCAAGTCAACATGCCTTAGTAATGTCACCTGCCTAGTCTAGTGTGGCTATCTCAGAAATGCTTTCTCCGGGCCCAGAGAGGAACCAGGTAGGCATATGACTGGGTAAAGACAAATGCCCCTTTCCTCCAGCCAGTGTGGAGGCTGAGCTCCTCAAGTGAAGGAAAGTATGTGTGCACCGCTGAGGTTTGGTCTCAGGCTGAGCAGCTTGTGAAAGGAAACTAAGTCTCAAGCCACCCGGAAACACTTCCTGAGTCTGGAGAGTCTCTGACATCAAAATTAAAAAATTGCTTCCTTCAAGGAAACTTCATGGATGTGGATTTCATGTGACTCTGGGCATCTTCTTTGGAAAGGCAGTGCCCCATTCCTTTCTTCCTAGGGGCACGTGAATGAAATGAGACTCTGCCAGTAAACACCTCAGTTATCCAGCAGGCCCTCTCGAGGTAGCTGCTTAGAACTTAAACACCTGAAAGAGTGGGAAAGGCCTCTGATGAGTCAGCATAGCTGCTGCTGAGGCTTTGTGCTAAAGTCCATGCCCTTTCCTGATGGTAAAGTGCCCCCAAATCCCCCAGGATCTCTCTGTCATGATTTCTAATTTGGTTTTTAAAGCTGGAACTACAAGTCAGAAAGAGATGAAGCTAGTAGGTACTCATTATATGTGTATATGTTTTTTTAAAATTCAGAATGTCATTGCTGAGTGGTTTGATTTCCCAGCACACAATGGATTAGAAGTAACAATGTAGAACAGAGAATTGGGATGAGAAGGCTGGCGCTAGAAGCACTGAGAAGGGATGGCCAATAGTAGCTGGCAGGTGGAAGAATCATAGTCTCTTCCTGAGCAGCCCGGAGTTCTGTGCCTGGGAATCCAGAACAGTATAGGACTTTGAGAACCATGTGTGACCTAAGTGGTTGACTTGTGGCTTTTCATCCAAAATGAAATGGTTGGGCACCAAAGAGACAGAAACAGGTTATCAGGAAACTAGTCATTGTGGAACTTCTTGGTCCCTAACAATGCTTACTGGTTGTGGGACATGTCCATAACTTTTCCATTCCTTGGTTTCCTCATCTTTATCATGGGAATCATGATGGTACCCACCTCGCAGGATTGTTCTGAGGGTTAGCTGGGTTGTGTCTTAGAGCTCTAAAGCTCTTCTGGGTTCTAAAGCTGTTAGAACAGTGCTGGCCCAATATACCTGTGCTCTTGTTATAAATAGAGTGATTGGGTTTTCCAGTTCACCTGAGCTAATGGGGATGGTCCTCTTTCCGTAACCTGAAATAAATGAGGGTAGATGGGAAGAAGAAGAATGTTTAGGGGAACTCAAGATGACTTGAAGCTAATGTAGTCTTTAGGTGTATTGGGAACCACACGGCATCTGGAGGAGAAGTGAACATAACTGACTATGTTTTAGACTACTAACTAACAGAGTCACACTATGGAAAATTTGGAAAGGGAGAGAAGTCAAAACTAAACACAGAAGAGCCTTCCATTCTGAAATGGGACAGAAGTCCCCACAGATTCTCACTGACATTCCGGTTTCTTTTTCCCCTGCCTTACATGCTTATGATCTCCAGTTGACCTCTGCTATAAATTGAAGGGATTGAGGCAAATGGTTTCTAACATTCCTTTGGGCTCTAAAGTTTGTAGTTTTCAAATGGAGAACCAGGGTGTAACTGCCAAGGAGGCAGGTAGGGACAGAGCCTAGGCCCAGGGCTCTGGTCTGTGCTGGCAGCCAGAAGAATGGCCGAGGGCCACCATCTTGCAGTAGCATAGTAGGGTGTGGCCATGTATATGGTAAATACAATTAGGATTTTGTCTGTTGCCCAGTTTTCTAGGGTTTTTTTCACTGCTCATGCTAATTTTCTTAATAGCAAACCATGCTCTGAGCCTTTCCCTTCACAGAGGGAGGTGTGCTGGACTTACCTCCTTCTCAAGGACTGGTGTGAATATGTATGATGCTTCTCAAGCTGCAAAGAACACATTACTTGAATAGTGCAAAAAAAAAAAAACTATCAGAGACTGAGATTTAATATTAGCCCCCTGTGCTTGCCTTGGCAGCACATATACTAAAACTGGAACAATAGAGGAGACGAGCGTGGCCTCCGTGCAAGGATGACACACAACGTGATGTTCCAATGTGAAGCGTTCCATATTTTTTAAATTAAAATAAATAGTAATATTAGCCACCAGATGGCAAAGTTGAGGAGTGAGTTGTGAACAATTTCTTTACATTATTGACTGTGGCGGGTTGTAACTATGCCCATGTCTCTTCTATAGGCAAGATGAAGACAGCACATCTAACAAGGATCCAAATTAATGGCATTGCCTCAGCCTAACTAGTGATGAAAGGAAAATAATAGCAGCTTGTAATTTTTTTTAAAAAAAGATTTTCACTTTTGACCATTTCTTTTACCACCCAGGAGGACACCTGAATAGTTTAGAGACAGAAAAAAGCATCAACCTAGGGAGATGGGTAGTGATGAAGAGCAGACACTAAAGCCAACCACCTGGGTTTGAAGCCCAGCTCTATGACGTACTTGCTGTACGTGCACAAGTCGTTTGTCCTCTCTGTGCCTGAGTGTCCTTATCTGTAAAATGAGACTAGTGAGACCTACAACTAGAATGGTTGTGAGGATTAAATGAGTTAATATATGAGTGCTTTGCTAATATTCTAGTGTGTCCCACCCTCTCAGGGACAGCTGAGGGCTATTTGATATGAAGCATGAGTGCTGCTCTTAACCTAATTTCCCCCAAAAGATCCCCACTCCAGGGGTTCAGCCTTACCCTTTCCAGCTGGAATCTAAAACTGGATGGAGGCCTTAAAGAGAGGATGGATTCACACCCCCATCATCAGAGTGCAAGTCCACCAGCCCCAGCCCTTCCTCAGCTCAGCCTTGTAGGGGGTACCAAGATCTGAAGGGTCACATCCCTGTTAACTGGCTCTGTTACAATAAATACTAGCGATAATAAATATTTATCAGGTGTACATACCATGCCATATCCTGTTCTGAAGAGTCTTTGAAATTTTAATAGATTTGGTAAAGAATTTTTGAACTTAAATAAAAGGAAATAATTCTGGAACAAAATATGCCCAAGCAAAAGTAAATTGTTTTACATTCTTTTCATATAGAACGGAGAAATGCATACCACCCTTGACAATAGGATCAGAAGAACAAACAGTATCAGATGTTACAGAAAGAACGTTTTTGAAGTTTTTCACTGTGTGAGCTGCATGGGTCTGCACAGCACCTCCCACAGTGGTTCTGCATTGGCCAGTTCAACCTCATTTCATACCAGTTTTCTGTTTGTTTTAAGTAATGTATTCAAAGAGTCTCATAGCGCTGGAAAAGCTTGTTCATTCATTATCTCCTGGCTTGGACTGACTTGGGCCTCTAGATTTAGTAGTGTATCTTAGAGGTTTCACACATGTTTTTAATTTTGACCTACCATAAAAAGTACATTTTACATTATGGCATCCACACTATACCCGCCCCCCAACTCCCACATACTCAAACCAAAACACAGGTTCCACCAAACAATATTTTAAGTGTGATACATACTGATATTTTTGTCTAATGTATTTCATCTTTTATAAAATACTGGTTAAAGCCAATACATTGATTTAATGGTCTACTGATATTTGAGAAACTTTGGCCTAATACATATGTAATTCAAGTAGATCTCTCAGGATCAAACAACAGAAAAAGGAAATATTTGCAAACTTGAATAAGATGAGGAGCTCAGTGCTTAGAAGCATCCTAACCCCAGTGAAAGTGGGTGATGTGCAGAGGCGAACACAGGATGACCATTTGGTCCTCCTGACTTCTGGACTCTGGATTTCAGTACTCTACATCTGGGCTGTCCAATACAATAGACACTAGCCACATGTAGCTATTTAAAATTACTTCAAATGTAAATAAAACTTAAAAATCAGTTCCTTGGTGGCACTAGCTACATTTCAAGTGCTCTATAGTCCAACATGGCAGCACAAATGCAGGCATTTCAGTTGGACGGTGCTGGCCTAGATGGAGCAGAAATGGGAGATGCTCAGTGACTGGGCATTGGTGTCTCTATGTGCTAAATGAGGGGATAGGACTGGATCACCTCTAAAATACCTTCCAGCTCAATGTCTCTGATTTCAAAAGCCCATGAAGCTACTGTGTGAACATGAGGAGTTGGGAAAAATGCCTGAAGACAGAGCTCTGGGAAGCAAAACTGTTTGCCAGAGAGGCAGCTGATCCCGGATTAGAAGAGAGCTCAGGAGTAAGAACCAGAGTTTACCGCAGCATCTGTGTCTGAAAGCCAAAGGAGAGAGGGAAAGTAGAGGACAGAGAAACATGTTGCTTTATTCCGGCAGCCTCATCTCCTTGCCCTTGGTGACAGCAGGAGGGCACTGCTCCTGCTCCTGGTCTGTGGCAAGCAGAGGATGAAAGCGAAGGAGGATGCTTTCTATGGTGCTTCAGCTCACTGCCACCAGGAGAGCCCTTCCCAGAGATTGTTATCTGAGAAATGAGCTGTATAATCTAAAAAACAGTTCAGCCCTCCCATTGAATGTACGTATTTTTTAGTTGGAAAATCTCTAACAGTTATTACCATACTTTTTTATATAAGTTTTTAAACAATTTCAAGGTATGATTTATATACAGTAAATGCACCTACTTTAAAGGTACAGTTCAATGAATTCTGACAAATGGATAACTCATGTGACCACCACCACAATCAAGATACTGAACTTTTCCATCACCTATGACTCTTCTCAGCAATCCCCATTCTCCACCCCTGGCCTCAGGCAGCTGACCTGCTTTTTATCACTATAAATTAGTTTGGCTTTTTCTAGAGTTTCATATCAACGGAATCATTCAGTATGCACTCTCCTTTGTCAGTCTTGTTTTGCTCAGCACAGTGTTGCTGAGATTATCCATGTTGTTGCGTATATCACTTGGCTCCTTTTTATTGCCAAGTGGTATTCCGTTGTATGGAGTTTTCATAATCTTTGTATCCCTTCATCTGTTGATGGACATTTGGGTTTTGGACTATTATGAATAACGCTGTTATGCATATGGTTCCTTTTTGCAGGCATATATTTTTATATTTCTTGGGTAAATATCTAGGAGTGGGCCGGGCGTGGTGGCTCACGCCTGTAATCCTAGCACTTTGGGAGGCCAAGGTGGGCAGATCACTTGAGGTCAGGAGTTTGAGACCAGCCTGGCCAACATGGTGAAACCCTGTCTGCATTAAAAATACAAAAATTGGCCAGGCGCAGTGGCTCACGCCTGTAATCCCAGCACTTTGGGAGGCTGAGGGGGGCAGATCACGAGGTCAGGAGATTGAGATCATCCTGGCTAACATGGTGAAACCCCGTCTCTACTAAAAATACAAAGACAAAATTAGCCAGGCGTGGTGGCGGGCACCTGTAGTCCCAGCTACTCGGGAGACTGAGGCAGGAGAATGGTGTGAACCTCGGAGGCAGAGCTTGCAGTGAGCCGAGATCACACCACTGCCCTCCAGCCTGGGAGACAGAGCAAGACTCCGTCTCAGAAAAATAAATAAATAAATAAATAAATTAGCCGGGCATGGTGGTGCACACCTGCAGTCCCAACTATTCGGGAAGCTGAGGCAGGAGAATCTTTTGAACCCGGAGGCGGAGGCTGCAGTGAGCCAAGATCTGCCACTGCACTCCAGCCTGGGCAACAAAGTGAGACTCTGTCTCCCAAAAAAAAAAAAAAAAAAAAAAAAATCTAGGAATGGAATTGGTGAGTCCTATGGTAAGTCTATGTTTAACTTTATCAGAAACTGTCAAAACACATCACATTTTTCTTAGGAACTTGATTTTTGGGGGGCAGAAGTTGCTCTTTTGCTTCTGGACCCCTCTGTTCCCATTGGATTTTGTAGACTAGATATTGTAGACAGTCTGAAAACAGGTCGGTGTGCCAGTGGCTGTTAGGTGTAGAAGTTCTGGGTTAAGGACAGGGCCTGTTCTGGGTGAGATGTTACTGGGTTATTGCTTGTATGAAGAGATTGGGCAGGACAGATAGACAGAATTAAACAAATAGTGTTGTGCTCTTTAGAAGAGAATGCATTTCAAGGCTGTGGGAAAGGCTGTGCTTGTACCAATTGAGGAAACAGCTAATCCCTGAAGGATGTGAGGTATTTGCCGGGGGAAATTGTTTCCCATGAGGAAAGTGGAGGTCTTCTAACCCAACTCTTTTCTGAACTTCCCGGTCCTCATGGAGAGAGAAACTTAGAGCAGCTCAGTCTGTCAACAACTGAGGATTGTTGTGTGGTGGATACAGAACAGAGAGACTTTGGCACAGGGCCCCTTGCTGCTTCTGACTAGGGCAGAAAATGGAAATGAAATGCCAAAGGTAGCCCCCAAGACTGAAATATGTAAGAAAGTTGCTTTGTAATGGAAATAATAACAAATGTAAGTTGTTATTCATCTATACTCTGAAAACTAGCCAATATAAGTTGCTAGTCTGTTTCTACTTTTTAAAAAGTAAATACAGCTGTGATAAGAATCAAACTTCTGGTCACAGTTTTGCAACAATTTAATTCAGCTAAAGATTAATTTTTTCTGCTTAAATGCAGACATGTACTCTGGTATTCTCTAAATATGCTAAAAGCAATTCAGGTTCTATGGACAAGTTTGGGAAATGCTGTGTTGCAGGCTGTGTATGCTGGCCGTCCTGTGAGAGCACCCTAAGTGTTCTAATGCATTGATTTTTGCATCTTATTAACTTTGTTGGCTGATATATTGCTGCATAACAAACTACTACACATTTAACAGCTTAAACAGCTTAAAATCTCACATATTTACTATCCTACAGTCTCTCTGGGGTCAGGAATCTTGGGACAGTTTAGTTGGGTCCTCTGCTTCAGAGTCTCTTACAAGGCTGCAGTCGAGGTGTTGGTCAGGGCTAGGTTCTTACCCGCAGGTCCACCTGGGGAGAGATTCACCTCTGAGGTCATGTTGTTGTTGGCAGAATTCAGTTCCTTGAAGTTTGGACTGGGAGCCTCATTTGGCTCTTGGCTGGAGACCACCTGCAGTTTCTAGTCTCGTGGGCCTTTCTAACATAGCAGCTTGCTTCATCAAAGTATGCAAGCAGAAGACAATAAGAAGAGTCAGCTAGCACAATGGAAGCTACAACCTTATGTAACCAAATCATGGATGTGACATCCCATCACCTTTGCTGCATTTGTTCATTAGAAGCAAGTCATAGGTCCACCCAGACTAAAGGGATTACCCAAAGGTGTGAATACCAGGAGGCCATCTTAGACTCTGCCTGCCACAGCTGGGTTGCAGCCAGACCTGCCTACCTCTGAAACCCAATGCACTGCAAATAGTTGCCTGGAGATCCTGGTGAGCAACCCAGCTTCTTACAGAAGTAAGAATTAGTGGATAAGTTTGACACAAATTGTTAAGAATGATCCAGAGTCTTTTGCTCTTCTAGACTTACTCTTCTTGCAGGAAGTAAGAACAAATGGACTGTCAGCTGGAATAGAATTTCTTGTATATCAAGACCAGCATCCTACACAGAGCCCTCAGTAAAACTATTTGCATGAGCAGATTTTGGGCTCCATCAGCTCGATTGCCCTACTTTTATAACAAATGTTTATAATATCCTTAATTCTAAGATGAAATCCATAAATAAAATGTCCCTGCCCACATAATTTCAAAATATCAGTATGATGTAACTGTAATATACAAAAGGAAAATAATTATAACAAAAACAATGTGTCTCAATATATACATGCTCTAACATAAAGTGGTTGAATGCTTACTCCTGAACTCAGAATCACTGCTAATGAGATAGTTATAAATGCAGACTGTTACTTGACACTGGGTGTGGAATTAGGGACTCAGATTCTACAATTTGCACTGGTGGTGTGATTTTCCAGGAAGACAATATTTGGAAACATTCTGAACAAAGAAAAACAAAAACCACCCCATAATTTATAAGGAGTTACACTTCTGGAAAATTCAGTGTATGTTCAAATTGTGAAAAACAGAACCTTGTTTTGGAATTAGTTTAGTCTTGAGTAATTATAGATAAGGTTTATATCTACAGGTATGTCATGCAAGACATTGGAGGGCCTTGAGATAATTCATTATACAGGACTCTACTGCATTTAACAGGACAAATGTGTGGGACCTGGCTTTTCTCCCTACACACTCCCCCCAATTGGGGAATGCCTCAATTTTGCAACAACAAAAACGCCCTTGGATTTCACTAGTGAGCAGTGACACTTGACATTGCAAACCACTGCAATGGTGCCTAACCTCTAGGTGAGAGGAAAGCAATGCAGTTATAGACTTGGTTGGACACCATTAAGTTCAGATATCAAGGAGTACCATGAGAGAGATGGAAATGAAAATCAGTGGCTTCAAAGTATCTACTGTGGCCCAGCAGCGCAGGCACAGTTAGGGTGCTTAAATCAAGCAAAAGATGCAGTGTCAGCTAGGGGTGGAGAGAGAACACTGTGTTAGGGTTTTAGAAGTGGACATCTCAAAGCAGATACTTTGCACACTGAATTTTAAGAATACTGATGAAGACAGTTACCATGGCTCACGCCTGTAGTCCCAACACTTTGGGAGGCTGAGGCAGGAGGATCACTTGAGCCCAAAAGTTCAAGGCTGCAGTGAGCTGCAATCACACCACTGCACTCCAGCCTGGGCAACAGGGACCTCATCTCTAAAAAATTGTTTTAAAAGAATACTGACAGAATGCTTTCTTTTCCAACAGAAACCTGTTTCCCTCAAATCTTGTGGTTGCAGCTTTCCGTACGGTAAGGCTTGATACTTTGCTAAAAATATGAAACTTTGATGGAAGAAATGTATCAATTACTGCTATAGAGTTAGGTAAGGTAGAACAGGGAGAGATGGTGGTGTTAACAAAACTTGGTAAGACTGGCCTAAACTTTTATAAATGGGTACCTAGAGTTAAAAAACAACAACAAAATAAATAAATAAAGACTGAACAAACAAAACTTTCCAAAATGTCCCACTGGTTCCAAAATTTGTTTGCATTACCTAAGAAATACCCTCAAATCACATTTTGGGGATGTCTTAAATATTATAGACTTTTTTAAAAAATACACTTTTATCTTTTTTTCTGACTATAAAGATAATATGTGCTCACTGCAAAAAAAAATTAAAATACAAAGAAGTGTCAGAAAACAAAAATCATCCATAGTCA
The DNA here is from genome assembly GCF_029281585.2 of Gorilla gorilla gorilla. Taxonomy (NCBI): domain Eukaryota; kingdom Metazoa; phylum Chordata; class Mammalia; order Primates; family Hominidae; genus Gorilla; species Gorilla gorilla. The sequence continues at coordinate 74,770,503 of NC_073236.2, read as the reverse complement.
CTGTCTAGAGCTACCCATTCTTTTGGTATACCTCTTTCAGATATGTTTTTTCTATGTGTGTATACACATACATTTTAAAAATAAGCATACAGGCTGGGCGCAGTGGCTCATGCCTGTTATCCAAGCACTTTGGGAGGCCAAGGCAGGTGGATCACTGAGGTCAGGAGTTCGAGACCAACCTGGCCAACACGGTGAAACCCCATCTCCATTAAAGATACAAAAATTAGCCAGGTGTGGTGGCGTGTACCTGTAATCCCAGCCACCCAGGAAGCTGAGGCTGGAGAATTGCTCGAACCTGGGAGTTGGAGGTTGCAGAGAGCCAAGATCACACCACTGTACTCCAGCCTGGGCAGCAGAGTGAGACTCCATCTCAAAATAAATAAATAAATAAATAAATAATAAAATAAAGATAAGCATACATAGTATGTACACACACTACACGTGTTGCTTCATAGCCTGCTGTTTTTTTTTTAAGGCAGTATATTGTGAATATTTTCTCATGTCGGTAGCTACCCTTTGACATAACGCCACGGCTGTAGAGTATTCCACTGTAAGAGTATAACATAATTCTCCTCTACTAGTCCCCTACCGATGGATGTTCAGGTTGTTTCTGGTTTTCCCCTATTTTTTGGCAGTGCTGCAAGTAACAGTCCTGTGACCATTCTTTTTTTTCTTTTTTTTTTTTTTTTTTGAGACGGAGTCTCACTCTGTTGCCCAGGCTGGAGTGCAGTGGCGCGATCTTGGCTCACTGCAGCTCCGCCTCCCGGGTTCACACCATTCTCCTGCCTCAGCCTTCCAAGTAGCTGGGACTACAGGCGCCTGCCACCACACCCAGCTAATTTTTTGTATTTTTTAGTAGAGATGGGGTTTCACCATGTTAGCCAGGATGGTCTCGATCTCCTGACCTTGTGATCCGCCCGCCTCGGCCTCCTAAAGTGCTGGGATTACAGGCGTGAGCCACTGCGCCTGGTCTCCTATGACCATTCTTTACACAGAGAAGGAATATAAATGCCTAGATTATATGGTCTAATCTGATTGCTTTTTACAATGAAAGGCTTTTCTGTTTCTACTTAAACCTCTCATTTTTGTTTTGTTTTGCTTTTTGATCTGCATATAAGCACGGGAGTGACTTGTATATATAATGTGAGGTAGGAAAAAAATATAGGTATATGGGGCTTTTTTTAGTGCCTGTCACAGAGGAGGCGGGTGGGTTTGTTTGAATACCTCTGCCTTTCTGTAACACTGATAAAGCTGAGAGAAATCAGAGCCCAGCAAGGGGAGGCAGAAAGCAGGCCTTCGAGTCTATACTTCCTAATTGCCTCCTCCTGACAGTTCAAGGACCAGGTGCCCTTCGAAGGGGCCAGGAAGGACTGTACTAACAGATTCCACTTGTTAGTGCATACTGCCACAGGCAGACACCTATGTGCACCATGCAGAAGCATGTGAAATCAACCAGGGGACCAAAGCTAGAGAGACGTCTCACTTCTGATAACTGAGTCCCCCTGAAGACTCAGTTAGATGATGCCATCTTGCCTCACATCCCTGGCTTTCAAGAGTGGAGGCTCAAGCCAGATTAGAAAGAGATGGTAGAAGCAGTCATGCTCAAATAAGTTCTAGAACAAAGTGGGGCATAAATAAATGAATGAAAATAAAATGATACAATGAAAAATGAACTTTGGCATTATGGAGTTAATGCCGAGGTTATTCAAATAATATGACATATAAGGCTGAGGAAATATCAAACTATCAGCATAAAATTGTGCAGCCCTCCTTCTCCAAACCATTGCCCAAAGAACATAAGGAAATTCTCCCTGTTTCCTTGGGACACTAAGCAACCCAGAGACCTCTTGAAGTATCTGCTGACTTGGTCCTAATGTAGCTTTTTCACAGTTCTCAGAGGCTCTTGTCAGGCCAGCCAAGTGAGGAATGCCCAGGACACTCAGTGTGAACAGTGACAGAAGTAGCGAGAGTGCAGCAGTGCCCTTGGTTCCTCTAGGTCGGTCTTCACCTGTGCACTAACAGTGGGTTTTTTTTTTCCTCTTGATCACAGTATGCAACTGATTATAAAGTCGTGACCCACAACAGCAGCTCTGGAAATGTAACCCATGAAAAGGTAAAGCTTTTTATAAGGTCACTTGTAAAAATATGTCTAAAACAAATCTTATTTCTTCTTTGAAGGAACATACAGGATGTGGGCTGAAAACTTTGGGGTTTGAATGAGCTATTGGAGCGAACAGGTTAGGTTTGCTCCTTTGGTTATTTACCAACATGGCCAAATACCATGTTGCTCTCAAAGCACTATAATCCTCAGAGGATCCGTAAAACATTTTGTTTGTTGATTTATTTGTTGTTTGTTTGTTTGAAACAGGGTCTCGCTCTGTTGCCCAGGCTGGAGTGCAGTGGTGTGATCATGGCTCACTGCACTGAACTCTTGGCCTCAAGTGATCCTCCTGCCTCAGTCTCCCGAGTAGCTGGGACTACAGACGTGTGCCACCATGCTCGACTAATATTTTTTTTTTTTAATTTTATGTTTTGTAGAGACAAGAGTTTCACCATGTTGTCAAGGCTGGCCTTGAACTCCTGGCTTCACATAATCCTCCCACCTTTGCCTCCCAAAGTGCTGGGATTGTAAGTGTGAGCCTGTGCCTGACCCCAGAAAACATTTTATAAAACCTTTTCTACCATCTAGAAATGTAATTAATAAGTGATTTAAACTACCCCTATACCTATTACATTTTTTAAAAAATCAATATAAGGGAGAAATAAAAATAATTTCTAATAAAATAATCCATATTTTACCATGTAAATATACAACTATACTAGAAGACGTAATGAAGTTTACAGATACTTGCATTTACTTAGAATAAATAAATTGAGATTTAAAAGCAGTGAGATAGAAGGCAACTAAATATTGTAGGCACATTTTTTGCTATTTTTCTGCACATTTTGAAATACATGCTAAATAAATATTTTTGTATATGTATACAGAATTACCCCAAACGCAACAGCTACAAGTGCAGACCAACATTATGTCTCATACTAGTGACTTGGATATTATTCTAAAATGGCAAATAACACTTGTTGAAGTTCGGAACAAAATAAAGTCTCCCTTCAGTTTACATCCACTTGATATTCTTGGAAAATCCAGTGAATACTAAAACTATGCAGAAAAAATATTTATGGGTAAAATGGAGTTAATCCTAGCTCAGTGCATTTTAAACAGCTTTTTCTCCCTATATGACTGTCTGATAGGATGCTCTGAGGCCTGGGGGATGTAGGAAAGTCTGCATTTGGTTGCCTGAACATTTCAGAACGGATGGCATTCTTAGTACCCTGCCTACTATTTCCCAGTAAGACACCACAATCATTATGACAACCAAAGTGCCCACACACATTCCAAAAGTCCCCTAGTGAATGATATCCCCCTGTTCATAAATGTGAATCCAGTCAGTGGCTCCTGATTTTAAAAAATGGAGGTCACTTCACTCTGTCTGGCCAGAGGACGTGGCTGGACATCCAACTGGGCCCCTTCTGACAGGCCCTGGATTCCACAGCTGGGCTCACTGGGATGTGGGTGTCAGCTAGGCCTGCTTTCCAGGTAAGTGGTTCACTTCTGCATGCCACCCTCTTGGCACAGACACTTTCCGACGTTATTTCATTTGAGCTTAGGACAACCTGATCAGGTAGGATTTAGTACCCCCACTATAAATTACTTGAAATGATGGTCTTCCAAGGTTGATCAAGGCCATTTTGACCAGTTTAAAAAAAACTAATTGTTGCCCAGGTGCAGTGGCTTACGCCTATAATCAAAGCACTTTGGGAGGCCAAGAAGGGAGGACTGCTTGAGCCCAGGAGTTCATGACCAGCCTGGGCAACACAGCAAGACCCCATCGCTACAAAAACTAAAAATTAAATAAAAGTTAGCCAGGCATGGTGGCACATGTCCATAGTCTCAGCTACTTGGGAGGCCAAGGTAGGAGGATTGCTTGACCCTGGGAGGTCAATGCTGCAGTGAGTCATGATCGTGCCACTGCACTCCAGCCTGGGCAACAGAGCAAAATTATGTCTAAATAAATAAATAGAAAGAAACCAAGAGTGATGAGTAAATGCTAGAACACTAATTGTCTCTTCAATAACTTTAAGTTTTGGCAAATATGGCTGCTGTGACTTCTCCACTGGAAATACTGGTTACCTGTGAGCATCCACCTCAGCTGACATACACTTGCCTTCACTGTAAATTTCACCCAGGCATTTAAGGAGTCAGGCTTTAAGAAAGAGGCTGGTGCAGTGGTTCACACCTGTAATCCCAGCACTTTGGGAGGCCAAGGCAGGCAGATCACCTGAAGTCAGGAGTTCCCAGCCTGGCCAACATGGTGAAACCCCGTCTCTACTAAGAATATAAAAATTAGCCAGGCGTGGTGGTGGGCACCTGTAATCCCAGCTACTTGGGAGGCTGAGGCAGGTGAATCACTTGAACACAGGAGGTGGAGGTTGCAGTGAGCCGAGATTCTGCCACTGCACGCCAGCCTGGGCAACAGAGCGAGACTCTGTCTCAAAAAAATAAATAAAAGAAAAAAAAAAAGAAAGAGGAGCAGTGTGTCCTCGCTGGTTCCAGGCTTTCCTAAACCCTGTGGCAAGAAGACTGTGTAAAGGCATAGCAGGTGTGGGCCTTGTCCCCAAGGTTGGGATATTGGTGACAGAATGAAAAGTCAAGGGCCTAGCCAGGCATGGTGACTCACGCTTGTAATCTCAATGACTCAGAGGCTGAGGTGGGAGGATTGCTTGAAGCCAGAAATTTGAGACCAGCCTGGGCAACATAGATACGTATCTAAAAAAAAAGTTTTTTTTTCTATACTAGCCAAGTATGGTGGCATGTGCCTGTAGTACTAGCTACTTGGGAGGCTGAAGTAGGAGGATCCGTTGAGCCAAGGAGTTTAAGATTACTGTACTCTAGACAGCAACAGAGGGAGACCTTGTCTCTAAAAAGAATTAAATCAATCAAGGACCCAGAGGCTCAAGGACACTTGGAAGGGTGCCTCTGACCTGTGGCTCTATCTTCCATGGCCACTTTGATCCCACGTAATAACTTGCCACAGACACACTCCTCCTAGGCTTTAGTTGAATCATTAATTCATTAAACAGTGATTTATTTGGCCACAGCCAGGTGCCCTTCCCAGGTGCTGGACTCCAGTAGTGCTCAATACAGTCAAAGCCCTGCTCTTACAAAACTCATGTTCTAGTGGAGGGAATCATGTAATAAATAAGTATATGTCAGCCAGTGATAGGCACCAAGAAGAACATTAAAGCAGGGCAAATAGATAGGAAGAGTGTGTTTGTGTTTGTGTGTGTGTGTCTGTGGTGATGGGTACTATTTTAGCAGGGTGGTCAGGGCGGTCTTCTGATCAGGTGAGGGAGGAGCTATGGGGAGATGTGGGGGAAAAGTGATGTAGGCAGCAGGAACAGAATCTGCAAAATCCCAGGGAGACTGGCCAGGATGCAACTCTGGTTGTTTGTAGTCCCCTAGCCCCATTCAATGCTAAGTTTGCCCAGGTGTGCAGCCAGCATACCTTGCTCCAAACCCACCTGCCACCAGCCTCCTCTACGGAAAGGGAGTCATTTCATTGGAAAAATTATTGTAATTGTCCTCAAATCTGAGAGTTGGTTCGAAAGCTGGAACTGCCTGACCTCAAACACCACATTTTAGAATTGCAGACCTGCTAAAACCAGCTCTCTTAATTGTTAAAACAATTTTCTTACTGATTTAAGAAATTGAATAATAAATGTGCATAGTTTGGGGGTACATGTGATAATGTAATACATTAATATAATTTGTAAAGATCAAATCAGTGTACTTGTGATGTCCATCACCTTAAACATTTGTCTTTTCTTTGTGATAGAAATATTACAATTATTCTAGCTATTTTGAAATGTACAGTAAATTATTGTAAAATATAGTCACCCTACTGAAATATCAAACACTAAGTGTATTTCTTCTATCAACCTGTACGTTTGTATCCATTAATCAACTTCTCTTTGTCCCCTTTCCCCCCTACACCTCCTGGCCTCTAGTAACCACCAATCTACTCTTTGTCTTCATGAGATCCACTTTTTTAGCTCCCACATATGAGAACATGTGATATTAAAACCAACTTTCAAATAATAATTGAATTTTCTGGTTTAATTGAATCTTGACCCTTAATTCCAGTTAGGACTTGGGACATTATCAAAAAGCGTGAGTTGACAGCCCCAAGGTCATCACCAGGTGTTAGCCATCCAGCTCATAGAATCCTAGTAGGCCAGTAGCAGAGCCAGCAATAAATCCCCCAAATCATCTCTCTCCCCCAGCTTTCAGCTATACCCACCGCACCCAGCTTCAATAAGTCAAGTCCCAGGAGAGAGTAGTGATAGTCAGAAGTCTTGGCCAGGTGCAGTGGCTCACACCTGTAATAATAACACTTTGAGAGACTGAATTGGGAAAATCACTTAAGCCCAGGAGTTTGAGACCGGTTTGGGCAATTTAGGGAGATCCCATCTCTACAAAATAAATAAATAAACCTAGCCTGGCATGGTGGCACATGCTTGTAGTCCCAGCTACTCAGGAGGCTGAGGTAAGAGGATTGCTTAGACCCTGGAGATCAAGGCTGCAGTGAGCCATGTTCATGCCACTGCACTTCAGCCTGGATGACAGGGTATAACCCTGTCTCCAAAAAAATAAATAAATAAAAACAGTGGTCTTATTGTCTATGGAATTAAAATAACATTTTAAGAGGAAGACACTCCAGACAGAGTGAGCCTAGAATGATCTCCAAGATATTCCATTAATATAATAATAGTTCTTGTTGGTTTTCATTTGCCTGACACAGTCTAAGTACTTTACATATATTAACATATTTAATCTTCATAGCAACTTTACATATTAGCTATTGTGACTATCTCCATTTTATAAATGGGGAACTGAGTCACAAAGAGGTTAAGTAACTTACCTAGACTCCCACAACTAGGAAGTAGTGAAAGTCAGGCTCCAAAGCCAATGCTCCTTAATTACTATTGCCGCTGCTCCTCTATAAGTGATATCTATCAACATAAACAAAAGCGCCCTATACGGTGATCATTGTCCTCACAATGAAAAGTTGGAAGAGAGGCCAGGCGTGGTGGCTCACGCCTGTAAACCCAGCACTTTGGAAGTGCTGAGGCGGGCAGATCACCTGAGGTCGGGAGTTCCAGACCAGCCTGACCAACATGGAGAAACCCACATGGAGAAACCCCTTCTCTACTAAAAATACAAAATTAGCTGGGCGTGGTGGCGCATGCCTGTAATCCCAGGTACTTGGGAGGCTGAGGCAGGAGAATCACTTGAACCCAGGAGGTGGAGGTTGTGGTGAGCTGAGATCACCCCATTGCACTCCAGCCTGGGGAACAAGAGCGAAACTCTGTCTCAAAAAAAAAAAAAAGAAAGAAAGAAAGAAAGAAAGAAAAGAAAAGTTGGAAGGAAATGAAAAGCTACTCCATCACAATTTTTATGATATATATGAATCCATGGCTTTTGGTACATTTCATGTGAATCACACCAGCCACCTACATGTCTCCAGTTAATTTGGAAATTAGAAAAGTATCTAGAAAGAAATTTGTGATGATTTTGAGTACCTATCATTTGCCAGACACTTGGGCTAGGGCCCAGCCTTTGCGCTCAAGCTGCAAGGGCTAGGGAACACCAACGATTATTTCATAACGTGTTGCTGGGATAAAATGTTTGTCTAATATATGCTTGCAGTAAGGAGATTCAGCATTGCTGGAAAAAATTAAGAATACAGTATTTCTATGCATTTTAAGTCAGTGATTTGGGAAAGAGTATCCTGAAAAAGTCCATGTTGATCATGAAAATCTTCTGTGAAGTTTGTCGGCTAGGAGGTCACTGTAAGAGCCTCACAACAAAACTCTGTGGACATTTAGGAGTCAAAGTTACAGTCACTGATTTGTTATCTGAAGAAAATTTTTTTTTTTTTTTTTTTTTTGAGCCGGAGTCTCGCTCTGTCGCCCAGGCTGGAGTGCAATGGCATGATCTCAGCTCACTGCAACCTATGCCTCCTGGGTTCAAGTGATTCTCCTGCCTCAGCCTCCCAAGTAGCTGGAATTACAGGCACCTGCCACCATGCCCAGCTAATTTTTGTGTTTTTAGTATAGACAGGGTTTCACCATGTTGGTCAGGCTGGTCTCAAACTCCTGACTTCAGGTGATCCACTCGCCTTGGCCTCCCAAAGTGCTGGGATTACAGGTGTGAGCCACCGTGACCAGCCTGAAGGAACTTTTGACTAACCAGCTCTTCTTTTAAAAGCAGCCCTTTGAGGTGGCTGTCCAACCCCTACTTGAATATATCCCCATGACAGGGAGCCCACTACCTTCCACTTTAACCTATGCCATTTTAGGCAGCTTTCAGAGTTAACTAGAAGAAATTTTTGCTTGTTGGCTTTCTGTATCCTCAGACTACATCTCCCCTTAAGTTTCCTACCCCTTTATTTGCAGAATTGCTAATTGTTAAAGAAAATACAAGCTTTTTCTCGTTCTGGGTACAGTGTTTCAGTCTGGTGGGGACACCAAGCAAATACATCTTTAATTCTCACTCATCTGTTGTAAACTTGTTCTATCCTCTCTGATCCTGCAGATCCCCATAGGCACTGAGATAGAAGGGATGAACATTTTAGGATTGGTCCTGTTTGCTCTGGTGTTAGGAGTGGCCTTAAAGAAACTAGGCTCCGAAGGAGAAGACCTCATCCGTTTCTTCAATTCCCTCAACGAGGCGACGATGGTGCTGGTGTCCTGGATTATGTGGTGAGTGCTGCTTTGCTGCCTACTCTCTCTCTCCTTCCTCCTGCCATCCAGAAAAGAGTCCACCTTGCTGTTCTAGGTACCTGTGTGGGGCCACCTGGCACAATGCTGTGTATGTGGTTGATGCACCACGAGCCAGGCTTGGTGCAGGGGATGATGGAAGTGGAGACAGTTTCTCCTCTTGTCCAGGACCTCAGAGAGCCAGGCATGCACCACACTTACCAGTCACTTCCTCAGTGTCCACACTGACCCCTTGGTGTTTCCATCACCGGGATCTGTTTATGGGTTCCTACCACCACCCAGTTCATGTGGGTTGCCCATGTCATCTTGTGGGAAAGTGAATTCCATTAGTTTGCTATCTGTTGCATGAAATAAGGTTCATTTATCTGAAAATGATAGACTTGAAGCTTCAAAGGGACCCTTTACTATAGTAGTTCACAGCATAGAGGACAAGGACAAGTCCATTTTCACCCCATGCATATATAAAGTTGGAATGCTCTTCTTTTATGTAGGCTTTTTTTCTGAAACAGAGTTTTGCTCTTATTGCCCAGGATGGAGCACAGCGGCGCGATCTCGGCTCCCTGCAACCTCTACCTTCTGGGTTCAAGCGATTCTCCTGCCTCAGCCTCCCGAGAAGCTGGGATTACAGGCGTCCGCCACCATACCCAGCTAATTTTTTTTTTTTTAGTAGAGACGGGGTTTCACCATGTTGGCCAAGCTGGTCTCAAACTCCTGACCTCAGGTGATCTACCCGCCTCAGCCTCCCAAACTGCTGGAATTACAGGTGTGAGCCACTGCGCCTGGCCCTTTTATGTAGGCTTTTAATTTGTAAATGTTTCTTTGTGTGATATCAATGAAAGCATGATTGTTAAGTAACAGTTCTTAGATTATTTGCTAAAAGGTAAAAATTTGACCAGCTCCCTCACTCCAAAATCATACCAATTCCAGTATCAATCTCTCATAAGCTTTATCCTGCTGTTTTACCCAAACCAGACCTCTGTGGCTTCTACCTAACATTTTTCTTTGAGACGGAGCCTCTCTCTGTTGCCCAGGCTAGAGGGCAGTGATGTGATCTCGGTTCACTACAACCTCCGCCTCCTGGGTTCAAGCAATTCTCCTGCCTCAGCCTCCCGAGTAGCTGGGATTACAGGCACCTGCCACCATGCCCGGCTAATTTTTGTATTTTTAGTAGAGACAGGGTTTCATCATGTTGGCCAGGCTGGTCTCTAACTCCTGACCTCAGGCGATCCGCCTGCCTCAGCCTCCCAAAGTGCTGAGATTACAGGCATGAGCCACTGCACCCAGCCACTTCTACTTGTTTTTTTGTTTTGTTTTTTTGTTTTTTTGAGACAGAGTCTTGCTCTGTCACCCAGGCTGGAGTGCAGTGGTGCGATCTCGGCTCACTGCAAGCTCCACCTCCCGGGTTCAAGCCATTCTCCTGCCCCAGCCTCCTGAGTAGCTGGGATTACAGATGACCGCCACCACGCCCAGCTAATTTTTTGTATTTTTAGTAGAGACAGGGTTTCACCATGTTAGCCACGATGGTCTCCATCTCCTGACCTCGTGATCTGCCCGCCTCAGCCTCCCAAAGTGCTGGGATTACAGGCATGAGCCACCGCGCCCAGCCTACTTAATTGTTAAGAACTAGTTTCTCCTTCCATGCACAAAGCATTTTCCTTATTTTCAACCCTGAAAGATCCCAGAACTTCTCTCTCTCAGGTAGTGCTGGATGACAGCTGGACTGATTTTAGAAGTTTGAAATTGAATGGGAGGCTAAGTTTAGACCCCCTACCAGTGATATTTGTCTTGTTCAATCTGAAAATTCCAGAGCCTGACTCTATCACTGCCAATGCCATTTCATGTGATTGTTGTTCTAGGGAGAGAACTGATATTTTCAGAAAAGAAAAGGTATTTAGATGTCAAGTTCTTTTCTTGGCTTTTTTTAAGTCTAAAATATTAATATTTTCCAAAGTTTAGACTAAAAAAAAGAAATTGGGGCAGGCGCAGTGGCTCATGCCTGTAATCCCAGCACTTTGGGAGGCCAATGCCAGAGTATTGCTTGAGCTCAGGAGTTCAAGACCAGCCTGGGCAACAAAGTGAGGCCCTATCTCTACAAAATATAAACAATTAAATTAAATTTAAAAGTAAAAAAACTGATTGTATTAGTCCGTTCTCACACTGCTATAAAGAAATACCTGAAACTGGGTAATTTATAATGAAGAGAGGTTTAATTGGCTCACAGTTCTACAGGCTATACAGGAAGCATGGCTGGGAAGGCCTCAGGAAACTTACAAGCATGGCAGAAGGCGAAGGGGAAGCAGGCATGTCTTCACATGGCCAGAGCAGGAGGAAGAAAGACAGGGGGAAGGTGGGGGATTACAATTCAATATGAGATTTGGGTGAGGACATAAATCCAAACCATATCACTGATACGTCCATGTTAGGACATCTGCATTTTGTTTTGTTTTGTTTGTTTTTGAGACGGAGTTTCACTCTTGTTGCCCAGACTGCAGTGCAATGGCACAATTTCGGCTCACCACAACCTCCACCTCCCAGGTTCAAGCGATTCTCCTGCCTCAGCCTCCCGAGAAGCTGGGATTACAGGCATGCGCCACCACGTCCAGCTAATTTTGTATTTTTAGTAGAGACAGGGTTTCTCCATGTTGGTCAGGCTGGTCCCAAACTCCCGACCTCAGGTGATCCGCCCACCTTGGCCTCCCAAAGTGCTAGGATTACAGGCATGAGCCATAGCGCCCGGCTGGACATTTGCTTTTAATCTGGAAACCAGTTTAGTCATTCCTTCAATTTGATGTACCAGTCACATAAGCAGGTATTCAGTAAGGCAGATCCTGCTGAATGTCTAACTGCAGCAAGAGAGCGAGAGACCTGTTGCTCAGAAATGCATATTACACAGAATTGAAGTTTAAAATGCCTTAACTAGTTAAGGGATCTCAACCAAGTATGGGAGGCATTGTCAGTATTACCGCTTTCTGCAATCTTTCTTTTACTAACTACCCACTCCAAAACCCTAGTACCTGCCTACCCTACACTATTCACAGAAATAACTTTCAGATGTATTAAACCCAGAGTCAGCCAACTTTGCAAGCCACATGCTCTCTATTGCAACTACCCAACTCTGCCACTGTAGGAGAAAAGTACCTATTCACAATTTGTAAATGAAAGAGCATGACTGTGTTCCAACAAAACTTTATTTACAAAAACTCACGCTGCTAACTCCTGGATTAAACTAACCAGGGAGAAAGGAAGAAAAGAAGGAAAGAAAGAGAGGAGTCTTCTAAAAATATTAGAAGAAAATATAGAGGCAGGGAAAGTCTTCCTAAACAAGATATAAAAAGCAAAAGCCATAAAAAGCTGCTAAACTTAACCACATCAAAATATAAAAAGTCTGCATGCAAAAGATACTTTGAACAAAGTTAAAAGTCAAGACATTCATTTCTAAAAATTGATATATATATTTGCATACTGCATATATAGAAAAAAAAGAGTTCTGATTACTGAAAAAGAAAAATCACTGAACAAACCATCAGAAAATAGACAAAGTATGTGAAACCTGAATGACCAGTAAACATTTTAAGGGATGCTCAACCTCATTAGAAATAAGGGAAATGAAAATTTGGTTTTATCAGGCATTGATAATGGTGAGGGTGAGGTTTCTCAACCATGACACTATTGACATTTTGGGCTGATCAGTCTTTGTGGGAGGCTGTCTCATGACTGTAGGATGTTTAGCACCATCCTGGCCCCCACCTGCATGATGCCACTAGCACCATGCCCCAAAAGTTATGACAACCAAACTGTCTTCCAGACAAAATCATCCCTGGATAAGAACCACTGTTGCAGAGGGAAGATTATTCTCCTGGACTGCTGGTGGGAATGTGATATGGAATAACCACTTTGGAGAACAAAGTGGCAGTATCTACTGAAATTTAAAATATGCACATCCTATAACTTAGCAGTTCACTTCTTAGCATCTCTACCTAGAGAACAAAGGCATGTGGTTACCAAAAAGTATGTTTGCAGTGTCGTTTGTAATGATAAATCTGGGAACAACTTAAACATCCACCAACAGGACGATGACAAAATAACCTATGGTATTTCCATTCTGAAGATAATATTTAAAGACAATGAGGTAAAGGTGGAAACAACCCAAATGTCCATCATTGGATGAATGGATAAACAAAATGAGATAGAGACATACAACAGAATATTATTCAGCCTTAGAAAGGAGTACAGTTCTAGCTCATGCTCCAATGTGGATGAAGCCCGAAGACATCATAAGTGGAATAACCTAGACACAAAAGGACAAATACTGTATGATTCCACCTTTGTGTACCTAGAATAGTCAAATTCAGAGAGACAAGAAGTAGAACAGTGATTCTCAGGAACTGTGAGGAGGGGAAAGTAGGCTGTTATGTTTAATGATTTCAAAGTTTGGGATGATGGAAAAGTTCTGGATTTGGATAGTGATGATAGTTGCACAAGAATGTGAATGAACTTCATGCCACTGAACTCTACACTTAAAAATGGTTAAGATGGTAAATTTTATGTATATTTTACCACGTTAAAAAATGAATGGGGTAGATTTCTATGTATTGATATGAAAAGATTTCAAAGATGTAATATAGGGTGAAAAAGAAAAAAACACACAGATTTAAATACATACCTATGTATCTAATTGCATAGGAGGTAGGAGTGGCTATTTGAGGAGGATCCTGGCTTGAGGATGGTACTTAAAGAGGATTTTGGTGTCATCTACGTTTTAATTTTTTGAAAGGAGAATGTATTCATGTATTACTATCGGGTTTTTAATTAATAATTACTGCTTAGAATATCTCTAGAAAGAAAACTCAAGAAACCAGTGACATTATCTCCAGGGAGGGGAAATCTGGGTGCTTGGGAGACAGATGAGAGGGAGACTTCACTCTATTCACTCTTTTGTACCCCTTGAAATTTGAACTATGTGACATTATTACCTACGCAATTAAAATTTACAAATAAAGTCAGCAGTTAGAAAATTCTTCCTGAATTTATATTAATTCAAAACAACTGACTTTTGTTCTTTGTAGCTCCCACAGTCCATTCCTTCCCATCCTGCCTTTAAAAAACTCTCACGCTCCAGGCGTGTTCCCAGAGTGTCATTGTTAATGACTTTTTCCCACGGAATCATGTTGTCTAAGCCACAAAGAATTTAAAACTTCACAAAAGTCCTAGCTTTGGCTCAATTTTCTATCACGGCCACTCTGTGAAATAGGTGTTGGTCTTTTGTGTTTCTAAGTTCTCAGAACAAGCCTGAGCAAAGCCAAAAGTCAGGCTCACAGTCCTGGAGGCTTTGATCTCGATTTCCTTGCCTTTCCTCCTGGGAATCCCTGTGACTGGTAGCATCCTTCTGTTAAGGACATACTGTATCCAAGGGGAAAGACATCTGGGTTCTGGTCCTGACTCTGTTACCCTTGGTGAGTGGTCATCCTCATTTTACCCAGTCTCACAGGCTGTAAAATGGGGATGGTATAACCCTGACCGTTTCGGTTCCTCAGGGTTATCCCAGGGAGAGATGAAGACGGCCTGGTTGAAAGTCCCTGCATTCTGCCTCAGGAAGGACCAGCATCTCTCACCCCAGCTTTATCCCCTACTGATGAGTACCCTGTGCTTGTGCCCTAGGTACGTACCTGTGGGCATCATGTTCCTTGTTGGAAGCAAGATCGTGGAAATGAAAGACATCATCGTGCTGGTGACCAGCCTGGGGAAATACATCTTCGCATCTATACTGGGCCATGTTATTCATGGAGGAATTGTTCTGCCACTTATTTATTTTGTTTTCACACGAAAAAACCCATTCAGATTCCTCCTGGGCCTCCTCGCCCCATTTGCGACAGCATTTGCTACCTGCTCCAGGTGAGTGGGTTTTGGGTCTCTTCACTGCTCTGAGCCATATTAACATGGAACCAGGTGAGCCCAGTGGTAGATGCACAACCAGTGTCTTGACATACTTTAATTCCTGGAAAATTCTAAATAGGTCTTCTGTTATTTTTTTATTTTTTCTTCTTTAAGAGACAGGATCTTCCCGTGATTGCCCAGGCTGGTCTCGAACTCCTGGGCTCAAGTGATCCTCCCACCTCGGCCTTCCAAATAGCTGGGATTACAGGCATGCACAGCCACACCAAGCCTCACATGATTTCTTAAAATGACCAGCCCCAAAGCTTTTCTGTATTCCCCTGGGGTGGGTTTCTGTTTCATTTACTATTCTACTGAAGTTACCTCATTCTCTTCTCCCTCTTGCTCCTTAGAGGTCAGCAGATCATTAGTTAGCCCAGCTGCGGGTCCCTCACCCTAATTAGGAAGACCTTTCCCTGAGTAAAAGAAGGCAGCCCACCTAACTCAAAATGCATTGCAGGGAAGTTTCTAGAATGGTTCCTGCCCAATTCTCCCTCTCTGGACATGTGAATTAGAAAACGAGTCTGAGGCACCGTGGTGAGGGATGGATGCTTAGCCCTTTAGGAGTCCACGATAGTGTGGGATTGTCTAATTTGGCACAAGAGATGCATCCTGTCATTCACTGGAAAACCTTCAAAAAAAAAAAAAACACTGGGTTTTCCAAATATGTTAAAACTTTCAAAGGATGGCAGCACGTCGTTTCATTCACACATTTAGTTTTGCCTCTACTGCTCGCTTCCTCCCAATCTGGATGGCTATTTATATAACACAGAGGTGGGAGTTAAAAAAAAAAAAAAATTAGGGAAGGAAGTTCCTCTGGCCTAGACAAAAACCTGTTTCTCAGCTGCTCCAACTAACCTCTGCAGAGCCTGCAAAGCCAGCTAGAGGGAGCAGGTACTGTTCTTATGGTTATCTACTTAGTTATTCTTTCCAAGCTCACAGAGCCATTTCTGGGTTTTGGCCTAAAAGAAAAAAAAATCATAGTTTACCATTTACTTTTGGGAGGGGAGCACTCAAGAGAGGAGATGCACATGTAGAGAAACTAGTTGTTTGTTCTCTTGGGAACGTTTTGCACTGGGAGGCAATGTGCAGTTCTTAAGAAACTTGGAACACGTGAATCCAAGTAAATGACAGAATAGGTAAATGAAGGCAGTCATATTTTAAGTATCTTGGGAGTTGCCAAAGCCTCGTGTTGTGACAGAAGTTTTAAAGTGATCCTGTTTTTTCCCTTATTTCAAGAGAAGAAAGCCAGAAACGAAGATGGTGCTAATTGCTCTGTTCTGGGGTCTGAGACAAGACACATGTTAGCCTGCCTCGGACTGTTGTCATGTCTGGCGGTTTGTTTTTCCCATTTCTAGCTCAGCGACCCTTCCCTCTATGATGAAGTGCATTGAAGAGAACAATGGTGTGGACAAGAGGATCAGCAGGTTTATTCTCCCCATCGGGGCCACCGTGAACATGGACGGAGCAGCCATCTTCCAGTGTGTGGCCGCGGTGTTCATTGCGCAACTCAACAACGTAGAGCTCAACGCAGGACAGATTTTCACCATTCTGTAAGTTCCTCATTCTTTCCCTGGCTCAAAACTGAAGGCTTTTCTTGTGATTTCCTTTGAAAAACCAATCTCACCACAACTTGGTGTCTCGTTCATAAAATGAGGACAGTGGGGATTCATTACTTGAAGAGCGTGTGTTGACTCTCAAGGGTGTAGCCAGCAGAGCCTATGGTGGGGTGGTTTTTAGTTTCCAGCCACATTGCAGCTGCATGGTCTGCATTTCTCTGTGTCCACTCCACGCTCTATGTTAATGGCTGGCCCTGCTCTGCCGTCCCTTAGAGTGACTGCCACAGCGTCCAGTGTTGGAGCAGCAGGCGTGCCAGCTGGAGGGGTCCTCACCATTGCCATTATCCTGGAGGCCATTGGGCTGCCTACTCATGACCTGCCTCTGATCCTGGCTGTGGACTGGATTGTGTAAGTAACAAGTCCTGAGAACACCAAAAAGAGTCTGCACTGAGTTCCCTAGGAGCTTAGCACTGCTGGGCCTGGGCCATGCAGAGAAACTTCAGACACACTCCAGCCTTGTGAAGGAGGCTACAGTGGAGCTAAAAGGGCAAGATTTAGAGCTAGGAAAAATTAAACAATATGAGAGTCACATGCCCCCAAACATCCAGGAATGACCATGAGATGTCATTACCAAGAACTTGCTCAGAGCATCCAGTAAAGCAGGGGTCCACAGCTGAGGCCCTCAGTGCAGGCCCAAGGGACACAAGGGTCTATGGAGTTGTTGACTGCACAGGAGTAATAAGTCGATGGAGCAGTGATCTTTTGGGAATGATTGTCCCTGGCCTGGAAAATTCTAAGGAGTGATTTCTGTGAGGGGAGGGAGGATGAACCATGCTGATGTGAGTGACTTGGGCTTGGGCTCAGCAGAGGAGGAGGTAGGGAAGAAGGTGTGATCCAGACCACATCTCTGGGGCTGCTGTGAAGACACAAAACAGTTTCTGTGCATGGATTCCTTGAGTCACATGATACCTTTTGCAGGCATGAATAATACCTATTTTATAGGGAAGGCTGGCTGAGGTACTAAAGTTGAGACAGTAGAGCCTGTGGGTAAGAAAATGAGCCCTGGAGCCCACGTGCCTGGATTGAAATCCCAGATTTGCCATCTAGTAGTTGTGTAATGTGCACTGTGTGTGCTTTGGTCTGCTCATCTGTAAAATGGGAATGATCATAGCACTCACACCAGGGTTGTGGGGAAGATTGAGCGAGTTAGCACGGGAACAGCACACAGAATAATGAGCACGTGGTAAAACATTCATGTCAGCAAAGAAAGACACTCCAGACCAGATTCGTCACAGGCAGGGCCTGGCACTGGGCTCGTGGACTGGCCTGCTGCAGGTGGGAATGGTGGTTTTTCCAACTTGAAGGGGCTTCTCAGAGCAATGAGGGTAAAATCTGCAAAAGAGACCTGCATTGTGCAGACACCTCATCAGAGGGAACTCCGTCCCTGAGCTGGCCAGCTGGACAGGACCAGAGCTGACAAAGGCCCCCTCTCCTTCCTCACCCAGCCACCTCCTGTGCATGGAGAAGAAGCATCAAAGAGGTGCTTGGCCAGGAACAGGGAAACAGGGCACCAAGCCGGCTGCCCAGTGGAGACCTGAAGTCACACAGGCCTGCCAGCCACCCCATCCCCTCTGATTCTGCAGACAGCAGGACCGCACTCTGCAGGGAGTCAGCTCCCCAGTGCCCACAGGGAAGACCACATTTTCCCCTCTCTTCAAAATATGCACAATACTTCCTCTGAGCTCCAGGGACAGGGGAATGGTATTGGCTAATCTATAACACAACAAACTAGCTTCTGGAAAGGATAGTGATATTTTCTTTGAGATGGTATTTATATTTGCCGATGGCAATGGAACACATATGAAGATTAACATCCGCAGTAAAGTAGCGTTGAAATGAGAAAAAGAAGGGAAACTCCCACAGTGTATTATTCAGTGGAAGAAAAGCTAGACACAAAACCGTATCCACACTATTATCCCAATATGTTTGTTTATTTGTTTACTTATTAGAGTCAGGGTCTTACTCTGTGGTCCAGGCTGGAGTGCAAGGCATCGTCATAGCTCACTGAAGCTTTGAACTCCTGGACTCAAGCAATCCCCCGACCTCAGCTTCCTGAGTAGCTAGGATTACAGGCACACTCTACCATGCCCAGCTAATTTGTTTATTTTTTGTAGAGATAGGATCTCACTATGTTGCCCAGGCTGGTCTCAAACTCCTGGCCTTAAACAGTCCTCCCACCTCAGCCTCCCAAATTGCTGGGATTACAGGCATGAGCCACTGTGCCTGGCTTATGTGTGATTTTTAATTATGGTGTCTAATACATATAAAATACATGTATAGAAAGGTGACTGGAAGGAAATAGATTAAAATGGGCATACAGATTCACTCAGTTGTGGACTAGGGGTGAGTGGCTTGTTTGCTTCTTTATGCTCTCTTTTATTCTTTCTATAAAAATAAAAAGTGTTTAAAGAAAATCAATTTAGAATAAGGTAAAGCCAATGCCTTAGAAGCATGCTCTCCAGGAAGCAACAGGGCCCCCTCACAATCACGACTTTCCCTCGGCATCCAGGCGGCCTGTGACAGGACCCGATCGCCTAGCAGTAGATATAATAGCTGCCTCTTCTTTTCCCACCAGGGACCGGACCACCACGGTGGTGAATGTGGAAGGGGATGCCCTGGGTGCGGGCATTCTCCACCACCTGAATCAGAAGGCAACAAAGAAAGGCGAGCAGGAACTTGCTGAGGTGAAAGTGGAAGCCATCCCCAACTGCAAGTCTGAGGAGGAGACATCGCCCCTGGTGACACACCAGAACCCCGCTGGCCCCGTGGCCAGTGCCCCAGAACTGGAATCCAAGGAGTCGGTTCTGTGATGGGGCTGGGCTTTGGGCTTGCCTGCCAGCAGTGATGTCCCACCCTGTTCACCCAGCCGCCAGTCATGGACACAGGGCACTGCCCTTGCCAACTTTTACCCTCCCAAGCAATGCTTTGGCCCAGTCGCTGGCCTGAGGCTTACCTCTCGGCACTGGCATTGGGCTCCCCAGCCGGAACTGGTTACCAAGGACAAGGACACTCTGACATTCGGCTTGATCCATGTCCAGGTGCAACTGTGTGTACACCAGGGATCTGTTTGGAAACAACCCCTTGAGCTGCCAGGCTCAAGAAATCATGGACTCACAGGGTCCTGTGTGGTTACATCTTGGAAAAAACGCAGATATATTTCACTCTCCCCGGTCAGCTCTGCATCAGGTGTTTTCTGAGCAAACCAAGGGGGTTTATAGTCATCTGTCGCATTGCCTCGAGTTGCAGTAATTGAAAAAATGCTCAAATTCTTAGCCATGGCTGGCCTTTGCTGAGCTGGGACTCAGGTGTTTAAAGAGTTTGTGCTATAGCTAGGTGTGGATAGCTTCTGATCCCTGGGTTCTGGGAGACTGCAGGTGCCGCACATTGTCAAGTTAGAAATACTCCAGGTGGGTGTTAGCACTGTGGGGGTCTCTGGTCCACAGCCTTAGGTAAACAACTTAGATTCTGAGGTCAAAGAAAAAAGGAGAGGGAATGCAGCCTTGTGGGGGAGAAGCAGGGCAGAGGGTTCTCTAATCTAATCAGGACAGGACAGGTTTCACACACAATTGTCCCAGTTCGCATCCCAGCCCTGGGGCACTTTTCTGCTTCCTTCCAGAGGCCTGGGCCTCTGACAACACTTTAGCTTTTTCTCCATTCACGCTGATTTGGCAGCAGGCCAGAGATGGGCCTCCTTCCCTGGGGAGGTGTGACGTAGTTATCACATTCAGGACCCTTGTTGATTTATCATCTATTATTTGAATTCAACTGGACACTCTGTAAAATGCTGCACTGCAGCAAAAACAAAACCACCACCACCCCAGAGAAAACCATGTACTAATTGGAGTGGGGTACCCCCATTCACAGGTTCCCAGGTCCCCTGGCTTTGGCTGATTTCAAAATATAGAGCCCTTTCTTGCCAGTACATCCAAGTTTAAAATTATCAGCGAAATGGTCCATGTTTTTCCAATTACCTGCTGACACGGTTCTAAGCTAAGTGTGGGGGAAGATCTGAGAGCGTGCTGTTTGTGGCTGTTGATGCATGTTCGTGATGTAACAAGTCCTGGGGCCTCACTTTACCCCATTTGTAAAATGGGGCTAATGTCACCTGCCTCTTACCTACCTCAGAGGGATTTGGTGAGGCAAACTGTTAATCTTCGAAAACGACCATTTCACTTCTTGGATATCAAGTGCTAACCCAGTATGTTCTTCTTTTTTATGTAAGGGACAGCTTTCTCCACAGAGTCCTTCTGCTGGTGAGGACAGCATTTCTGAACAGGGCTTTGTTCTCTATGTGCATTAGGACTTTTATCATGCCCTTGTTCTGTGTGTAGTTACTTGACAGCATCAAACGCAGCCTCTTCCTAATGTCCTTCAAGTTTTCATGAACTAGCAACCCCACCTTCCACCATGGTTCTGGGCGCCTGATTTTGCTGTGACTCCCAGACCCAGCCACTGTTTCTGCCACCCTGTAACAGGCCATTAAAGCTCCCCAGTGTTCAGCCTCCTTCACTCCCTTGTTTTCCCTGTTGCTATGTGTCACCTGGGCCCTACAGGCAGGGGCACATGCTTATGGATGTGTGTACCACTGAGATGAGAATGGGTAGATGGAACGGAGACCATCAAGCCACACCCCCTTCTTAAAACTGGGGACATGAGCCTGAGCAGAAAGGGTGAAGAAGAGCCATGGGACACAGAGTTGACCCAGCCAGGGGGAAAGCCCAGCTCTCTTTAAACCAGCTAAGCCATTCCAGTCTCCTATGAAGCCAAAAGGGACCAGGAACCGTGCAGAGGAAACTGGAAACTTTTCCCCGCTGGGTAGAGCATGTTGCTGATACTCTTCTGTTTTCAAGGGAAACAATCACATTGTTTGATTCCAAATGGCAAATGAACACTCACTATTTTTCAGGCTTCAGTAAATCTTTTTTTCTTCCTTCATATATATATACACAACACACACACACGTATATCTATACACACGTGTGTTGTGTGTGTGTGTTGTGTATGTGTGTGTGTGTGTGTGTGTGTGTGTGTGTGTATAGTTTTAGCTCCAAGCCAAGCAAGTTTGTGTTTGGATAGAGGTGAACTTAACTATTAACTACAAGTTGTATGCCTGTGGTATCTTGATTTTCCCATTTCTAAAGATGAATTTCACAAAGCCATAAAGCGTGAAATTAGAGCTGGACTTAAGACTCATTGGCCGACCATCCTGTGTCCTGGCCTGGCCCTGCAGTAAGAAGCGTGTCTGGGTCTGGAGAAGGGTGCTTCCGAGAGTGTACAGGTGGCCCTTCCCCTTGGAGGCGAGAAGAGAGAATGTGCCGTGTATCTTCCTAGCTTTCAGTCCACAGAGTCGGTAGACCAGGGGTTACCTGACTGGGGAAAATCTCACATCTCCTTGTCTGAAAACATTTCCCCTGCTGTTCTCTTTCTAACATGTTGTGGTAAATCTGTTCAGATACTGTTCATCTGACTGTTTTTGTACGTGTGACAATTGCCTTAAAACATAGCACAGTCCTCAGAAATGAATACAGTGTTTCCACTGGAATCTGCAGTTCCTTTATTCCCTTCTCGTGTGTTGAGGCGGCACTTGCTGATGGAGGAGCTGTTGCTCTTCTAGGAGATGTGGTTTGGGTGACGAAAGGGATTTGTTTTCCTTGCTCCATTCATCAGGCACGAGCCCCTAAGTCAGGGCAGGCATGCTCAGGGGGCAGTGCTACCGCCGGAGCTGCTGTTGCTGATCCTTTTGTGGCCACCTGCTTGCAACTGGGAAGCGTCAAGCTGCTCAGGGGCTTCCCACTCCACACCAGCAGGGTTCTTGTAAAAAGTGTGTGGTTTTGCCACATACCTCCATAAAGTTATGTCTTGTCAGAACGACTAGGTCAACAGGCCCTAACTGAGCATCTACTGTAAGGCAAGCATTAAGTAGGAACAACAGGAAGAAAGCCCCAGGCCCTAGAATTCTGGGAAAGTCCCTGAAAGAGAGCAGTTGTCCATGCCTCTACTATGGCACCACCACACCTCGCCCATGCTTTTATATAATCTTGTTTTCAATGACACCACATTCCAGCAACATTAGGGAATCTAGACACCTCTTATAACAGGAATTATCCTGCAAACAGAGTGGAAGCCTCTGAAGAAACAGATCCCCTCTCTGACCTGAACATTTCCAACTCTTCATATAATACAGGAACCGGTTTTCATTTCTGCGCAATCCCCAAAGGATGAGGAGAGAGTTCACACCGATCAGGGGCCTGATGGGGCCTGCTAGGAGTAACGATTTGGATTCTTACCCTGGAGTGTGGTTGCCTTGACTCTCTGTTGTGGAGAGTGTTTGGAGGTTGGGATTAGTACTTGATGAGTCAGTTTTCTGATGTAACCAGACCAAGAGGAGCAAATCTACACTCAAACCATCTCTTCCCTGGGGATCAGAAGGAGCGCTGATCTGATGAGCCACTTGAACCTGCTCACAGGAACTGTAAATTGTGTCTGAATAGCACAGGCGATGTAGCAGGGAGGACCATGGGCTGTCTGGGTTACACTCCCAGCTCTGCTGCTTGCTTGCTGCATGACCCTGGGCATGATAACCTCTCCATGGCTTAGTCTCATATTTAAAATTGGGAGACCGAGTGCAGTGGCTCACACCGTCATCCCAGCACTTTGGGAGGCCAAGGCAGGAGGATTGCTTGAGGCCAAGAGTTTGAGACCAGCCTGGGCAGCAAAACAAGACCCTGTCAATATAAAAAAAATTTAAAAATTAGCTGCACACCTATAGTCCCAACTACTCCAGAGGTTGGGGTAGGAGGATCACTTGAACCTGGGAGGTCAAAGCTGCAGCGAGCCATGATCATGCCATTGCAGTCTAGACTGGGTGACAGTGAGAGTCTGTTTCAAAATATATATATATATATATATTTTTAAAAAGTTTTTTGTAAAAAAAAAGAAAAGCCTTGGCTGAGCGCGGTGGCTCACACCTATAATCCCAGCACTTTGGGAGGCGAGGGTGGGAGGATCACTTGAGGTCAAGAGTTCAAGACCAGCCCGGCCAACATGGTGAAACCCCATCTCTACTAAAAATACAAAAATTCAGCCAGGTGGGGTGGCACGTGCCTGTAATCCCAACTACTTGGGAGGCTGAGGCAGGAGAATCACTGGAACCCGGGAGGCGGAGGTCTCAAAAAAAAAAAAAAGAGCCTTTTACCCAAACATGTATAACTGATGAAGTTCAACATTGTAAGTTAAAGTGTGGTCTGAATCTAGGCAACTGATTCTGTTTACACTGGCGGGGCTGCCTCAGCATGCAGTTCCGCAGGGCACCATTCATGTATTCTGTGCGAATGGAGCTTGCAGGAGTTGTGCGGTACATAGCCTTCCTGGCCATAACATGGCAGCCCTGAACTGTGGGGTCAGTTTCAGTTAAAAGCTTTGATTCTCAACTCAAACGTAAACATGTTGAATCTGTCTTCCCTATAAATTGTTTCCCTTTTAATAGTTATGGGCCAATCAGTTTCAAAGCAATAGGGTTGCAGTCTAGAGGAACTTCCTTAATCAGCTTCACTAGTCATGATTTTTCCATTTGTGGTGTTCCTCTAACAAAGCATCTGTGTTTGTGGCTATGCACTTTGTGGTATCAATGAACCTTTTCTCTCTCTAGTCCTCAGAGCACCCTGGGTTGGCTAGCTGGATTGCTCACATGCCTTCCTCACCTCCAAGCCCCTCTAAGAGAACCAATCTCATGACAAAAGCATGGCCCTGAGATCTTGTGAGTGGTAGCCCACTCCATTCAGTCCTTCCAGAAACACAGTACAACAATGGTCAGGCCTGAAAGAGCCCCGACGCCAAAGAGCACAGTGTTATAAACCCAACAAACTGATCTACAGGGGAGAAGTCAGTTTTGTAGTTTCCTTTAGGTGCGGGGAGAGTAGCCTGTGGAAGTGCTGGGAATGCTCTATTTCTTGATCTGGATGGGTGTTTGCTTTGTGATAATTCATTAAGCTATACACTTATGTGGCTTGTTTGCTTTTGGGGGATGGAGTCTCGCTCTCTCACCCAGGCTGGAGTACAGAGGTGCCATCTCGGTTCACTGCAACCTCCACCTCCCGGGCTCAAGTAATTCTCCCGCCTCAGCCTCCCGAGGAGCTGGGATTACAGGCTTGCTCCACCACACTCGGCTAATTTTTGTATTTTTTTTAGTATAGATGGGGTTTCGCCATGTTGGCCAGGGCTGGTCTAGAACTCCTAACCTCAAGTGATCTGCCGGCTTTGGCCTCCCAAAGTGCTGGGATTACAAGCCATTTATGTTTAGTAAGTGTACACTTTTACTTTTCACAAAGTGAGAAGAAAAAACCAGGGGTTTAGGAGCGGGGTGGTAATTAGGGCCCAATGGAAGACTCTCTGTAGCGGTTCCCAGTCACTTTGGATGACCATGTCTTTTCTTGGCTGTCCTGTGAGCCATCAGAAATTCTCTCAGCTAATTACACCTTGGTCATCTAGAGCAACGGTCAGCAAACTATGGCTCACAGGCCAAAGCCAGCCCACTGCCTGTTTCTGTATGGCCCATGGGTAGTGCCCCAGCACATTAGCAGCATGAGCCACAGAGGCCAAGCATGGGTGTTTCCCTCCACCCCTGTCAGGGCTGACTTGCCCATGAGGCACAGGACTCGCAGGACCTGAGGCCCACAATGCTTTTAGGGGCCCACAAAATTTTCTTTATTATTATTATTTTTTTGAAACAAGGTGTCGCTCTGTTGCCCAGGCTGGAGTACGGTAGCGTGATCACAGCTCACTGCAGCCTCCACCTTCTGGGCTAAAGCGATTGTCCCATCTTAGCCTCCCAAAGTGCTGAGATTACAGGCATGAGCCGCTGCTCCAGCCCTACAAAAATATTTTCATTTGCTTTTAAATCAGAAAAATGTCCCCAGGACATTGGGATGACGTGAACAGGTGGCTTGACACTCATAGCAGGGACGCATGGATGATTTTCCTATTATCAGTTTTTGGTCTGCAACAAAATGAGGTACTGAAATTCTGGCAAGTCTTTGCCGAGCCCTAGGATGACTTGGGCTTGTAGGGCTCCCCAGGGGAGCAGCCCCCATTAGCAGAACCTCCCCCCACACCCCACACCCCTACACACAGAGAAAGTGGGCATAGCAGGGTCTCTTCCTCAATAAAGTGCTAGCTGAGGAGTCACTTGTCCAGGAATCCCTGATCTCACCCATTTCCACTTCATTAAAGCACACTGAAAAGCATTAGCCTGATACATACAAGATACCTGATGTATACATATCCATGGAGATTTAAGAAAGAAAGCAACCATCAACTGCTAAAATACTTCCCTGGAAGCTCAGCTCTTCCATCAAAACCCAAATCCAATCTGTCCCTAAGAGTGAGAGTCAAGGACAAAAGCACACCCATTTTTAGCAAATCCGTGGCCTGCTGGGAACGTGAGTCATTGCCCCTGGGTACCCAGCACCACTTTATAAATATAGAAGATAGTATGAAGTGACAAATGAAGAACTTTAAAAATCTTTAGAGAACTGAATCGTTATCATTCCTTATTTCTAATGTTTTACTGTAGCGTTTTCCTTCAGATAAAATTCCCTGTGTTCCACAGTAGGCCGCATGATGGGAGCAGGACCATGAGAGAGTGAGCCGGATGCGCTCTGGGGCTGACTTGGTAGTAGCCGTGTGTCCTTGGGCCGGCCACTTCCCCTTCCTGGCCTTGTTTTCCTCATCTGTGAACTGCGGGGTTGGACTAGATGGTCCCTGAGTTCTAAGTCTCTTCTACTCCACTGCTGATAGAATGTGAAGGAAAATTGGAAAGGAAGACTTTCCAAGAGGGACAGCAGAACAGGAATAAGAGTCCACAGTGGCACTTTTCTTGCCTGTGGTTCCCAATCTGGATGCATATTACACTACTCTGGGAACCCTGAAAAATCCCATGCCCAGGCCATACCCGAAAGCAAATAACCAAAATTTCTGGGGGTGGGACCCAAGCACCAGTATTTTCAAAGCTGCCTAGGGGTTTCAGCCAAGGCTGACAACTGCTGGGTCAGCAGCACTGTGGGCAGCCTAGGAATTCTGCATTTAACAAGCTCCTGGCAAATACTTGGGCATGTGAGTGTTTGAGAATCACAGACCTAGTACCCTCAGCATCTGTGGGCACCCTGGTTCATGGTCTTTTCTGGAAAACTCCATTCTAGGTAATTTCCCAAAAGCCTCTAACTACAGTGGCCATGGATGACCTCATTTGAGGGGAAATCTACTCTTGTTTATACCCTGTCGGCCAAGGAGATGATCTTTCCCCAGACAAAACTGAAATGCAGGCCAGGCATAGCGGCTCACGCCTGTAATCCCAGCACTTTGGGAGGCTGAGGCAGGTGGATCACCTGAGGTCAGAAGTTCAAGGCCAGCCTGACCAACATGGTGAAACCCCATCTCTACAAAAATTAGCCAGGTGTGGTGGCGCATGCTTGTAGTCCCAACTACTCAGGAGGCTGAGACAGGAGAATTGCTTGAACCCAGGAGGCAGAGGTTGCAGTGAGCTGAGATCACACCATTGCACTCCAGCCTGGGCAACAGAGTGAGACTCTGTAAGTGCCTCTATTGGTGTCTTGCAATACAATGTCTCAAAAACAAAAAACAAACAAAAAAACTGCAATGCAATTCATACTCTGGTTGTTGTAACACGGACAATTACAGAATCATCATTTCCATTTTTCATCTTGCTGACTACCTGTGGTTCCATTAAGAATCAAGAATTCTTTTTCTTTTTTTTTTTTTTTGAGATGGAGTCTCGCTCTGTTGCCCAGGATGGAGTGGAGTGGCTCGATCTCGGCTCATTGCAACCTCCGCCTCCCAGGTTCAAGCAATTCTTTTGCCTCAGCCTCCTGAGTAGCTGTAACAACAGGCGTGTGCCACCACGCCCAGCTAATTTTTCTATTTTTAGTAGAGAAGAGGTTTCACCATATTGGCCAGGCTGGTCTCAAACTCCAGACCTCATGATACACCCGCCTTGGCCTCCCAAAGTGCTGGGATTACACGTGTGAGCCACCAAGCCTGGCCAAGAATCAAGAATTCTTTAAGAAGAGACAGTCTTTGAATGGGAAGCTGGCCTCCAGCCACAAATGCTACTTACTACAAAAACCCACGAGGTTACTTATTTGAAAGCCTCAGACAATGCCTGTGGAAAGAGGAAGAAAAGCCACATTCACAAGGATAAATAGGGCAGAGTAGAAACCCTATCCACTGGTTCTCAATGTTGAAGCCTCATTAGATTCATCCACGCTAAAAAAAAAAAAAAAAAAAAAAAAAAAACCCACCAGCACTCCACCCACAAAGATTCTGATTAAACTGGTTTGGGTTTGTGCCTGAATACTGGGATTTTCTTTTCTTTTTAAATTTTTATAAAGGGGAAAGTGGCCTGGTATGGTGGCTCGCTCCTGTAATCCCAGAACTTTGGGAGGCCAAGGCAGTAGAATCACTTGAGCCCAGGCGTTCGAGACTAGCCTGGGTAACATAGTGAGACTCTGTCTCTACAAAAAAATTTTTAAAATTAGCCAGGTGTGGTAGCACGTGCCTGTGGTCTCAGCTACTCGGGAGGCTGAGGTGGGATGATCATTTGAACCCAGGAGGTTAAGGCTGCAATGACCCATGTTCATGCTGCTGCACTTCAGCCTAGGAAACAGTGAGACCTTGTCTTAAAAAAGCCAATACACCACTAGGGTCAGTAAGGTGAGTGGAATCCTGGGGTCCTCCAAACTTCCCTGGCCTTCTCCCCACTTTCCTCTTTATTTTTGTTTTGTTTTTTGCCATATATTGGCATTTTTAAAAAGAGCCCAGGCCGTGTGCAGTGGCTCACACCTGTAACCCCAACACTTTGAGAGGCTGAGGCAGGCGGATCACCTGAGGTCAGGAGTTCAAGACCAGCCTGGCCAACATGGTGAAGCCCCACCTCTACTAAAGATTAAAAAAAATTAGCCAGGCATGGTGGCACTCACCTGTAATCCCAGCTACTCAGGAGGCTGAGGCAGGAGAATCGCTTGAACCCTGGAGGCAGAGGTTGCAGTGAGCTGAGATTGAGCCACTGCACTCCAGCCTGGGCAAGAGAGAGACTCTGTCTCTAAATAAATAAATAAATAAATATTTTTTAAAAGAGCCCAGGCGATTCTATAGTAACACACAAACAAGGCTGCAAACCCTGGACTGGCCGCTTCACGTCCCTTTCTTAGCACAGGTGCCTTCTCTTCCTAGTTAGTGCTATTTACATGAAGCATTTCCAGGTGACTTTCAACTTCCCTATATTCAAACGTCCTGCCATCTGCTGTTTTGCATAATAAAAGTACATATACCACACTGAGTATTGTTCTGTGTAAAGCTGATGGTGCTGTTCACATCAGAAATTGCAGCACTGAAGAACAGAGTTCATGCAGATTTTTACAACATGCATCAGCTACAGTGAGTATTGTTGCATGCTTTTGGCCAATGCAAGCTCTCATGGCACGCTGTATTATAAGCTCCAGGTCGGTGTGCACTTCTGTTTTGTTCCTGCATTTCAAGCCATGCGAATTGACATGTTTTCTTCCCCACGGCATTTGTTTGTTGATGGTACCAGCTGTCAAAAACCAAGCAAGTGGCAGTGCTAGAGGTGCCACAAAAGTGCGAAGGAAGTGTCAGGCTGGATGTCAAAATGAACACCTTGGAGAACTGGATGATGGAACAGATGGTAAAAATCAGCTAAACATCAGAGAAAATGGAGGAAGAGGTCAAAACTGTGAACAGGAACTAGAAGAAAGTGTAGCAGAAAAAGACTTGTCACAAACTTCGAGAGATTCGGAGAAAATGATGTCAAAACACATCTTCCTCAAGCCCATGCTGAGTATCTCTGATTTGGTTAATTTCTTGGTAAGTGTTCCAAGTACAGACAACAAAGCAGAAAAGCACTGATTACAGGGAAGAATTAAAGAATGTACAGAATTTCTGGGAGGGATAGGGAAACAGGTGGGTGGCTAATAGCCAGGAACAATGTAGTTAAGAGTTCTGAGTTTCCGCAGCAGGTGCTTGCCCACACCTGTGACATTAGGAACCGGGCAGTGGAGCCTCCCTCAGAGCTACCCCAATCAGATCTCCCAGCAAGCTCTACCCCATACGGCCCATGCCCACCTTCCCAGCTGCAGCTTCCGAGTTTCACACAGGTGCTCTGCTTGGCAGACCTGCAAGGAAGTCTGAAAAAGCAGTTTGTGGTTTTCCGTCTGTGCAGCTCAGGAAGGTACACCTGATGGGAGTTAGCTGGGCTTTGGCTAGCCAACCCGCAGGGTCTGGAACTGCTTCTGTTTGCAGGACGCATCCCCCTATTCCAGACAAGCTCTGGATTCCCCTAAGTGCCTATTACATGACAAAGGCAGGCTTTGTGAATGAACGAATACATCAAACCCTCTCATGGTGCTGCTGCCTACCAGCCAGTGGGTCTGTTTCTGTGCTGCCACCAACTTTGTTGAGCAATATTCGTCTTACAGCTATTTTGAGTATTTTATTGCACTGCCTTTGTTCTTTTATTCCACCCCTCTTCCTGTCTCTCTAAGTGAAAGAAGTGAAGTAACGATATTTGTGATAAGAAGTGTAGGTCTCATACATTTTATGAAACTGAAACAATTAAAATTACCAGTAGTATCCGAAGCAACCTATCTATATCCTCAATGAGACCTCAGTGGGAAAAAAAGATCTACTGCCTCTTCACCTGTAAATAACACGTGAAACTGCTAAGACCGTGTTATTGAAGAATGTGGCTAGTGGGCAAAGTGCCATTTGGAATTTTATAGTCGTCATTATTTTTCTGGGAGTGGAACCTCCCTTATAATGTGGAAGGCTATTTTCAACTTTTGCACGTTTTTACTTGGATGCCTTTTCCAGACTCTGTTAACGTTTGGAATTGGGTTTCACTCTACAGAGAAAGAGAAGCAGGAGGACAGGTGTAGAGGGGAGGAGAGGGAGGACCGTGGGTCGCAGATTGGGCCTATTCCCCTGCACTCACCACTTTGTCTGTCACTGCCAGCCCGCTCCCCCCTTTTCAGATACCAACACCAGGCCAGGGGTGACAGCCCAGGAAGGTGGCATCCACAGCCCTCAGCCCTCTGTCCTTGTCATTCACTCCTACCAGTCCTCAGCCCTCTTATCTGTCTGGGAGTGAGACGAAGGGCAGCTGGAAGCGGGAGGAAAGGTCCTCTCCTCTCCACTACAGTGACAAGAGGTTTGGAGGAGCTTCTGGGTGAGGCTTAGGGGGTGACCCTCCTGTGCAGAGTGGCATGGGCTACAAAAGAGTGGATGTTTGTCCTGTGTGTGGGTCCCTCCTGGGGGCTAAAATGAAATCTCCTTTCATCTTCTGATATCATGTCATCTCCGACTTACAAACCTACTTTCCTGTGCCATTTCTATCTAAGACAACAGTCACTTCTAACAGAGCCAGAGTCCTACATTACTGAGGAAACCACCACCATATCCCACGCATGAAAGGGCCGGCCTGTTGTGAATAACAAACTAGTGGCCTTAGAGCTACATTTAAAGACAGAAAGGGTGGGGGGTGGGGGGTGGGGGGAGTGGGGAGAGAGAGAGACAGAGAGGCCGGGCACAGTGGTTCACGCCTGTAATCCCAACACTTTGGGAGGCTGAGGGGGGCAGATCGCTTGAGGTCAGGAGTTCAAAACCAGCCTGGCCAACATGGCAAACCCCGTCTCTACTAAAAATACCAAAAAAAAAAAAAAAAAAAAAATTACCCAGGCATGGTGGTGCACGCCTGTAATCCCAGCTACTTGGGAGGCTGAGGCACGAGAATCACTTGAACCTGGGAGGAGGAGGTTGCAGTGAGGCTGAGATCGCACCACTGCACTCCAGCCTGAGAAACAGAGTGAGACTCTGTCTCAAACAAACAAACAAGCAAAAAAAAAAAAAAAAAAAAAAGAAAGAGAGAGAGAAATGGCTTGGAAGTTCTCCAAATAACAAAAGGTGTTTTAATGCGGTGGGAGTGGGGGCTATGGAGTAATTATTGGAGCTAGGGGGCCACCCTGTGGCTAAGTATCAAAAATTAAAGTTCAGAGTTTTTTTCCCCAAACGCATCTGCAATTAATCTTTTCACCCAGAGAGGCAGAAAGGAATACCAGGCCAAAATCTGTCAAATTTCTCCTCAGAATGGCCAGTTGGCCTAGAATCATTAAGCCAAAGTGTATGCCTGACCAGCATCACCTAGAAACCTGTTAGAAATATAAATTTTTCTGGAGGTAAGGCCCAGCCATCTGAGTTTTAACAAGCCCTGCAGATGATTCTGATACCAGGTAAAGTCTGAGAACCATGGGTTTACACCAGTTGGTAAAAGAGCATCTCTCTGGGCAGGGCTAGCATATAGCTGGTACTAACTGTAATTGATTATAATTATCATAAAATTCATTCATTCACTTAGCAACCATTGTATTCCATTCATACAAGAAATATTTATTTATTTATTTATTTATTTATTTATTTATTTATTTATTTTTTGAGACAGAGTTTCACTCTTGTTGCCCAGGCTGGAGTGCAATGGTGCGATCTTGGCTCACTGCAACCTCTGCCTCTCAGATTCAAGCGATTCTCCTGCCTCAGCCTCCTGAGTAACTGGGATTACAGGCACCAGCCACCAGGCCCAGCTAATTTTTGTATTTTTAATAGAGACAGGGTTTCACCACGTTGGCCAGGCTGGTCTCGAACTCCTGACTTCAGGTGATCCACCTGCCTCAGCCTCCCAAAATGCTAGAATTACAGGCGTGAGCTACCACACCCGGCCAAGAAATATTTCTTGTGTGTTTAAAGAGCAGAAAGAAGGCTTATGTGATGGGTAGAGTGGCTGAGGGGAGCATGCAGGAATAAGTCCTGAGAGGTAGGAAGGGCCAGAGGGCATGATGAGGACTTGTGTATCACAAGAGCCACTGGAAGATACTGAGCAGGAAGAGATGTGATGAGACCGTCTTCTTATAAACAGTTGCTCCAGCTACTGGATACAGAACAGACAGTGATGGAAGCACGAGATCAGCTAAGAGGCTAATAAAAAGAGAGTGGTGACTTGGATCGGGGTGTAGCAGTGGAAGTATTGAGATGGCTGGATTCTGGATAGATTTTGAAGGCAGAGCTAACAGGATTTACAGACAGATAGGATGTGAGATGAGGCCCAGAGGAACCTAGGATGACTCCAAGGTTTTATGCCTGAGCAAAACTCTAATTAGTGAGAAATAATTAACTGCCCACTAAGGATGCACTTAAGATGTATCTCATAGTTCAACTTCAGTAGTTTTTGTAACATAGTTAAAATGTGTCAGTAGGAAAGACCAATAAAATTAAGATTATGGGTCAATTTTTCTTCCACCCAATTTACCCTGTTTCTGTGTTTTAAATATGTCACCTTCGTTTATAAAAATGTGCTTGTATTTCAGCAAATAGCTTTGAATTTCATAAACAATCCTTTTTTTTCTTTTTTTTTTTTGAGATGGAGTCTCGCTGTGTCACCCAGGCTGGAGTGCAGTGGCATAATCTCGGCTCACTGCAATCTCTGCCTCCCAGATTCAAGCAATTCTCCTGCCTCAGCCTCCCAAGTAGCTGGGTTTACAGGCATGCACCACCATGCCTGGCTATTTTTTGTATTTTTAGTAGAGACGGGGTTTGCCATTGTTGGCCAGGCTGCTCTCAAACTCCTGACCTCAGGTGATCCACTCACACCCCTCACCTCAGCCTCCCAAAGTGCTAGGATTACAGGCGTGAGCCACTGTGCCTGGCCTGGACAATACTTTTATATCCTGGTATACTACAGTGAAGGTAGGGGTTGTACTTAAGGTAATCAAGGGCTATTGTCTTTTAAATTGATATATAATAGTTGTACATGTATGGGGGGTAAGTAATCTTCATTATAGAAGTAGAAATAGGTCTTTATCAATTTGCTACTTTTATTCTTCCTGTGGTACAAATTAGCAGCAATTATGTGTGCCTGCAAATACATATTTTCATGTATAATAGAGCCATACACCCCGCTTAATTCAGCAGCCAACATCCCTGACAACCTCAACCATTTGGAACTCAGGTATGATTTCCCAAACTATACTCAGGAGCTTAAGGGATGTGTCTAAAATTAAAGTTAATGAGTTAACAAGCTTAATTATTTTGTTTCCTCTGGCAAACTTCCAGTCTTCCTGGGTTTAATCCAATAGAAGAAATGGTTATTGAGTGCCTACTTGTACAGGGCACCCTGTTAGGCTGTGAGAGGGGTACAGGGAGAGCTGAGAACAGATCATAATTCCATGGGAAGGGAGGAAGCAGACATGCTGACTGCAGCAAGATGGAAGGAAACAGAATGATCGCCAGCTAGAAAAGAATAAAAGCCTCTGAGCTCTCGAATTAGCACTAATAACACCAGAAAATCAAATAGCCCCCAAGGCTGGAGTACAGCCACGACAGTGCCTGGGGTTTCATAACAATGACTGAGTCGGAAAATTAAAAGAACAGAAAAAGTTAAGAAGTTACTAACTCAATTTCCTATGGCACAGAATGATATCAGACATTTTAGAAAAAAGTCTAATCAAAACAATTAGCATTTAATTTCAAGGGGTCATTTTAAATTGCCTGAATAATTACTTACATCCAGACTATCTTTTTTTTTTTCTTTTTGAGACAAAGTCTCGCTCTTGTCCCCCAGTCTGGAATGCAATGGCGCGATCTTGGCTCACTGCAACCTCTGCCTCCCGGGTTCAAGTGATTCTCCTGCCTCAGCCTCCCGAGTAGCTGGGATTACAGGTGTGTACCACCACGCCCAGCTAATTTTTTGTATTTTAAGTAGAAATGGGGTTTCACCATGTTGGCCAGGCTGGTCTCGAACTCCTGACCTCAGGTGATCTGCCTGCCTCGGCCTGCCAAAGTGCTGGGATTACAGGCGTGAGCCACTGCGCCCAGCCCAGACTATCTCATGTTATAGGAATTAATAGGATAGGCCAGGTGCAGTGGCTCATGCCTTAATCCCAGCACTTTGGGAGGCCGAGGGAGGCAGATCACAAGGTCAGGAGATTGAGACCATCTTGGCCAACATGGTGAAACCCCCCCCCTCTACTAAAAAAATACAAAAAGTTAGCTGGGTGTGGTGGTGCATGCCTGTAATCCCAGCTACTTGGGAGGCTGAGGCAGGGGAATCGCTTGAACCCAGGAGGCGAAGGTTGCAGTGAGCTGAGATCGCGCCACTGCACTCCAGCCTGGTGACACAGCAAGACTCCGTCTCAAAAAAAAAACAACAACAAAAAAAAAGGAATTAATAGGGTTACCATAAAGGAAGAATTTGAAAATGGAATCTTGATGGGCCAAATAGACTGCTAGTCTTTGGATATTTTTACATTAATGGGCTACCTTAGAGATGAGGGTTTGGGAATAGAAGGAAAAATTGCTAACTTTAATTTTATTTTCTTTGATTTGTTCCCTAGAATTTTTTTCTTTTTTAAAAACCTTTATTAGAGAAATTTAAAAATATAAAAGTAAGCAAATAGCATAAAAAACGTTTCGTACAGTCTTCATCACCCACTACTGAATCCCACTTCATCTAAACCCATCCACATCCTCCTGCATTATTTTGAAGCAAATCCTAGATATCATATAATTTTATCCATAAATATTTCACTGTGTATCTCTTAACAGTCAAGGAGTCTTTCTTTAAAATCCTCAAAATTCCATTCTCCTAACCAAAAACATCAATGGTGATTATTTAATAAATATCTACTCCAAGTTCAAATTCCCAATTGCTTTATAAAATTATATTTTTTTTAAGAGACAAGGTCTCACTATGTTGCCCGGGTTGGTCTCCATCTCTTGGGTTCAAGTGATACTCCTGTCTCAGCCTCCCAAGTAGCTGGGATTACAGATGCACACCACCACACTCAGCTGAAGTGATAACTTTTAAAGAGTTTATTTGAATTAGGATCTGCAACTGATTGATATGTCTCTTAGCCTATATGTTCCCCCAACCCCATTCAAAATGTTTTCATTGAAATTAATTTTTAGAGTCCAGCAGGACATTTGGCCTGGAGAGTTTCCCACAATCTGGTTTTGGCTGATTACAACTCTGTGGTGGCATCATCGAATGTGTTCCTCTGTCCTCTCCTTTGAGTTCCTATAAATTGGTTGTTGGAAAGAGAGGCTCATTTAGATTCAGGTTCCATGTTTTTGCAAGACTACTTCACGGGCAATGATGTGCTCCAGCAGAAGGCTCCTCATGCCCGTTTGTCTCTTTTTTTTTTTTTTATGATGACAACGATTCATGCTTGATAGCTACAGCCTTTACTACATTAAGGATAGTCAAACGATGAGAGACTAATTCCACACTTCCTTATATAATATAGCAAGTTCCCTATACTTAAAGAGAAAACACCCTTCATCTTCTATTTTGTTCCCCAGTGGTACTGTTCATACAGAAGAACAAGATAAATGACTGAATTTTTTATTTACGAGTATTCAAAATAATGAGTTGCTTTCCTAGCATCCTCCAACAGAAACAACATATTTCTTTTTAGCAATATTATTAACTCATAGCTTTAAATATATTTGATGTGTTTTAGTCCCTTGCAGTTTTTATCCATGTTGATGTTGAAATCACCCTATCTTTGGCCAATCAAGTCAGCTCCCGAATCCTTTTAGCATGACCTCAATTTTCATTGAAAGCTTCAGAGTGCTTTGGTATAACAAGTTCTTCCAGGTTCATCTCAGATGTTTCCTGCCCAAGACCTGGACCCAGTGATTTTTCCAAATAGTCCTGGTTCCTTTTAGTGGGAAATGGTCTTGTGAGACCACAGTCTAGAGGCTAGGGGTGCTCATTACTGTAGGATTGTTCACTGTTTCTAGGTCTTTTCCATAGAGAGAGCCACGAAATACATTCTGAATTCATACTGATGGTTCCTATTCAAAATCAGGACAGTTTCAGTTTTGGTACACGTGTAAAGAAAAAAAGTTAATAATAATAATAAAATCAGGATAACAGCATTTTTACTTAACCCCTTCTGTCTTACATCTACATGCCTTTTCTCCCACACTGAGAATTCTGGTACTCACTGACTCTGAGAATGACAGAATTATAAGGTCACATATTGTACTGCTTTATCATACCACAATAAATACTCAACAATCACACAGTAACAATTCTGCTGGCAAAAATATGATTGCTGTAAACAGCTTGATACATCATTATTTAATGTTTTAAAGTATGTATGTGTTTTTATATCTTTTAAAAATATAGTTCCATATTCTATATACTTTTTTCTACCTTGTTTTTTGTTTTTTTTTGAGACAAGATCTCACTCTGTTGTCCAGGCTGGAGTACAATGGTGTGATTATGGCTCACTGCAGCCTCAACCTCCTAAATTCAAGGGATCCTCCCACCTTAGCCTCCCGAATAGCTGGGACCACAGGTGCCTGCCACCATGCCTGGCTAATTTTTTAATTTTTTTAGAGAATGGGGGTCTCACTTTGTTTCCCAGGCTGGTCTCAAACTCCTGGGCTCAAGCAATCTTCGCCTCAGCCTCCGAAAGTGCTGGGATTACAGGGGTGAACAACTGCAATTGGCCCTACCTTGCTTTTTTCACTTCACACTGTATCTTGAAGATCACTGCTTGGTAGTATTTAGAGATACTTTTCATGCTTGGTTTACCACGTGCCATGTACTGTGCTAAGTGGTTGTATTAGACCATTCTTGTATTCCTATAAATACCTGAGAGACTGGGTAATTTATAAAGAAAAGAGGTTTAGGTTGGGCTCACACCTGTAATCCCAGCACTTTGGGAGTTCGAGGCAGGCAGATCACGAGGTCAGGAGATCCAGACCATCCTGGCCAACGTGGCGAAACCCCGTCTCTACAAAAATTAGCTGGGCATGGTGCTGTGTGTCTGTAATCCCAGTTACTTGGGAGGCTGAGGCAGGAGAATCGCTTTAACCAGGGCAGTGAGCCAAGATCATGCCACAGCACTCCAGCCTGGCAACAGAGCGAGACTCCATCTCAAAAAAAAAAAAAAAAAGAAAGAAAGAGGTTAAATTGGCTTACAGTGCTGCAGCCTGATGGGAAGCATGGCTCCAGTATCTGCTCTGGAGAGGCCTCAGGAAGGTTTTACTCATAGTGGAAGGTGAAGCTGGAACAGGCACTTCACATGACGAAAGGAAGAGCAAGGTGGTGGGGTGGGGAGAGGTGCCACACACTTTCAAATGACCAAATCTTGCAAGGACTCACTATCATGAAGACAGCACCAAGCCATGAGGGATCCGCCCCCATGATCCAAACCCCTCCCACCATGCCCCACCTCCACCATTGGGGATTACATTTCAACATGAGATTTGAGTGAAGACAAATATCCAAGCTATATCAGTGGTTTATACAGATTATCCCATTTAAGCCTCAGAATGATCCAATGAGGTTGGCACTGTTATAATTGCCATTTTATAAATGAAATTTGAGTTTCACTTGAAATTCAACATGTAACTCAATTTCATTTGAAACATGAGAAATTGAAAGTTAAGTAATTTGTCCAAGGTCATCAAGCTGAGAAGCAGTGAATAATCTTTTTTTTTTTTTTTTTTGAGATGGAGTCTCACTCTGTCGCCCAGGCTGGAGTGCAGTGCTGCAGTCTCAGCTCACTGCAACCTCTGCCTCCCGGGTTCAAGTGATTCTCCTACCTCAGCCTCCCGAGTAGCTGGGATTATAGGCACTCACCATCACACGCAGCTAATTTTTTGTATTTTTAGTAGAGACGGGGTTTCACCATGTTGGCCGGGCTGGTCTCAAACTCCTGACTTTAAGTGATCTGCCCGCCTCAGCCACCCAAAGTGCTGGAATTACCGGCATGAGCCACCGTGCCCAGTCCAGTGAATAATCTTTTAAGATAGAGGGAGAAAACTGATAACTTTTATATATTCATTATTCATATATATATATATATCTATATCTCTAGTTAGCATAGAGGCGGAGAAATAATTTACACCAGTAAATGAGTAGACATCAGTATACCAGAATACTCACAGCCCTGTCTGGTTCATAAACAAGGGTTGCAGAGAAGTTTCCAACAGAGGGCATATCAAGTAGGCAAAAAACTTAAATACACATGAAGTAACTTGAAAACCATTTTTTTTTTTGAGACAGAGTCTCTCTCTGTCACCCAGGCTGGAGTGCAGTGGTGCAATCTCTGCTCACTCTAATCTCCTGGGTTCAAGCGATTCTCCTGCTTCAGCCTCCCGAGTAGCTGGGATTACAGGCACCTGCCATCACGCCCAGCTAATTTTTGTATTTTTAGTAGAGGTGGGGTTTCACCATGTTGGCCAGGCTGGTCTTGAACTCCTAACCTCAAATGATCCACCTGCCTCAGCCTCTCAAAATGCTGGGATTACAGGCAAGAGCCACAGTACCCGGCCTTGAAAACCATTCTTAAAAGCTGTCTAATATGTGGGGGGAGAAAACTGTATAGATTAACAATATAAATGATAACTTGGAATAAATGAGAAATCAAAGCAGGCATATCACGAAACTCATTTTGGGGTTGTAAATTCTTTGGGCACAAAACCATACTCCATCTTTGTCCATTTGTTGCTGTTCTTTCTTTTCTGTGTATCATGTTTTATAGCAGAATCTCTTTCTGCCTGCCATCTACTGAGGCTGGTCCCTACCCTGGGGTGGGTGGAACAGGTTCTAGAGAAAGGGAAATGACTGGGGGGCTGGGATGGCACCCCAGAAGGCATCTGCCCCAGGCCTTAAAATTCTTTGGATTCTAGTTATTCACATGCTTCTTTTCTCCATTCTTGTAGGCTGCTAGCAAGTTTAGGCAGGCCCTAGCATACCCATCCCTGTGTGCTCCCCCAGCCTCAGCCTAGCTAATGAACCAGGTAAGCGTCTGACTCAAAGGGAGCCAATTAAACTTCTGTTGGAATTTGCCTTTTAGACCCAGAGATGCTGGGTGGCCTCTGGCCGCTGACCTCCTGATTGCCATCCCTCCCCCATCACCACAACTCAATAATCAAACCAGCAACTGAGGAGTTACTCTACACTCTTCTTTACCTCCCAACCGCCCTGTTCCAGCTGCTAGTCATCATGCTGATTCTACCTGTAAAATACAGCTCGATTTGTTTGGTTTTCTCCATCTCCACAGCTGGCACCCTCTCTACGTCTCTGCCATCTGTCACCTAGACAACACAGCATCTTCCAAATGAGTGCCCCTATTTCCAGGGTGATCTTAAAACAGAAATCAGATTTTCACCCCTGCTGAATATCCTTCAGGATCTCTTCTCTGCATCCAGCTGGAATCCAAACACTGGTCCAGGAAGCCCCGCCTGCCTCTCCTGCCTCATCCAAATGGCTCTACCCTTTGCCCACCTCGCTTCAGCCACAGTGGCCTCATCTAAGTGCCTCCACATTTGGTATCTATTCATTCTCTAGCCAGTGCACCTCAGAATGCCTGGAATTCAGCTGGGCACGGTGGCCCATTCCTGTAATTCCAGCACTTTGCGAGGCCAAGGTGGGTGGATCACTTGAGGTCAGGAGTTCGAGACCAGCCTGACCAACATGGGGAACCCCCATCTCTACCGAAAATACAAAAATTAGTTGGGCATAGTGGTGCGTGCCTGTAATCCCAGCCACTCTGGAGGCCGAGGTAGGAGAATTGCTTGAACCTGGAGGTGGAGGTTGCAGTGAGCCAAGATTGTGCCACTGCACTCCAGCCTGGGTGACACAGCAAGATTCTGTCTCAAACAAACAAACAAACAAATAAAAAGAATGCCTGGAATTCCTGTCCTTTCCCATCACTTGTTGTCTCTTTCTCATCTTTCCAGCCTCAGCTTAAATGTCACCTCCTCAGGGGAGCCTTCCCTGGTCACATGACCTTTAATAGGTCATCCATGTTTTTCTTCCCTCAACACCTTATTTGTTTCCTTCCCAGTACTTAATGTAATAGATCATTATTCTCTGTGTATTTAATTGTCTCCCCATGGTGGGTGCAGTGGCTCATGCCTGTAATCCCAGTACTTTGGGAGGCTGAGGCAGGAGGATTACTTGTGTCCAGGAGTTTGAGACCAGCCTGGGCAACATAGTGAGATCCTGTCTCTATAAAAAAATTACAAATTAGCCAAGTGTGGTGGTGCAGACCTGCAGTCCCAGTTACTTAGGAGGCTAAGGCGGGAGGATCACTTGAGCCTGGGAGGTCGACGCTAAAGTAAGCTGAGATGGTGCCACTGAACTCCAGCTTGGGTGTCAGAGTGAGACCCTAAAAAAGAAAAAGTTAAATTAAATAATTGTTTCCCCAACTACACTATAATCTCCATCTTGGGAACTACACCATCTTGTTGGCCATCATGTTGTATCCTCTTGGGGGAATAAGGACAAGCTTCAAAGAAAGAGATGGCACTTGGGAAGAAGGTGCTGAATTTTCTCCTTCTTCCAGTTAGCACTGCTGCATCTTGATTCTGTTCTGGGGGAACCACCCTTTGCCTATTTCAGTCATGGGGTTTGGCTTGAAATGACCCACCCTTGGCACCAAGAAAGTCTCTTATTAGTTTAGGCAGATTACAACTGAGGCCAAAAATAATCAAGATGTTTGCTGGGGCCAGGCACAGTGGCTCACGCCTGTAATCCCGGCACTTCGAGAGGCTGAGACGGGCAGATCACTTGAGGTCAGGAGTTCAAAACCAGCCTGGCCAACATGGTGAAACCCCGTCTCTACTAATAATAGAAAAAATCAGCTTGGCGTGGTGGCGTGCACCTGTAATCCCAGCTACTCAGGAGACTGAGGCAGGAAAATGGCTTGAACCCGGAGGGGGAGGTTGCAGAGAGCTGAGATCACACCACTGCACTCCAGCCTGGATGACAGAGCAAGGCTCCGCCTCAAAAAAATAAAATAAAATAAAAAAGAATTTAAAAGTTGTTTGCCGGGCAAGAAGCGTACTCTCTTTCCTGTTAAAATGGCCAAAAGAGAACCTCTTTCTGCCGCCTTTCTCCCGCTGAGCAGCGTAGTGTGAAGATGTGTGATTCGGGATTGCTATATCAGTCAAGGTCCCAGCAGGAAGCAGATGGCACACTCAAACTGGACAATTTGAGGAGCAATTAGTAAGTGGACTGTTGGCGGTGCAAACCTGTAATCCCAGCTACTTAGGAGGCTGAGGCGGGAGGATCTCTTGAACCCAGGAGTTCGAGGCCACAGTGAACTATGATCTCCAGCCTGGGTGACAGAGTGAGACCCTATCTCTACTTTAAAAAAAAAACAAAAACATGGACAGTTTGCAAAAGTGTGAGCATGTGTAGGGAAAACTTCAGGAATAATGAAGTATCTTGGGGCCATTACCACCCTAGGCCTACAGAGGGTGGTTGCTGGAATGCAGAGATAAAGATATGGAGACTGTCACCTCATAGATGAGGGATGAAGGCAGCCTGTGCTGTGCACCATGGAAGACAGAGATTTAATTAATAGCCCAGCCATCCGCGGAGCCCATGCTGGTGCTCCTCACTGGCCAAACCCAAGTGGAAGACAGAAGGCAAGAAAGCCCGCAAATCTAAGCCAGGTCATCCTCCAAGGGCACTGAGCAGGGAGGAGAAGAATAGAGACATTAAGAAGCAGAAGGAAGATACGGAGCACACCTACCTGCTAGGGGAGGACTGAAAGAGCCACTAGGGGTTCTGAACGCAAGCTGACACAGCAAAAGGCAGAAGACAAAAAATGGAGTAAAACCAAGTCACCTGTGGTGCTGTCCAAGCTGCTGAACAGACGTCACCTGAAGCTAACTAGATACCTCGGTATTTCTCAGTATAGGAGCCAATAGATTAACTTTATTGTCCAGGTGTTACTTGAACCATAAAGAGCCCTCACAGATGTAACGAGTTCTTCGAGTATTACTGAGGTTTCAATAAGCAGAAATGGAGAAATCACTTTCCAGAAACAGGGAACAGAACAAGCAAAGGCCAAGGTGAAAATGAGGGGCATGTTTGGGGATCCATGAGTAG
Source organism: Gorilla gorilla gorilla (assembly GCF_029281585.2). Lineage (NCBI taxonomy): Eukaryota > Metazoa > Chordata > Mammalia > Primates > Hominidae > Gorilla > Gorilla gorilla. The sequence continues at coordinate 74,728,107 of NC_073236.2, read as the reverse complement.
GCAGTTGACTGGAGCCTATGGGCCAAGTAGAAAAGTATTAGGAGAAGATTCCAGAAAGGTAAGTGGGGCCTCATAGACTGGAAGTCCCAGAACTGAAAGTCAAGGAGTTGGGAGCTCATGCAACTGGCAATGGAGAACCACCAAAAGGTGAACTGTTGTGCTTGTAATTATTTTCTTCATGGTTTCTTTGGGGTCCTGGGAGTGTGTGGTGGCTGTTATGTGTAACTGTGATTAACTTTACATAGTGAAAAGTCAGTCACCAAAAGGCAGAAGAGGCTAGATGGGACTCGCCTGCAGAACTGGAGGGAGGGCTCTGCGGCTGCCACCGAATCTGTTCCACGATCCTGCCGAGTCTCCTCCCACCCAGGGTAAACCATTTCCACTTACTACGGACTCCACCTTGTGGTCATGCTTGAGAACTGCACCACTGCCTCTGCAGTCCTTACCCACAAGGGCAACAGGATCACCACCCTCTCTTTCCTTGTCCCTCTCATACCTTTAGGTCTCTTAAAAAAAAAAATGAAAGCAGCAGTGTACAGAAAGAAGTATAAAGGAAAAATTATTTCAAAGTTAAAATTTAAAAAATAAAAGCATACCAAGATAAAGTCCATTTCGTGAGATTTCATGCATCTTAAACAAATGGATCTCAAACCAAATATATTCTTTAACCCTCTGTACATCCTCTTCTATTAGTATTATCCGTTTCATTAATTTCTTCAAAGTCCCAATGGGCCAGGCGGTTAAAGACATTTTCACACTTATGGCCGGGCACTGTGGGAGGCCAAGGGGGAAGGATCGCTTGAGGCCAGGAGTTCAAGACCAGCATGGCCAACATGGTGAAACCCCGTCTCTACTAAAAATTCAGAAATCATCTGGGCGTGGTAGTGCGTTCCTGTAGTGCCAGCTACTTGGGAGGCTGAGGCAGGGGAACTGCTTGAATCCTGGAGGTGGAGGCTGCAGTGAGCCGAGATCATGCTACTGCACTGCAGCCTGGGCGACAGAGCGAGACTCTGTCTCAAAAAAAAAAAAAAATTCACATTTAATCCTTACAGTTCTTTGGTAGGCATAAACACTACTATCCTCATTTCACAAATAAGGAAATCTAGGCATATGCGCTCAGAGAGTTTTAACAACCTGCCCAAGGCCATGCAGCTAATTAGTTGGGACAGTTGGAATTTGAACTTGTTCAGTTAGATCCAAAACACAGGCATTTCCCACCAAACCACATTGCCTCTTAGTTGATAGGATTTTCATCTACTCGATTTTCAACTGGAAATTAGTAAGGGGATCTTGATTGTTGCCTCCCCTTCACTTCTTCACCCATATGCAGAGATGGGTTATTGATAGCACCTCCTGAATGATACGGGATTTTATCCCTTTCTCTCTCCCCATGGCCATAATCTCAGTCTGGCCCTTCCTCGCATTTCATATGAAATATTGCAACTGCTTCCTATGAGGTTTCCAGTGTTTCCCCCATCCCACCCCACTGAAGAGAGGGTTCTAGTTTTAAAATCCAAACCTGAAAAGACTCAATCAGTTTAGGCCATACATGTAGCATTTAAGCCACATGTATCAAGATGCTTAAAAATGTCTATACCCTTTCAATCAGTAGTTCTACTTCTGTGAATCTATCTTTTAAAAAAAAATTCCTGTATATAAAAAAGTTATATGTACAAAGATGGTCAGGCAGTATTATTGATGTAGTATAGCTATTCCTTACAAAATGTTTAAATTTCCATTACGAGGCTGGGAATGGTAGCTCCCATCTGTAATCCCAGGCCTGTGGGAGGCCAAGGAGGGAGGACTGCTTGAGGCCAGAAGTCTAAGATCAACCTGGGCAACATAGTAAGACCCCATGTCTAAAAAAAAAAAAAATTAAATTAAATTAAATTAAATTATAATAGCCAGGCATGGTGGCATACACCTGTAGTCCTAAGCTAAGGCAGAAGGATCGCTTGAGCCCAGGAGTTTGAAGCTGCAGTGAGCTATCATCATGCCACTGCACTCCAGCCTGGGACAGAGCAAGACCCCCTCTCTAAACAAAACAAATCATAAGGCCGGGCGTGGTGGCTCATGCCTGTAATCCCAGCACTTTGGGAGGCCGAGGCGGGTGGATCACAAGATCAGGCGTTTGAGACCAGCCTGACCAACATGGTGAAACCCCGTCTCTACTAAAAACACAAAAATTAGCCAGGCGTGGTGGCGCGCACCTGTAATCCCAGCTACTCAGAAGGCTGATGCAGGAGAATTGCTTGAACCAAGGCGGCAGAGGCTGCAGTGAGCAGAGATCGCACCACTGCACTCCAGCCTGGGCAACAGACCGAGACTCTGCCTCAAAAAAAAAGGAAAAAAGAAAAACAAATAATAATAATAATAAATTTAAACCAACTTAATTTCTACTCCAAACCCAACAGGATTTTCTACTTCAGGCCATCCTTCAAGGTCCTAGGAAGACCCTGCAGTTACAGATCATTACTGGTCACTGTCAAGGCCACCAGGGCCCAATTTATCTGTTTCCCTCAGTTCTAACAGCCCACTAGCTTTCACGCCACCCTTGGGACATATGGATATTTGGTGAGGCTGGGAGCCCTGTAACTGTTCCTCTTTGAGATCTGACCACTCCCCTGGGGTGTTGTCAGAGGGCAGGGCACAGGTCCCAGCTATTGCAGGACCCTGGACCCCTCCCCTGGCTTGGAGCAATCTTTTACCCTGGGGGAAATCCACCACTGCCTGCTAGGGTTTCCGTCAGAGCTGCTTCCTGTCTCCTCTCCCTCCAGTACACTGTACACTCAGACACATCAGGGGACTTAGGCTTTTGAAAACAAAGCCAGGAGAAGAAGTGTTTTGCAGGCAATTTCTGCCTTCAGCCTGCCAGCTCCTGAGGAAAGTAAAACGAAGCCTGCCTGAGGAGGAAAAGCGGGGAAATACAAGAGGAAATTCCACATTTGTAGCTCAAAAAGTTATCCTACCTCAAGATGCTTAACAATGAGACAATGTCATAAGATGTGAATGTTGGACATGAAGTCTGTGGGTTGCACATAGATGTTGATGCAGGCTGCACCATACAGTTGGCAAATCTAATTCACTTCACCTACTCATTCCAGATGCAAATTTCCAAAGTTCTGGTGAAAACGGTTGAAGGAATGGTGTTACAGCAACTGCCCTTGGTTTTTCCAGCTTTACACTTCCATGCCTATGGAAATCTCTTCCCTGTCTGTAGCTTTAAGCTTTACATCTATATGATCGACCATCCCATCTTCATCTCCATCCCTGACTTCCTAACTTGAGCTCCATGTCTCCAACAAGAGAAAAGGCAGGGCCGGGCGCGGTGCTCATGCCTGTAATCCCAGCACTTTGGGAGGCCGAGGCTGGCAGATCACGAGGTCAGGAGATTGAGACCATCCTGGCTAACATGGTGAAACCCAGCTTCTACTAAAAATACAAAAAATTAGCTGGGTGTAGTGGTGCTCATCTGTAGTCTCAGCTACTCGGGAGGCTGAGGCAGGAGAATCACTTAAACCCTGTAGGTGGAAATTGCAGTGAACCGAGAACACGCCACTGCTCTCCAGCCTCGGTGACAGAGCAAGACTCCGTCTCAAAAAATAAAAAATAAAAAAAATAAAAAAAATAAAAAAATTAAAAAAAGACAAAAGGCAGCACCATCTGGGAATCTCACTTTCACTTTCATGCCCCAAATCAACTCATTGTCTTTACCCCAAGTCAGCTTCCTCTGCAGATGTCTCATTCCATCAATGAGGCAGAAGGGTAAGGTCCCAGCCAAGTTCTTTCCTCTACACTGCTGTTAGAAATGCTTGTTCCCCAGTGCCACGAAGAAACAGCACTCAAACATAAATTTAATTTTCTCAGCAAGGCAATTTTTACTTCTATAGAAGAGTGTAACTCGCAAATGGGAGTAATCGCGACAGCACACCTGGACAGGGAAGGGGAAGGAGTTCTTATTCCTGAGGCAGGTAGCCCCTACTGCTGTGTTGTTTCCCTATTGGCTAGGGTTGGACCGCACAGTCTAAGCTAATTCCAACTGGCTATTTTAAAGAGAGCAAAGGTATGAGCCAGAGTGGCAGGGTGAGTAGTGTGGCAGGAAGGACGGTTAGGAACAGGTAAGTAAAGGTGACTTAGGTCACAGCAGGTGACCAGGATGAGTCAGGATGGAGCAGGTGACCAGGTGAACAGATGTGAACTACTGATTAGGACTGGCAAGAAAGTTGTTTACTGAAATAGAAGCAAAGGGGCGAAGAGAACCAGGAAGTTAAACTTTAAAATGGAGAATCAAAGAATAAGAGAACTGAACATACTGACATACTGATTCCTTGAAGAGAAACTTGGGGTTTACTATATTTAACAATCCCCCTTCTTGAATTTTTATAGTTCTTTCTCTTCAAACTTCCTTAACATGTCTTGGCTTAGCTGTTCTGTTTGATTCTCTAATAGAAAAAGCTTCTCTGAATAAGGTGGAGGAGAATTAAGGGAGGTTTTAGTAAGTGCTGCCTGTATGAGTTTGTACACCAGCCCACAGATGCATGGTATGACACAACACCCAACAAGAATGAGTACACCTACTACGGCTGCGAGAGAAGTAAGAATTGAGGCTATGATTCCTTTCCATTTACCAAACCATTTTTCTAGCCACCTTGTAAAGGGATCATTTACCCCTGGGTTTTTGGCTAACTCACTAGACAGAGCGGTTAGACCTTGCAATGCCTTTGTTATACTTCCATCAGGGGCGGTGGTGTTTGGGATGAAGGTACAACCTTGAGTTTCAATCATGACGCAAACTCCTCTTTCTGCTAATACCATGTCTAAGTCTCTTCTATTTTCCCAAGCCATCTGGCTAGTAGCCCCTAATTGCTCACCTATTCCTTTAACAGCATCTCTAATGTAGTTAATAAACTGCTGTTGGTTGTAATAAATGTAATTTACCTAATCTATGTTCTTATTAATTGTCACCCATCAAAATACTGACTTAAATTCTGCAGCTATTTGATCTCGGGCTTTAAATTCATCTGGTACTCCTCGTGGAGGTCTAATAGCATTTATATAAACATGGGAGTCAAAGGACCTATGTGAGGCACTTCTTTTTTTTACGCTTTTCTCTTTTTTTTTTTTTCGTGTTGACGGAATGCTAGGGTAAAAGGGATGGCCAGTTGGACTAGGGCACAAGTGCTGCTCTAATTACTTTGCAGAGCAGAGTACCCAGCAATAGTTCCTTGCAATACCACCACACATCTGCTTGGAGATGAACAAGGGCAGACTGATTGGTAAGCTCTTGAAAAGGCTTGGTTTCACTGCACCCTGTTAAGTCTTCAAGGAATGCTAACTCCCCCCCACCCCCCGCAGAGAAAGGCACGAGGTGAAGTTAACATCAGGGGCTGGTGGCAGCATGGCCCTCGGGGGCTGACCCACAGGGCTCTTAACCTCAGTAAACCGCAGAGAAAGAGTCTTGCATGACTCATCGCCCCAGGCTGTGGGGTTGTGGAAGAGAGCTACCATACAGCTCACGCCCAGTCCACGAGAGGACCACCCAACTGGAAAGCGGACAAGCTGGGTCTCTGGCCTGCCTGTCGCATGAGGGTTAACAGTCGCTTTTGTTAAGCGTGCGAACAGAATATTTAATCCATTCCAGCCAAGCATTTGTGTCCTGATACTCTGTTTCAGTTGCTACAGTTTGTTTTAAATCTTTAACCTCTACAACTACTTTGGTTTCATCATTGGGTAGATAACAAGAGGTTTGGTTAGCAGAGAAGTTAGGAGAGGGAGAAGGGGGTGCAGGAGGTGACAAGGCAATGAAGTGCATTTCAAAGGATTCTGAGACTTCTGCTCCTGTGCCATAGAAGAACTCTGGGGAGCAGGGATGGTCATCTGTCCTCAATTACATTGGTCTAGCTGACAATGGGGAGGGGTAACTCCTTTAGTAAAATGAATATATGGTTTTAAGAAACTGCAAGTACTAGTTGGGGCAGCCGATCCTTGCTCTTTAATATTTTATAGGGCATTGGACCAACTTTGGCAGAGAAGCTCTGCTCTAGGAGGACAAGATTTCCAGTTTATACTGGAATCTTCGTCAAACTCTTCTCAAACTAATCTATCCCAGTTAACAGATTTTTAGTCTGAAGAGCGCTAGAAGGATAAAGATACTTTCCTGAAGTGGAGAGTTGCCTCTGACTTGGCAAGTCTCCATAGGGTATAACAAGGCAAGCATCAAATGTAATAGTTTGAGGCAAAATTGACTTGGTTACATTAATAACTAGGTGGTCAGCAATAGAGCGAGGAAAGAAGTCATAATCAAATGGATGAAAGAGAGTTAAATTTTTCTTAGCTTTAGTTTGGTAGGGTTTTCCCCTGGGACCGTGGCCCATGACTCTGGAGGGGGTGGCACTTTCCTGACTTGGGTGTGATGGGTCAATCCTTTTTCTGCTGTCCAGACTGCAGTTTCAGTAGTTAGGATCACTAGGTAAGGTCCTTCCCAGGCCGGTTCGAGCTTTTACTTCTCTCCAACTCGAGAGCTATTTCTTTGCAGCACCAGGGAACAAGCGTTTCTAACACTGCCCCCTTATAAAACCCTCAAAATGCCTGTACAAGTCCATGACTTAGGGGTCTTAGGGGCTCCTTTGTGGAAGTTTCTCTGTTTGTTACCACCCTGCAGGTAAATAAACAGATTGGACGGAGCCTGGCCCCAAGGGCATCCAAGCTATTGGCCAATCCAGACCTTCTGAAGTAGCCTAGAGTGAAAATCCAGACCAACAAGAACACCCTCTATTAAACAGTGACCAGCCAAACCATCACATCATCTCTCTTGGGGCTTTAAAGAGACACAGACAGAGGGGGTTGTTATTGGCAGGAGGGTAAAAACGGAGACAGGAAGAGTCAGTAGTTGAGCTACCCTAATGAGTCTCCAGGCAAGTAAACTAGGTCATCAGGAACTCTGCTGATCTGATTCTCTCCTAAGCAGGGGAGCTTTCTGGGCAGTTGGGAGTAGAGGAGTAGAACAAAGTATAGCAGATGTTTCTCTTCTTTGCACTTTCTCCCCCTCTTTTCCTTCTTTTTCTTTTCTTATCCACCGCCACCCCCCCCCACCTTTTTTTTTCTTTTCTTTTTTTTTTCATCTACTCAGTGTCTGAATACCTCCCTATTTGAGAGACAGGGCCACAATTCTCACTATGGAAGCTGAGAGGGTCAGGTACTTTCTGGCCTCACACCTTGGAAGCTGGAGCTTGGGCACATGATCCTGCTAGTGAACGAGAGACTCAGAATCAATTGAGAAATAACTTACTGCTGCAGCATCAAATGTTAGCATGACAGCACGTAGTATGCAGTGGCCATGGTGCCAACAGCAGTGTGTTCACCTGTCAGCACATAAAACTGCAAATCTACAGAAAAGTTGAAAGATTACAATGGATATAACCTTTACCTAGTGAATTAGTTATCTATTGCTGCAAAACAAATTACTCTAAAACATAGCTTCATGGGAAAAAACATTTATCATGCCAGTTGCCATGGGTCAGGAGTGCAGGCACTGCTTACCTGACTCTTCTGGCTTGGGGTCTGTCACAAGCTACAAATCAAAGTGTCAAGTGGCTGCAGTCTCACATGAAGGCTTCACTGGGGAAGGACCTGCTTCCAAGCTCATTCATATGGTTGTCAGCAGGATTCAGTTCCTCATAGGCTATTGGACTGAGGGTCTCAGTTCTTCACTGGCTGTTTTCTGGAGGCCTCCCTCAGTTCCTCACATGTGAGCCTCTTCCCCATGGGGCAGCTCACAACATGGCAGCCCATTTCCATCTGAGCAATTGAAGGAGAGAGAATTCAATTACGGAAGGAACCTCCCACATGCTATTTGCTAGAAGCCAGTCTCTAAACCCAGCCCTTACTCAAGGGAAAGGGATTACACAAGGTGTGAATTCCAGGAGGGAAGGTCAGAATTCACTGAGTGCCAACTTAGAGTCTGCCAACCACAGATTCATCAGTTACTAACATTTTATCACATTTGCACATGCTCCCCCTTAGATAGATAGCTACAAATACAGATATACAGTTTTGTTTGTTAAACAACCAAAATTAAGTTAAAGATTGATATGGTTTGGCTGTGTCCCCACCCAAATCTCATCTTGAATTCCCACATGTTGTGGGAAGAACCTGTGGGAGGTAATTGAATCATGGGGGCAGGTTTTTCCCATGCTGTACTTGTGGTAGTGAATACGTCTCACAAGATCTGACGGTTTTAAAGAGGGGAGTTTCCCTGCACAAGTTCTCTCCTCTTGTCTGCTGCCATGTGAGATGTGCCTTTCACCTTCCACCATGATTGTGAGGCCTCCCCAGCCACGTGGAACTGTAAGTCCATTAAACTTCTTTCTTATGTAAATTACCCAGTCTCAGGTATGTCTTTATCAGCAGTGTGAAAACAGACTAATACAAAGATATTATAACATTTCATCTCTAATTACTTCAGCATGTATCTCCTAAGAATAAAAATATTTTTCCACATAACCACAATGCCATCACCACCCCTCAAATTTAACAATTGTGCTATAATATCATCTAGTATCAGCCCAAATTCAACTCTCTCCAGTTATCCCCCAAATACCTTTTATAGCTCTTTTTTTTCCTGCTCCAGTATCCACTCAAGTTTCCTGTATTGTTTTTGGTTATTATCTATTTAGTCTCTTTTAATCTAGAACCATTCCTTCCAATACCATTTATTACTGGGTATTTTTTTCCATACTGTTGACATTTTTGAAGAGTTCAGGCCAATTGTTTTGTATAACTGTTGCCCACACAACAGGTGGGCTAGGTCACTTGGTAAGTGACAACCAATGGCCACAACCAAGGAGGATTTAACAAGAGGACTTTATTACTTACAACTAGTAAAAAGAACACTGGGTATAGATAGCTCCCAAAGCAATGCCTCCCTGAGCTCCAGGCTGTGTCAGGTTTTATAAGCATAGGGTAATGAGGCATGATCTGACTGGATCTTGCAATGAGGTAATGCCAGGAGGCATGATCTCACTGGATCCTGCTAATGAGTGATGCCAGAGCTCAATCTGATTGCATCGTAGATCCAGCCATGCAGTGTCAACTTCCTAATTCAGTCCCTGCTCCTCTGAGCACTTAGGTTCCCCCCAGTGGCTACACACTTGGTTCACCTGGGCCTGCTCAGGTTACATGACCTGAGGCTCCATTAGCAACTGAAAAACAATTCATAACTTTTGTTACATAAAAGTTGAACCAAACTGGTCTGGTGCAGCTACATAATATCCCATATTCTGGAGATGATTACTTCCTAATGGTGTTCATCTTATACCAGTATCTACTGTATTTCCTGTAAGCAGGAAGTTAGGTTAAATATTTTTGGAAAGAATTCTACTTAGGAGGCACATGTCCGGTAGTCCCATTATTGGTGATGTTTGATCACTTGGTTATGGTGGTAACTGCTTGATCTTTCCATTATAAATGCATAATTTCCCTTTTGTAATTAGTAAATAATCAGTGGGGCAATACTTGGGAGTCTGTGTGAATACCTTGTTCCCAGAAACTTTTTTCCCAATAGTTTTAGCATTCATTAGTAATCCTTATCTTGGTTAATTGGTTAATTATTACATTTGAGTTTCCAAAAGGGTAACTGTCTAATCTAACATTCCTCTTACAGTTATCACTCTGTAAAGATGAGCTTTTCTTTTTCTCTCTTTGTTTTCTTATGTTTTGTTTGAGATTGACTATGGACCATGATTTTCAAAAAATTATTATATTATAATCAATTATAATTATAGATTACAAACATTTATTTTACATTAACATTTAATACATTTATTATATATTTATATATTATGGTAAACATATTTATTATATAGTACTATATATTAATATACTTGTTAATATATTTAATATATAAACATATTTTAAATATAATCATATATTAAGCATATATACTTAACTATATACCTAATTATGTTGAAGTTAATTATACATTTAAGTATATAATTATCTCAAATATACTTAAATACAATTATACTTAAAATGTAATTAAATTGTAATTAACATTATTTTTTATTTGCAGATTGTCCCAAATTTGGCCAATGAAAAAGTCCTTCAAGGCCAGGTGTGGTAGCTTATGCCTGTAATCCCAGCATTTTGGGAGGCTGAGACAGATGGATCACCAGAGGTCAAGAGTTTGAGACCAGCCTGGCCAACATGGTGAAACCCTGTCTGTACTGGAAAAAAAAAAAAAAAAAAAAAAATTAGCCGGGTGTGGTGGCAAGTACCTATAACTCAGCAGGCTGAGGCAGGAGAATCACTTGAACCTGGGAGGCAGAGGTTGCAGTCAGCTGAGATCATGCCACTGCACTCCAGCCTGGGAGAAAGAGCAAGACTCTGTTTCAAAAAAAAAAGAAAAGAAAAGAAAAAAAAAGTCCTTCAAGTTGACTTCTATATCTTTTTTTTTTTAAAAAAAAAAAACAGCTTTATTGAGATCTAATTTCCCTACCATACAGTTCACCCATTTACAGTACACAGTTCTATGGTTTTAGTTTATTCACAGAGTTGTGCAAGCATCATCACAGTCAATTTTAGAACAATCAAATTTAGTTCATTACCCCTAAAAGAAACTGTTACCCATTAGTGGTCACTTCCTATTCCCCTCAACTCTTGCAGCCCTAGGTAACTGCTAATCCACCGTCTCCATAGATCTGCCTATTCTGGATGTGTCATACGAATGGAATCATCTATGTGGTCTTCTGTGACTGGCTTCTTTCACTTGGCATGTTTTCATGGTTCACCCACATTGTATAAAAATGTCCGTCTACATTCTGTAGCATTGATTTTACTGCCATTTTAACATTCCATATTATGGATATACTGTATTTTACTTACCCATTCATCAGTTGATGGGTATTTGGGTTGTTTCCACTTTTTGGCTCTTGTGAATAATGCTGCAATAACCAATCATGTACAAGTTTTTGTATGAACATACGTTTTAATTTATCTTGCATACATATATAGGAGTGGAACTGCTGGGTCATATGGTAACTTTATGCTTAATCTTTTGAGAAACTTCCAGACTGCTTTCCAAAGGGGCTGTATTATTTGACATACTTTTTCTTTTCCCTTTCTTTTGAGACAAGGTCTCACCCTGTTGCTCAGGCTGGAGTGCAGTGGCACGATCACAGCTCACTGCAACCTTGACCTGCTGGGCCCTAGCGATCCTACCGTGTTAGCCTCCCAAAGAGTTGGAATTACAGGTGTGAGCCACTGTGCCCAGCCTCCATTTGACATTCTTACCAGCCATGTATGAGAGTTCCAATTTCTCCACATCTTCATCAACACGTTACCTTTTTTATTATAGCCATCCTAGTGGCTACAATTGTGGTTTTGATTTGCATTTCACTGAGGCTAATGATACTGAGTCAGTTTTTCTCAAGGTACCTTTGGTCCCAAAAATTCATGTTTTATTTTATATCCAGAAAACTATCTTCAGTTATAGCTTTGTTTCATTGTTATGTTTCTTTTCTTTGGAGACTTCAATGATGCATATGTTAACTTCTGTCTATCTTCTATATCTCTCACTTTTTTTCTAATATTTTTCCTTCTTTTCCAAATTTGTTTTGGGTTCTCTTGGCTGTTTTAAATTTATTTTCAATGTTCCTTCTTGACTTTTAAGGCTAACCTATTTTCCCGTGGACACAATGTAATTTAGTTTCCATATCTCAAGATTATTTTGGCTTTTTCTTCTACTTCTTTCCTGAATTTCATCAGTTCTCATTTTATAGTTTTCTGCTTTGTGTCCATTTCTATTTTGAGTTTTTTAATGTCTGATTTTTGGTATTCTTTATAGCTGCAGCTGCTTACTAAATGATATTTAATTCACATGAAGAGTACTGTTAGTTTTCCTCTGCTTTTTGGCTGTTGGATGGAATTGTGGTTGGTGGGAAGAATTTTCATTAGTTAAAACGGTTTTTAATTTTTTTCTTGTAGTTACTTTATATGGATGTTGGTTGCTGTTCTGTTTAGTTCAAAATACCTTGGATCTGACCAGGTGTGGTGGCTCACACCTGTAATCCCAGCAATTTGGGAGACCAAGGCAGGTGGATCAACTGAGGTCAGGAGTTCAAGAACAGCCTTACCAACATGATGAAACCATCTCTTCTAAAAATACAAAAATTAGCCAGGCGTGGTGGTGGGTGACTCTAATCCCAGCTACTTGGGAGGCTGAAGCAGGAGAATCCCTTGAACCTGGGAGGTGGAGGTTGCAGTGGGCCAAGATCGCGCTACTGCACTCCAGCCCCAGCTGGGTGACAGAGTGAGACACTGTCTCAAAAACAAAACAAAAACAGAAACAAAACAACCTGTCAATATCACTGGGCAAAGAGTTTGTCAAACTCCAGGGCAATTTTCAGTGAGAATGACACTAAGTTTCAGACTTCAGGGCAGTAGGAATGTCAGACTTCAATTACATTCCCCATGAAGAACCAGACAGCTAGAGTGTCGCTATGTACTTTTAAAAGATGACTGAGGATGGAGACAAGTGAGTTGGCAGACAGTGGCAACCTCTGGAAGACGGAATCTTCTCTGCTGGTTCCCAGGCTGCTGCTCCGAAAGTCCCAAAACATGCACCTGGCCTCTCCTGCATTCCCACTGGCTGAGCCTTGCTCCTGCCCAGAATGAAATCTGGCTCCTGGCCACCAAGCAAGAAGCCACCAGCTGACCAAAATTTTTAATTAAAAAAAAAAAAAAATTAGTTCAAGTGCCCACTGGGAGACAAAACTCTGAACCAATGACCAATAGTTTCTTCCACAGCAGAATATCATTGCTGGTAACAATGGGTGTGGCATTTCTCAAATCATACCTAATGATTCTTCTCAAAATTTATACTTTGCTTTTCCTCAAACCAGCTGGTTTAGATATTTTAGTACAATGCTTTCACCAGAACCTACAACAACGGTTCCTATTAACTGAGAACTGAAATTGATGTGGTCTCCTCACGCCACAGGTCACATGTTGTTTGGTGACTGATTTTGACTCTCAGGAGGAAGTGGGGTTGCTGTTACACCATGGAGGCAAGAGGAGCAGTAATAGAACACAGGAGATCTCCTGAGGCACCTCATCACTCTCATGCCAGGGCACAAGTTGATGGCAATGTACTGTACCACCTACAGACAAACTACAGACAACCTACCTACAGGCAACCTCCTCAAGAACAAAAGCTTGCTTAACCCAACCAGGCAAAGAATCCTGGCCAGCTGAGGGGTTGCGTGAAGGAAAGAGGGACCTGGAATGGTTAGCGGAGAAGGAAAATTGTAAATGACAATAAAGCTTCATTACCAGCTACAAAAATGAAGATCGCAACTTCTAACAGTATTTCCCTTCTTGCTGTATTATATATAAATGGAGTTTTTAGCTATTGTCCTTTTCTTTCATTTCCTTTCTCTTCACAATTGTATCTAAAGTCTATCAGTGATGCTTAACTTTACAATTTAGTCTACACATTACAACGATGGGATGGGATGATGATGAAACTGAAAGGAAGAATGGAACATCACCTACAGAAGTTGGACTTGGGCCAAATACAGTAAACGAGGAGATTTTAAGATGCCCTGCTTTGGGGAAGGGATAAGTAAATTTTGTTATAGGAGAGATGCTCGCATTTTGTTGGATGGCAGCATTTTCATTTACCTTTGAAAGCACTTCTGTGAATGTTGGGCAGCCTAAGAGACGGACTATAGTGAAGCAACTTTTGGCAACCCAGCGTCTCATTCTTCTTATTTGAGGGGAGGCCCCCACACACTGAGTCTTGGTATGAGGCTAGGCCTCCCAGACTAGAAGCCACAGTAGAAACCAGAACTCTCTTTGCCTATTGGCAATTAGAACACAGGCACATAACCTAGACTAGGCCAAGTAAATGGTCCTTCCCAAAACTTGAATCTTGAGTGAGAAGAGTTGAAAAATAATTCATGTCACCACCAAAGGAGCTGGTACGCACCCTCATCAGAGTACCGAAGCAAGATGGCTTAGCTGGTTCCTAACATTTCCAGGCCCGGTTCTCCAGCATTGCTGGTACAAGGAGTATAACTGCAGACAGCTCTAGGCCTACTTTTCCCACGCTCCAAACACCAAAGGAAAGAGCCTCTTTCTCCCAGCCTCATTCTCTAAAATCCCCGACAAGGGCTCAGATCATCTCAGGTTTGGTCATGTGCGCATCCCTGGGGAAATCTGAAAACAAGAGGAGGGAGACTATAGCTGGCCAGGCCTGGGTTCCACACCTCCCCTTCTCCACACCCATCCTGCCTTGGGAGACCAGAGAAGTGTGGTGCTAAAGAACCATCTGACCCAGCGGACTGCAGACGATTCCCCAAAGGAAAGTTTTCCCGTCAGGCAAAAACAAAAGCTGCTCACAACACAAAATTACAGAACATCAGAACCAAAAGGAACCTTGGGACTCCTTCATCCTATCCCCTCTCTTTATAGATGAGGAAACCATACAGGATATGTACGCCTGTTTGGACTTTGTACAGTTCTCTGTCCAGCAGGGGTGACTTGGCTGTGGGATTGGGTGACTCCACTGGAGGTCTTCTGTGTATAGAAAAGATCAAGGGTCACAAACACAAATGCCTTCAGGTAGGCAGCAAATGTGTGAAGGCTGGCTGTTACTCAATGGACCAGTGGTGTTGGTGGGATTCAAATTCTTATTAAAAAGCAAAAGCAAACAAACAAAGAAAACCTATGCGATGCCCAAATAAAACCATCTGTGGGCTAGCTGCTGCTGTTGTCAGAAGTTTGTGGCCCCTGGGTTAGACAAAACCTCTGAGCTGTCCTGACAGGTCTGGGAAAACCAAACAAGTCCTTGTCTCCTAAACTACCTGGGACTCAAGAGCTCTGTAGGAAAAAATTTGTACCCTGCACCCAGCTGGGGTTGACATTTACAGATGCCTGTTTTATGAACTGGGGAGATATTCAGTTGAAGCCAGATTGCTGAAAGTGCTGCTGAGAGAAAATCATCAGAAGGGAGGGCCCCTTCCCCACGCCAGCCTGGTGGTAGTTCCTCTATGCCTCCGGATTCTGCTAAGCAGTAAAAGCTAAAGGGCAGTGTCATTAAGCTCCTAGGGGATGGGATGCAGTGGCTCACGCCTAGCACTTTGGGAGGCCGAGGCGGGAGGATCGTCTGAGTCCAGGAGTTCAAGCCCAGCCTGAGCAACACAGCAAGACCCCATCTTTGCAAAATAGATAGATAGATAGAGATGTATGAAAGTTACTAGGTCTCATGCTGGCAGGGGAGAGAGTGAGCACCCTGGCCTCCCACAAGCTGCCTCCCACTTCCCTCCGACTCCATCACCGATTTTCCATCAAAGCAGGCTGCTCAGAGTCGCTAAGCAGCTACCAGTTCATTTTCCACACCCTTCCCATTCTCTACGAGCCAGAGCTCCACCTCCCCCCAGAAGCTGTCTTCAACCACCCGGCCTGGGGACCTCCCCTCAGCACTGGCTCCCCGCCCCGCCTCGCAGCACCTGTTCGGGCCTCGGTCGTGCCGCCGGGTCTTGCAGACGCAAATGTAAACAGAAACACAGTGAAAGGCGTTCGGAGAGCCTCGTGGCTGCGGCGCGGCGGCGCGCCGGGAACATCAGTGCGTCCAGAGCAAAATGAACGAATGTACGCATGACTCCTGGAGCGACCTTCACGCGGGAAAGCGCGCCCCCCGGCACCCACCCTTAAGCGCCCCAAAATGACCCGCCCTTACACAACCCAGCTCGCAGGCGAAGCTGAGGTCGGAGGTCCAAAAGCGAGGGAGGACAGCCGCTGAAGAAGTCCCGGCTTCCCATAGGCCAGGACGAAGTAGGGGGCGGGCTCATCTTGCAGGAGCGTCCACGTATTGGTGAAGCCGCGGACTTAGGGCTGAGATTTGCTGCGCGAAATTGCCGAAAGCCCTCCCGCGGAGGGAGAAGGGGCGGGAAGAAGGGCGTGGCCAGCGCGGACGAAGGGCGTGGTTGGCGCTCGGTCCTGCCCTGCGCGTTTTGGGCTGCGGTTGGAGGGCCGCAGTTGCAGTCAGGGTCCGCCAGCTCGGGGCCAGCGCATGGGGCTGCTGAGACCGCTTCGGACGTGCGAAGCGTTCGCGGTGCGGTAGGTAGGCAGTGTCCCGCGTGCGGGTGCTGGTGTCGGTGGTGCCCGCGGCGCTGGGGGCGGTGGCCCGGGCTAGATCCGCGCGCGCGGCCCGGCCCCCTCCCCCCCGTCTCTTCGGTGCCTGCGGGGCCCTTGCGGTGCGGGCCGTCTGGCCTCGCGTCCCCGCCGGCAAGGGCACAAAGGCTCTCTGGGGGCGGGGGCGCCTCATGCCTTCGCCTCCATCTTGCGAGCGGCACGGCGTGTGCTGTGGCGGCCGAGGGGTCGGGGCCGAGGCGGGCGGCTGGGCTTGGGAATGCCCGGGCGCGGCGAGGGAGCGCGCGAGTCCGCGCATCTGGCGGCCGAGCAGCTGCGCCGCTGGTCGGCCTGGGCCCCGGGGGAGGTCACTTTCCCTTAGGCCTCTCCCGGGCGTGGGCTGTTTACCCAGCTCCCCAGTCGGGGCTAATGCAGCTCGGGCCTTTCCCCCTGGGAAGATGGAGACCAGTGATGTCTTCTTATCGCCGTGGATGCAGCAGCGCCCAGATGCGGAGAGAAAAAATCAAGATGTCTCATTTTTTTTTGCCTCGGAGGGCTACCCTTTCTGTCATCACTAGAACAGTTCTCAGCAGCCTGGGGACGAATGTCCAAAACCTGTTCCAGGCCCTTGATGATTAGTAGGTTGGGTTTAGTGTATCGTTTGTAACAAAAATGAGCGGAAACCTGCCAGGGCAGATTGGACCTCACTGGGAATTCATCAGGACCACGAAGGGAGGTAGCGTTTGTAAATAATCTAACAGTTCTCAGATCTAGGGTATGAAGAGTGTTGTGTTAAAGTGTGTGACAAAGGGTGTTGGGTCAGTTTGCCTTGGGTTTAGTTGAAAGATCTAGAAGTCACCACTTTTTACTTTGTTCCCCCCATTCCCCTTTCCCACCCTCTGTTGAGTCAATTCTGGGCCACTTAGAAAACAGAACAACAACAAAAAACCCAAGGAATTCAGTTTAACCTCTTTTGCGCAAAGCTTTTTAAAGCACTTCCCCACCCTGCGACTGATAACTCCTCCCTTTTTTGGGCTACCTTCTGCAGCCTCTGTTTTTACTCATCACACTGTATTGTGGTTTCCCCAGCCCCTAGCACAATGCTTGGAACATAAAAGGCACTCAATGATGGAAGGAAGCCAAAAGGAAACAAAATCAGCGTGGTAGTCTAAAGGTGACACAACAGAAACATTTATTTAACTTCTTGAGCGAGTTATTCTTACAGGTTAGGAAGGCAGCTAAGCTCAGGCTCTCTTAAGTCAAACAGACTTTAGCTCTGCCATGTTACTAACTCTGATTAATTTTTTTTTAATGGTGATGGGGGTCTTGCCATGTTGTCCAGGCTGGTCTTGAACTCCTGGGCTCAAGCAATCCTCCTGCCTCTGCCTCCCAGAGTGCTGGGATTACAGGCGTGTCATTAAGTTATTTAACTTCTCTGTGCCTTGGTTTCCTCATCCTTAAAAATGGGAATAATAATAGTACCTGTGTGGTGAGTTATTAGGATTAAATAAGATATTGATGTATAGTGCCTAATATAGTTCCTGGCACAAAGAAAATGATCAGTAGCTGTTAGCTGTTAGCAGTCGTTAGGAGAAAAATAAATGGATACTTGAATACACTCACCAATATGAAATATCTGTATAGTACTTGACCCTTCAGGATCTCTCTGCTTTTTGGTCCTTATCCGATCCCTTTTTTTGAGACAGGGTCTCACTCCATCACCCAAGCTGGAGTACAGTGGCATGATCTCAACTCACTGTGGCCTCAACCTCCTGGGGTCGAGTCCCTCTCACCTCAGCCTCCCAAGTAGCTGGGATCACAGGTGCACATCACCAGGCCCAGCTAATTTTCTATTTTGTTGTAGAGATGACGTCTCTCTATATTGCCCAGGCTGGTCTTGAACTCCTGGGCTCAAGCAATTACAGGCATGAGCCGCGGTGCCTGACACCTTATCCGATGGCTGATTTTTTTCCTTTTTTTTTTTTTTTTTTTTTTTTTTTTTTTGAGAGGGAGTTTCACTCTTGTTGGCCAGGCTGGAGTGCAATGGCACAATCTCAGCTCACTGCAACCTCTTCCTCCCGGGTTCAAGCAATTCTCCTACCTCAGCCTTCCGAGTAGCTAGGATTACAGGCACCCACCACCGTGTTCCGCTAATTTTTGTATTTTTGGTAGAGACAGGGTTTCGCCATGTTGTCCAGCCTGGTCTTGAACTCCTGACCTCAGGTGATCCGCCCACTTCAGCCTCCCAAAGTGCTGGGATTACAGGCGTGAGCCACCACGCCATCAGGCGTGAGCCTGATGTCTGATTTTTAAACATCCCTTTAGCCTTTCCTGATTCTCTTTCCACAGTGAAAGTATTCCGTAGAAGATTATCTGTTTATGTGTCTGGAGTCTCACCACCAACTAAAGATTGATTTGGTGCCAAATAGCAATTTGGCCAAGAGTTACAGTAGTACTTGATACATTATTAACGGGGTCTGTTATCTGAAATGGTCATGTAAAATCAGAGGAGCTAAATAGATGGGGGCCTCATGTGGCTGACAAAAAATCTTTACCTGGTTAATCCATCCAGAAAGAAGCAGAGCTTATGGAGGTGGACTCTCCTTATAACTTAAATCTGTTCTCATGAAGAAACTGTCTACTATCTTTAATGTTGTTCACCAACATCGTGAAAAGCCCAAGAAATGTTCCTGTTGGCTTTAGACCTGTCTGCCAGCTAGAAGTGTCAGATACAACTCCTGGGGGACACTGCGTCACTTCCAGGTTTTCCTGCACCGCTTTCTGGTTACAGGAAACAGGTTAAGTTGCACATTTCCTTGTAGCTGTAAGCTCCCTTGGCATACTGGTTTCTCTTGAATGATTTCCAGTTTCCAAAACAAATACCTTTCCCCTCCTCACTTGTAACTGGCACAGGAGAAATTCAGGTCTGTGATTCTGTTTTTAACATAGCCATCATGAATCTCAAATTCTTTCTAGGGAATACTATTATTTCTGGGGACTCCCTTTCAGCTGTGGTATTCTATAATTAGCCATTAAAAACCTGCCACAAGGTGTAAGCCTTTTCTAATGTCCTGTTGCAAAGGCCTTGAAGACAAGGGCCATAAATTTTCTTCTTGTGTGTGGCTGGCATATAGGCACCCAAGGAATGGTTGTAGAGCTATGTTAGTTGTTCCTTCTCAGGATGCTGAAACAGCCTTACTTACCAACCCAGTGCTTCTGAAACATTTTGCTTACCAAGTCATCTGGAGATATTGCTAAAATGCAGGATCTCATTCCAAGGTTCTGGGGCAGGACCTGAGAATCTGCATTCCCAACGAGCTCTGAGGTGATGCAGATGCTGCTGGTGCTGGATCACACTTTGATAGTGAAGTGCTAACCCTAGTATCTACATTTGCTTTTTAGAAGTATTGGGTAAATGGGTTTTATTTTCTTATGGTATTGGAATAAAATCTTGGGTTTAGGAGCTTTTTTCTATTTTTTGTTTTAACAATTTCTCTATCTTGTTAAAAAAAAAACTATTGGAGGAATTGTTCCAACATACTTTGATGTAACAAGATTTTTAATAACAGCAATTGAGGCACATGGAGTGAAAAAAAAAATAGGAGAAAGTCAAGGAAGAAATTAGCACAAAAAGGCAAGTACCTCTCTGTCCTATGCCTTTTACTCAGGTGAGATTGTGTATTTGGCCCTGAGCTTTGTAGCAGCCAAAGCAAAGAGGGAAATTTTTTTTTATCAGTTTTGCCAGTACTTATAAAGTGAAAATGTCTGCTGAGTGGAGACAGCTGTTTCTGTTATTGAGGCCAGAGAATTCTCCCCTGGCTTCTCCAAAGAGAATGCTATGGTACAGTGAGTGGCAATCTTAATAGTATCTCTTGAGAGCGGTAAGATTCTTCTCAGTCTTCATACGTGTAGCCTGATGACCTCACAAAAAAGTGTCAGGGCCGGGCACAGTGGCCCATACCTGTAATCCCAGCATTTTGGGAGGCCAAGGAGGGAGGATTGCTTGAGTTCAGGAGTTTGAGACCAGCCCGGGCAACATAGCGAGGCCTCGTCGGGCAACATAGCGAGGCCTCGTCTCTTAAAAAAAATAAATGAATAAAAATAAAAACTGTCAGTATAGTAAAAGCAGTGGTCTGTGGAAATGCACCCATGTGGTCCAGGTACAGCCTCTTCTGACAGTGATTTTTGTTATAAGGAAGGTGTTTTTCTGCTTTGCTCTTTGGTGAGAAAAAAGGTGCTGTTGATTGACATATTCAGCCCTCAGCATCCTTGTACGTTGAGCTTTGTTACACATGGACACTCTGCTGACTGCTGAGGAGGCCAGAGAGCTTGGGGTTGAGGGGAGGAGTAGCTGGGACTCAGTCAAGCTCCTTGTAGATGTGACTTACATCTCTTTAAAGGCTATCTAGGTTGGGCGCAGTGGCTCACGCCTGTAATCCCAGCACTTTGGGAGGCCAAGGCAGGAGGATCACATAAGGTCAGGAGTTCGAGACCAGCCTGGCCAACATGGTGAAACCCTGTCTCTACTAAAAATACAAAAATTAGCCAGGCGTGGTGGTGGGTGCCTGTAATCCCAACTACTCAGGAGACTGAGGCAGGAGAATTGCTTGAACCTGGGAGGTGGAGGTTGCAGTGAGATAGCACCACTGCACTCCAGCCTGGGTAACACAGCAAGACTCCATCTCAAATTAAAAAAAAGAAAAAAAAGGGCTACCTAAAGACCTTGCCTTGTAAATGAGAACATTGGCCTTGCTGGGAGGCTGTCTGGTAGCCCTGGTCAGTCAGCCAACAGATAAGTGAGTGAGAAGGCGAGGGAACAGACAGCCAAGCAGCCTAGCCCACAGCCCTGCCTACCGCATTGATCTACAGGGACCCACTGGCTCCTCCTAGGGCCCTGGGAGATTCCTTCTGTTCTTTTGACTTTAAGCAAAACTTCCAGAAACAGCCCTGGGGAGAAAAGAAGGGGCTCCCGGTGCCCAAGGATCCTGGGGATGGCCTCGGCCCATGGCCAAGCCACAGCAGGCACAGTCTACCCTCCGTAGCTTTGAGTCTTTTATTCATTTTCACTTTACTTTGATTTTACCTGCAGAGAATGGGGACAAAGTGCTCAGAGTGACCTATCCCACAGTGAAAGACAGGGCTGGTGTGGGGGACTGTGGGGCTCCAGGGGGACTTCCCAGCAGGGCGGGAGCAGGTGGAGCAGCAGTTGCTCTTTGCTGCTGGCCTCCCAGTCTCAGGCCTCCAGCCACAGTTTTCCTGGCACCCACGCCACCCTGAAGCAGGCCTCAGTCACCTTTTGTGACTGGCCCCTTTGTTGGCTTCCCCTACGTGTCTTTACCTCCTTTTATGTGACCTCCCACGCCTGCTTGGCCTCTGCCTTTAAGCTCCTTTATTCCATAAATCTAGTTCCCCCAGAGTTCTTCAGCAAGCTCTGCTGGGTCCTGCCTTGTTTCCCTGTGGACAGTTTCATGTTATTGGAGAAAGAGCAGCATGGAAAGCCTCTTTGGTTCTCTGGGCAGGTTCTGCCACTGTGTGTTCATGGCAATTATCACTTATTCCTGTGGCCTCCTGTGAAAACAAGTTTGGAGGTTTTGGCCCTGAACTCATAGGGCTTGCTCAGTCTAGCAACACCTGGCCTCTGGCTGGCACAGGTGACTGTGCACTCAGGTAAGAGACGAGCCCTTGCCAGAACAGAGCTCCCTGGGCAAAGTTGGTATAAATGAGATTGTTTCAAAGGGAGCTCACGACTTAAAGAGTCCTGGCCAGGCGCGGTGACTCCCGCCTGTAAGCCCAACACTTTGGGAGGCCGAGGCAGGCAGATCACTTGAGGCCAGGAGTTCGATAGCAGCCTGGCCAACATGGTTAAACCCCGTATCTACTACAAATAGAAAAATTAGCGGGGATGGTGGCACGCATCTGGAGTTCCAGCTGCTTTGGAGGCTAAGCCAGGAGAATTGCTTGAACCCGGGAGGCAGAGGTTGCAATGAGCCAAGATCTCGCTGCTGTACTCCAACCTGGGCAACAGAGTGAGACTCCATCTCAAAAAAAAAAAAAAAAAAAAAAAAGAGGCGGGGCGTGGTGGCTTATATCTGTAAACCCAGCACTCTGGGAGGCCTAGGCGGGTGGATTGCCTAAGCTCAGGAGTTCGAGACCAGCCCTGGCAACATATCGAAACCCTGTCCCTACTAAAAATACAAAAAATGAGCCACGCATGGTGGTGCACGCCTGTAATCCCAGCCATTTGGGAGGCTGAGGCACAAGAATCCCTTGAACCCGGGAGGCAGAGGTTGTAGTGAGCCAAGATCGTGCCACTGCACTCCAGCCTGGGCGACAGAGCGAGACTCTATCTCAAAAAAAAAATAGTCCTACGGGAGGTCCTTTTTTGTTGAAAGGAGGATTGCTCTCTAGTTGATCATTCATCTGTTTGAGGGGTTTAGTCAAGAGCAAGAGCAGAGCCTCACCCCTCCCACAGCTCCCAGTCCTCCTCTCTCCATCTTGGACAGAAGTGAGTGGGAGGAAGCCCAGCAGCTGTGACAGGAGTGTCCTAGGGTGATGCAGCATATACGAAGAAGGGTCAGATGTCCAGGCTTAGAGTATGTGTTACCACATGCATGATTTGTGGGCGTATTTTTACCGTAGGGCAAGAGTAAGCCAAGCCTACATCACTCCTAATTATATCTGGTGGATCATACAGCCTCTTCAGGTTCTGGAAACTAACAGAATTTTAATAGCAAAGTCCAGATGGTCCCTAGAATATCCTGAAGCTTATGTGGCTTGTCTCTTGGTTTGACAAAGGACAAGGCAGTTCTGGTGTGTACAGACCTTTCTCAGAGGGTAAGGTTGAGTTCACTGTCTGTGTTCTGATGTCTCCTGTCATTCAGTCCAACCTCCTGGCACTTCCTTCATTTGGGAGGAGACGGGGGCCTGTGCCCCATCATGGAGCTGCTAGCCTCCAGGAACACTGTAAAATGTGTGATCCGAGAACGGGAGGCCCCACATTAGGAAATTGTTTAGAGCTGATGACCTGGGAGACTGTGTGGGTCCAAGGCAACAAATGCTATTCACCAGTCTGAGAAGGATAAGCTGTCTCTTAGAAGGTGCAACCTGAATCTGTCGCCCCCACCCCTACCCCAGAGGGTTAGGAGGAATGATATGTAAAATCTCGGATCTATGGAAATGAAGACCAGACCTTCATGCAGTGTTACAGATGGCCACCTGACAGATGCAGACAGGGTTGAGTCCTAGGAATCCAAAACTTGTACGTTTATCATAGCCTGGGCCAATGTTTTCTTCGGCATGATTGCTGTTTTAAAAGAGGTTTGTCTTCAGTCATTACTCCAGGAAGTTTTCCCCTATTATTTTTATCCCAACTGATTTCTCCCTTTCGTTGCATTTTGGTAACATTTCATAGACAGTTTTGAATGCATTATAGATTGGTTTTTATTTTCTTTCACATGTGTCTGTCTTGGTTCTCATAATAAACTTGTATAATGGGGGGAAAAGCATGATTTGTCAGGCAGATTAATAAGATTATGAAGGGACTGTTTATCCAGTCTAAGAAAGTAACTACCTTCATTCCGTCTTTACAGATGTACAGTTTCCTTGAAAATCATTGAATTTCAGATCTTCTTACCTGGTTGCTGAAGGGACTTTGGCCACAGTACTAACCTAGTTTAGGTTTCTGTGTATCCTTGTAAGTTACTTAGGGATGTCAACTGAATAGTTTGTAATAGCTCACCACTCCCTATCTCTCCAGGCTAAATAGATACCTTCTTTTTTGAATAATGAGGTCCAGACAAGATAAATAAAAAATACATGATCAAAACAAAGGGATAATTTGTTTGCACCCCTCCCTTGCCCCATCATCATCTTATTCCAGCACCTTGTCTCAAGATCGCACCCTTTAGTGAGGGGTGTGGGGGATCTCTAGCCATTGAGAGAGTTTTTAGAAATTGAGCAAGAGGCCAGGCGTGGTGGCTCACACCTGTAATCCCAGCACTTTGGGAGGCCGAGGCAGGCAGATCACGATGTCAGGAGATGGAGACCATCCTGGCTAACGTGGTGAAACCCCGTCTCTACTAAAAATACAAAAAATTAGCTGGGTGCGGTGGTGGGCGCCTGTAGTCCCAGCTACTCGGGAGGCTGAGGCAGGAGAATGGCGTGAACCCGGGAGGTGGAGCTTGCAGTGAGCTGAGATAGCGCCACTGCAGTCCAGCCTTGGCGAAAAAGCGAGACTCCGTCTCAAAAAAAAAAAAAAAGAAAAGAAATGGAGCAAGAAGTAGCAATTGGGAATTATGGGCTATACCCAGCCTTCACCCTGGTTTTTCTAGCTCACGGGCGCAGCGTGTTCCCCTACTTATGAAAACAAAACTTGCCTGTAAACGTCTTCATGTGCAGTTTCTTAATGAGCCACAAGGTGAGGATGTGGCTCCGCAAGATCTCTGTCTCAGCAAGACTTGTCACTCTTCTCTTTGTCCCTCCACCAGTCTTCTCTCTCTTCTGCTTTGTGGCTTAACTGTTTGATCACTTATTCCCCAGTTGGCTCATAAACAGCTTGGGCTCTGGAGTTGGGCAGTCCTGGACTTGTCTCACTCAGAGCCTTCGTTTCCCCATCTGTGACGTGAGGATTAAAGACCCTGGCTCCTGTGGGAACTGGCCCTCACATGTGCTGGTGGAGTGTAGAGTGATACCACTCAGCAGAGGGCCACTTGGCAGTGTGTGCCAAAAGCACCCTTCGCCTCAGCAGCTCTACTTCTGCAATTTATGCTGAGGATGTGCCAGCACAAATGTGTGTGCATAGTGACTCATCATAGCATTGTTTGGACTAGCAAAAAAGACTAGAAATAACCCAAATGTCCACTAATAAGGGACTGGTGAAATAAACTGGTGCGTCCTTACACCAGAATACAGTACTGGACAGTAATGAAAAAGAAAGAGGAAGCTGTCTTTGTACGGTACGTCCTCACTTGATGTCGTCAGTAAGTTCTTGGAAACCGTGACTCTGCCACTTGAAAGGACATATAACGGAACCAATTTTACCATAGTCTAATTGATATAAATAAGAGTTAAGCTCCTATGGCATATTTCTGGTCATGAAAGCATCACCAAACTTCTAAATAAAGACGAAAACACTTCTAAATTAAATATTGAAATAAATGTGAGCTGTACATACATTTATGAAAGATGAATAAAAACAAGTAAGATGAGCCAGGCGTGGTGGCTCATGCCTGTAATCCCAGCACTTTGGGAGGCCAACTAGGGCGGATCATTTGAGGTCAGGAGTTCCAGATCAGCCTGGCCAACATGGTGAAACCCCGTCTCTACTAAAAATACAAAAATTAGTCAGGCGTGGTGGTGAGTGTCTGTAGTCCCAGCTACTCAGAAGGCTGAGGCAGGAGAATTGCTTGAAGCCAGGGGCCGGAGGTTGCAGTGAGCCAAGATCACGCCACTGCACTCCAGCCTAGGTGACAAACCAAGACTTCATCTTAAAAAAAAAAAAACACAAGATTATGATTTACCTGCTTACTCAAATGGGTTCAAGGTCGCAGGTAGCTGGAGCCTGTCCCAGCAGCTGAGGGTGTAAGGAGGGAACCAATCATGGGCAGGACGTCATCCCATGGCAGGGCACGCTCACTCATATACCCACACTCAGACCAGGACCATGTAGTCAGCCCCATTCACCTAAGTATATGTTTTCAGGATGTGGGAGGAAACCCGAGTATCCAGATGAACTGGATATCATCCAGGCAGACATGGGGAGAATGTGCACACTCCATACAGACAGTGACCTCAGTCAGGAATCAGGGTTTCTTATCAATGATATAATGAAAAGACATTGGACCGGCTGGGCGGTGTGGCTCACACCTGTAATCCTAGCACTTTGGGAGGCTGAGGTGGGTGGATCACGAGGTCAGAAGTTCAAGACCAGCCTGGCCAAGATGGCAAAACTCCGTCTCTATTAAAAATACAAAAATTGGCCAGGCACGGTGGCTCACGCCTGTAATCCCAGCACTTTGGGAGGCTGAGGCGGGTGGATCATAAGGTCAGAATTTCAAGACCAGCCTGGCCAGGATGGTGAAACCCCATCTCTACTAAAAATAGAAAAATTAGCCAGGTGTGGTGGCGGGTGCCTGTAATCCCAGCTACTCGGGAGGCTGAGGCAGAGAATTGCTTGAACCCAGGAGGCAGAGGTTGCAGTGAGCCGAGATCACACCACTGCACACCACTGCACATCACTCTGCCTGGAAGACAGAGTGAGACTCTGTCTCAAAAAAAAAAAAAAAAAAAAAAAAAAAAAAAAAAAATATATATATATATATATATATATATATATACACACACACACACACACACACAAAAATTAGCTGGGCATGGTGGCACATGCCTGTAATCCCAGCTGCTTGGGAGGCTGAGGCAGGAGAATTGCTTGAACCAGGGAGGCGGAGGTTGCAGTGAACTGAGATCGCACCAGTGCACTCCAGCCTGGGCAACAGAGTGAGACTCTGTCTCAAAAAAAAAAAAGATATCGTACCAAGTGATGTTACTGAAGGACCTGCTGTATTGCTTAGGAATGAGCCCCTAGATATTTTTTGTAGAGAAAAGAAAACCAAGGTTCTGAATAGTATGACCTATACAGTTTGCTACTTTTATGTAAAAAAAAAAAAAGGGAGGGAAGGATAAGCCTGGTACGGTGGCTTATGCCTATAATCCCAGCACTTTGGGAGGTGGGTGGATTGCCTGAGGTCAGGAGTTCAAGACCAGCCTGGCTAACATGGTGAAACCCCATCTCTACTAAAAATATAAAAAAATTAGCCAGGCATGGTGGCGCACGCCTGTAGTCCCAGCTACCCGGGAGGCTGAGGTAGGAGAATCGCTTGAACCCGGGAGGTGGAGGTTGCGGTGAGCTGAGATCACACCGCTGAACTCTATCTAGCCTGGGTGACGGAGCAAGACTCAGTTTCTGGGGGAAAAAAGGGGGGGAAGGATGAAAATAGATATTTGCATCAGGAAACAAGGGTCATACACAAAACTAGTAAGGCTGGTTCCCTGATTTTGTGGGAGTATCTAGTAGTAAATATTTTGTTTGATTTGTATTTTAAAATGGGCTGCTTTTTCTCCCATTTGGCTCCTTTGTCCTTCCTTGTAAGGTGACCTGTTAACACTGATTCTGTCCACGCCTCCCCATGACACTAATGACAACAGCCAACACTTAGTGTCCATACCATGCCAGGCACTGTCATAGATGTTCTGCCTGCCCTGGCTCATTTTAGCAAAGGAATGGGGGACAAGGGCGGAGAGAGACTTAACATCTGTTGTGCATTTTACAAAATAATTTTCTGATTAGTTCCTGCCCCACCTGGTGGTTGTGGGAACTAGACGAGCGTCCATGCGAAGGGCATGCTCTTCTCCAGGGTCACTTCTGAATCAGGCTGGAGGCTGGCATGCCCCATCAGGCAGGGTAGGGAAGGGCCCTCTTGGATTCCAGTGCAAGGCGTCCTCAGTGTGTGCAGTGCCCATCTAGGTGGTATTTCCCAGCGTGTGAGCTGAGTAAGATGAGCCCGCAGCCATTCCCCCTTTGCAGGCTCTCCACCAGCATCTCCTCTTACCATCTCTTTGCCTCCTGACTAAGGAAACAAGGCCATTTCTGCCCACGTTTAAGCTTTGAGGTTGGCCCAGTGCACTCCGGGTGGCTGCCGACATCCTGGGCATTCACGGTTCCGTTACCTCCCCTTCCATGTCCTCCCAGCATTGGTCTTCCTCCTGTTGGCTTTTTGGCCCCCTGCCCCATCCCACCAGGGCTCTCAGCATCAACTTTTGCTGGCATGCTTAGGCTGAGGGTGATGTCCCTCTGTTGTTCCTCAACCTCTTTGTGTTGGAATGGTCCTGTTTGCAGATTCAGCTCCCAAATCATCATCCTTCCCTGAGTGTTCGGCCTGTGCTCCCTCGCCTGCCTGCCTGCTGACTGGCTCTCGCTCTCATGTGCACACATGCTGGGTTACACTTACCCTACCACTGTTACCCACCAGCTTTCCACAGCTTCCCTCCATCACCAGGTGCAGCATAACCCAGGCCAGCCTGAGGAGAGTTGCTGATCTCTTTCTCTTTGGTCACTGGCCATCCTTGGAACAAGTAGCTCTCACCTGTTCCACAGCCTGGATGTGGTTTCTGTGCTTTGAGAGGGTCCCAGCCTGGGCAACATGGTGAAACCCTGTCTCTACTAAAAATAGAAAAATTAGCCAGGCGTGGTGGCATGTGCCTGTAGTCCCAGCTACTCAGGAGGCTGAGGTGGGAGGATCACCTGAGCCCAGGGAGGTCGAGGCTGCAGTGAGCTGAGATCATGCCACTGCACTCCAGCCTGGGTGACAGAGTAAGACCCTGTCTCAGAAAAAAGAAAAAAAGAAAAGAGAGGGTCCTGCCTCCTCTGCCAGGCAGAGCCAAGCATCTTGGAGGGCATTCTTCCAGTGCCCAGCTGAGGCCTGGGCATGCCCTGACTTGCTGTTCTCTAGGATAGAACAGTCAGAGCCAGGCCTGAGTTGCTTGCTGAGGGGACCGTTACGACAACAGAACCACTATGGGCCTGTGCACAGGAAGGGTCCCACCAGGCCTCTTACCCAGTGGGGTTGGGCTAAAAGGGCAAAAAGGTGACTTAGGCAGGACCCCAGCCTTGATTGGACTTTGGACCTGTGTTGACCCTCCTGGGTTTCTGCTGGTGGGGATGGCACCATCCACCATGAAAGCGGAGGGGAAATGGTGTGCTTCTGCGTCCCCTTTGGAAAGGTCTGGGGCCAGGGAAAAGCCGGAACTCGGTGCTCCTCTGAGGAAGTAGTCACCATTTGTTTCCTTTTTTCTTTGGCCAAAAATATGTTTGCCTTAATTGTTGAAGAGCAAGACTTCCTGAACACAGATGTAGAAGATTTATATTTTTCTCTCCCTTCCCCTGTTTTGTAGGAAGCTGAAGTCTTCAGCAGAACCCTGACCTAGGTAGGGAGTCTCAATGGCCCTGGGTGAAGAAAAGGCAGAAGCGGAAGCATCTGAAGACACAAAGGCCCAGTCCTATGGGAGAGGGAGCTGCAGGGAGCGGGAGCTGGACACCCCAGGGCCCATGAGTGGGGAGCAGCCCCCACGCCTGGAAGCTGAGGGAGGGCTCATCTCCCCTGTATGGGGGGCAGAAGGGATACCTGCCCCTACTTGCTGGATTGGGACTGACCCTGGCGGCCCCTCTAGAGCCTACCAGCCACAGGCCAGTGATGCCAACAGAGAGCCCGTAGCTGAGAGGTCTGAGCCTGCACTCAGTGGCCTGCCTCCTGCCACCATGGGGTCTGGAGACCTTCTGCTCTCCGGGGAAAGCCAGGTAGGTACTAAGGCAAGACTGTAGATGGACCCATTGCTGTCCTTTGGGAGTTTGTTTGGGATTTCCTCACCATCTTGCATCCTTTCCTCGCTACTGTGCAGGGTGAGGAATTGGAGGGGCCTGAGTATGATGATTTCTGTTTTGCGGGTTCAGCTAGAGAGCTGGGCCTCAGGACCGGCCAGGGGGACTGTCCACGGTTATCTCCTGTTCCTCAAGAGTGACTGGTGACTTTTTAAGGACCAGGGATTATAGGCCAAGAGGCTGCTGCCCAGAGGTCTAGGCCAGGGAAATTCTGGCAAGGAGAGCCCTGTCGTGTTTCTGACTTGGTGATTAAAGGCTTTAGGGGTACCCTGAAGAGACTTGGGAAAGGAGTGGCCAGGGCTTTGGGCTCCTGGGGGCTCTGAACCTAAATCCTCTTCAGACCCAAGGGACATGTGAAAACCTTGGAGCCCTGTAGTAGGCAGCACTGTCCCTGGTTAAGGAGAATTCCTTGGGCTTCTCTGACTGCCAGGCAGCTTCTCCTAGTGGGAGTCACATGGGGCAGGGAATCCTACCAGGTTCTGTGACTGCAGGCAAATCACCAGATCTTTCAGGCCCTCAGTATCATTGGGAGGTGACCGGAATGATCTGTTCTGCCCAGCTCTTACATTCTTTTCTGTTCTGCTTGCCAAGGACTTTCCTGGGAATGGCTTTGATCTTCTCGGTGTCATTGTAGCCTTGGCTGCTGCAGGGTCCCCTTGTGGGGCTGCATCCTGTGAGGAGGCTCTGAGCGGGACTGGGAGAGAACAGAGGCTGGGCCCCACCTGCCTGGGAGCAAGGGGCAGTGGGAGGCTCTGGCACCTGTGAGTCAGAGATTCGGTGAGGCAGGAAGCGAATCATAAACAGACACAGAAATGGCCTTTCACGGGGATGAGTCCGGTGCTTATTAGAATTCCTGTTGTTCGTTAAGCTCTTACCATGTGCTTTGCACACATGGGTGTATTTAATCCTTACCTTCTGAGGAGCTGGTGCTATGAGGGGAGGAAAGTGAGGCTCAAAGTCATACATCTGGAAGGTGGCAAAGTCAGGGGCTGGCCTCAGGTTTGTCTGGCTCCAAAACCCATGTCCTTCAACACTGTGCTGTCCTGCTTCCCTCGGGGGTGAGTTCTTCATCAAGCAGATAAAAAGTTCAGTGAAGAAGCTGAGATGAACCAGTCATTCTGCTAGTGTTCAGTTACCACTGGCGTGTGAACTGAGCAGGATGGGGTCTGGGGTGACCTCCTGGGTTTGGACGTGTCCTGTTAGCGACAGAGTGATTGAGGGTTTCGTCTGCCAGGAGACGCTTCTCAGAGGTAAGGGACTGTATTCCAGCTTCAGCATGACAGAGCTGTCTGAGTTCTGCTTGCTCACACCCTGGATACCTGTGGAGGAAGGAAGAACCTTGGAGAGGACTGGAGATGGGAGTCATCTTGCTTCCCAGACAGGCTGCTGGCAGTGCATATTGCCTGGTTCTTGCCTCAGGCAGCAGACTTTGCATTTTAAGGTCTTTCCTAAATACTGTCTAGACCCACAAGGAAACTCCTGGGTTGTCATCTAAGAAAGAAATTGGGTTTGATTTTTACCCAAGTGCTTTTTGTCCCTTTGATCATTGCAGGTGGAGAAGACCAAGCTTTCTTCCTCCGAGGAGCTCCCTCAGACTCTGAGCCTTCCCAGAACAACAACTATTTGCTCAGGACATGATGCTGATACCGAAGATGATCCATCCCTAGCGGATTTGCCCCAGGCACTGGACCTCAGCCAGCAGCCTCACAGCTCAGGTCTCTCTTGCCTGTCACAGTGGAAGTCCGTGCTGAGCCCAGGTTCCGCAGCTCAGCCTTCCAGCTGCAGCATCTCTGCTTCCTCCACAGGCAGCAGTCTCCAGAGTCACCAGGAGAGGGCGGAGCCTCATGGTGGTTCTCTGGCCAAGGTCTCCTCCTCCCTGGAGCCGGTCGTCCCCCAGGAACCCTCCTCTGTGGTGGGGCTAGGACCTCGGCCCCAGTGGTCACCACAGCCTGTGTTCTCTGGGGGTGATGCTTCTGGGCTAGGCAGGAGACGCCTCTCCTTCCAGGCTGAGTACTGGGCCTGTGTGCTGCCAGATTCCCTGCCTCCATCACCCGACCGCCACTCCCCTCTCTGGAACCCAAATAAAGAGTATGAAGATCTGCTTGACTATACTTACCCACTGAGGCCCAGGCCTCAGCTCCCAAAGCACCTTGATAGCCGTGTGCCAGCTGACCCTGTCCTGCAGGACTCCGGGGTAGACCTGGATAGCTTCTCTGTCTCTCCAGCAAGCACCCTCAAATCACCTACTAATGTCTCCCCCAACTGCCCACCAGCAGAGGCCACTGCCCTGCCATTTTCTGGGCCCAGAGAGCCAAGCCTTAAGCAGTGGCCCTCCGGAGTACCCCAGAAACAGGGTGGCATGGGCTTGGCATCTTCGAGCCAACTTGAATCTACCCCCAGAGCCCCAGGCAGTAGGGATGCTCGTTGGGAGCGCAGAGAGCCAGCCCTGAGGGGTGCGAAGGACCGGCTGACTATAGGCAAGCACCTTGATATGGGCTCTCCCCAGCTAAGGACACGGGACAGAGGGTGGCCCTCGCCCAGGCCAGAGAGGGAGAAGAGGACCAGCCAGAGCGCCCGGCGCCCTACCTGCACAGAGTCTAGGTGGAAATCAGAAGAGGAAGTGGAAAGTGATGACGAGTATCTTGCCCTCCCTGCTCGGCTGACACAGGTTTCTAGCCTGGTTTCGTATCTAGGATCCATTTCTACCTTGGTTACCCTGCCCACTGGGGATATCAAAGGGCAGAGCCCCTTGGAAGTGTCAGACAGTGATGGGCCAGCTTCCCTCCCTTCAAGCTCCAGCCAAAGCCAGCTTCCCCCTGGAGCTGCCCTCCAAGGATCTGGGGATCCTGAGGGCCAGAATCCCTGTTTCCTGCGCTCCTTCGTCCGTGCCCATGACTCCGCAGGGGAAGGCAGTCTGGGGAGCAGCCAGGCCCTCGGGGTCTCCTCTGGACTGCTGAAAACACGCCCCTCCTTGCCAGCTAGGTTGGACCGGTGGCCATTCTCAGACCCCGATGCTGAAGGGCAGCTTCCCAGGAAAGGAGAACAGGGAAAAGAATCACTGGTGCAATGTGTGAAGGTAATGACACTCAACGTTAGGAAGCTTTGTGTACAGGTGTCTTGTCTCTTCCCCCAATCCACTGACATCATAATAAAACATGTTCATATTCACCAGGCACTTTTTATGTGCCAGGCATTGTGCTGTACCTTACCTTATTCAGTCCTCACAACTTTTACCAGGTAAGCACTGTTCTCATTTTACTTTTTGGAGGAAAGAGCAGAGAGAGGTTAGGTAACGTGCCCACTTACAATTAGCAAGGGCTTGAGCCAAGAATCAGACCCAGGTAGACTATTTGCAGAGGCTGAGCTCTTAGCCACTACCCTTGGCTGCTTCCTAACTCAGAGGTATTCTGAACAAAAAAGGTTTTGTGCACAGATGCCTTTAGGAAACACTGGGCTAAACGAAGGTAAGTGGCTTTCTTGACTGCAGGACTTCTCAGAGCTTCATTTGCCACAGTGGTTTAAGTGCAAAGTTAGGGGCATTGGATGTACTGTTTCCTAGACTTTGTGGCCACCGGACCATCTTGTGAACCAAATGACTTAATATCTGGAGGTATAAAGAACACTGCGTGGAATAGGGTTATCGGTGTCAGGCATCTGAATTTGAAACATGGCACTGCTGTCTTTGGAATGTTGGCTCAGCCTCTTGAGTTTGCTCATTTGTAAAATGTGGAGCCCTGCCTTCTTAGGATGTTGTGTGCATTAAATAATTCATGTTGAGGGCTTCGGTGCATTCCTAGACATGTTGAAGGTTCAGGAATGTGCCTGTCCAGGAACGTGTCCTAGCGCTTGCGGGGGGCTTTCACCTTCCCAGGAGGTGACGTGGTTATTTTGTCTTGTGAGGTAGGTAGGACACGTTATCATGGACCCTTCTTTACTGATAAAAGATTGAGATGCCATGAGGTAAAGTTGTTCTTGGCTATAGCTTCAGGTTAGTCATGATTTTAGTCATTTATTTTACATTCACTTTTCCAGAGAAACATGGACGTATCTGGCTCCAAGATGCTGTTTCTAGTTAGTAATGGTGCTGATCCAAGAATTGGTTTCCATGGCAGGCACGCCTCTTCTGGGGTGCTCCATTCCTACCTGCAAGGCTGGGTTTTCTCAGCCTATCATTTTTGATGTCACACCAGGCTGTGGTTTTCATTGCTTTGGCAGAGGGAGGTATAGAGTCGTGGAGTCGGGACAGGTGAGCAAGGAGGAGAGAGGAGACTGAAGGTGCACAGTCTGTCTCCAAGTCCTCCTGATATTTTTATCCTTTTGATAACATAAATAGCTGTTCGATCAGTAACACCATGTGTCCTTTTATTTGTCTCTGCAGACATTTTGCTGTCAGCTGGAAGAGCTGATCTGCTGGCTGTATAATGTTGCAGATGTTACTGACCATGGGACTGCAGCCAGGTCCAATCTTACAAGTCTCAAGTCTTCTCTGCAGCTTTACCGGGTAATATGCGGTCCTGGCTCTGGCTTGTTCCCTCACAAGAGTGTGGCTAAATTACTCGATTACAAAGTAAAATCTCAAATAACCAATGTCTGGTATGTTATAGCTCAGTTGACTATTATACCTGAAATCTAATTAGAGCTTCACATTCTTAAAGCGGAACACTTTGTAAAATGCATGAATTATTTCCCAGGCCAAATAGAGCTTGAAGAAACAATATATTTATCTCAAATCAAAAATACTTTAGGTTTTGGGCTGGCAGGTGCAGTGGGACAAGTCTTTTATCCCAGCTACTCTGGAAGCTGAGGCAGGAAGATTGCTTGAGCCCAGGAGTTCGAGTACAGCCTGAGCAACATAGCAAGACCCCCCTCTCAAAAAAAAGTTTTTTCTTAATTAAAAACAAAAAATACTTTAGGGTGATTTGCAATATAATTTTCCAAATGTCTCAGGGATTATAAAGACAGACTTGCACTATTATGACGCCTCTAGTTATGTATGGCTATTGAAGTAAAATTAAAGACTCAGATTTTTTTATTTGCACTAGCCACATTCTGTGTGTTCAACCATCACATTTGTCCAGTGGCTACCACGTAGAACAGTGCAGATGTAGAACACTTCCATCACCACATAAAGTCCTATTGGACTGCACCACTATTTAAAGATCTGAGCTGAAATTGTACTGACTCCAGAATCTACAATAGGGCATTTTGATGGTATTTAAATAGAAATCTAGGCCAGGCACCTTGGCTCACACTATTAATCCCAGCACTTTGGGATGCTGAGGCTGGAGGATCGCTTGAGCCCGGGAGTTCCAGACCAGCCTGGGCAATATAGTGAGACCTCATCTCTACAGAAAAAAAAAAAAAAAAAAAAAAACATAAAAAATTAGCTGAGTGTGGTGGCATGCACTAGCAGGAGGATCACTGGAACCCGGCAGGCAGAGGCTACAGTGAGCCAAAATCACACCACTGCACTCCAGCCTGGGCCACAGACCGAGACCGTCTCAAAAAACAAACAAAAACTCTGACGTCAGTTTGTGTGCGTATGTATTTGGGTTTGGTTTTAGTTTTCTTGTTTCTTTTTCATTAAGATGTTGTTATTTTGAAAATACTAATGTGGATTTTTGTTAACTTGGTCCTAGATTTAGGATGACTGCGTCCCAGTTTGTGCCTGTTGTTCTGGCATGATAATAGGTCCCCTTTCAGCCTCAGAAGTGTCCTGAATTGGAGGATAAATTATATAGTTGTCATCCCTAAGTCTAACGTTAACCTTGGCTGAACTCCTGCCTTCTAGCATATCTGGTTGGCTGCACCTTTCTAATCTCTTCATGAAGAAGCAGAGGGATATCCATGGTCTGAGCCTGAGACTAGTCTGGAAGGAGTTTTCTAAAACAATTCTTTGAATTCCTACAACCTTATAACCTGACCATATCTTCAGCAGCAGAGGAGACAATTTACATGTGCTTGGGCCAGGGCTGAGCTGACTGAGGGCCTTCCTGGGACCGTACTCCAGCTAGAGGAAGGGAGGGGCTTTGTTTTCCAACTTGAGGCCAACTAAAGTGTAGGGAGGAGCCTTGCTTGACCTGGGCAGGCTGGGCCAGCTGCTCCACCCTACTGGGAATGCTGTTTCCTGCAGTGTGGAGAGAGGTTGCTTTGAGTTCCTCACTTTGAGGAACTCCACAATGAGTTCCTCTCCACACTGCAGGAAACAGCATTCCCACTAGGGTGGAGTGAGCTTGAGGAAGGAGAGAAAGGCTGACTCCAAGGGTCCTGTATGCAGACTCCACGTGCATGCACGCAGCTGTGCAGGGCTCAGGACCAGTACCACTACAGAGAGAGGAAGCTGCCCTGGTAGACCTAGCTTAGTGGCCTTTCCTGGCTTGTCAGAGCAGGTGCAAACAGAATAATTCCATCCCTCCGTCTTATCCCTCCTGCCAGCCTTCTGTACCTCAGCTTCCAGGCTAGACAGAAACAACCAGCTTGCTTTGTAGGTAGAGCTGAGATTTGAGCTGGGAGTCACTCGTGCAGGTCAGTGAGGCATAGGCCTCTTGTGTCACCCATACAGCTGTCACAAAGTGGGACTGTACTGCTAGCCCCTTGCCCGCACAGAACTGTGCATGGCTCATGCGTATGTGTGTGCTATCTTGACTCCTGCTTGGATTAAGACCTAGTATAAGCGAGCGTGTGTGTGTTCACATATTTTAACTGTGACTCATTTTCTTATATACTTGTATTTTGTCTTAACACAGGGGGGTTGCAGCAGCACATAAACCACACTACAGTACTAGAGAATAAAATAATAAGTATAGATATCAGGGTAAAGGAAAACTGAAGACAGGAAAACAGTAAATCCAAGGGTAAAACTATCACTTCAAAATGGTAAAACACCAAGTTCTGGCTGGGCACCGTGGCTCATACCTGTAATCCCAGTACTTTGGGAGGCTGAGGCAGGTGGATCGCTTGAGTTCAGGGGTTTGAGACCAGCCTGGGCAAAATAGTGAGACCCTGTCTCTATTTCTGTTAAAAATTTAAAAATTTATAAAAATCAGTCACCAAGTTCTACACCCTGTACTAAAAGGTGGTCATGGATTTGACTTTACCTTTTTTTTTTTTTTTTTTTTGAGATGGAGTCTCTCTCTTACTGCCCAGGCTGGAGTGCAATGGTGTGATCTCTGCTCACTGCAACCCCTGCCTCCCAGGTTCAAGCGATTCTCCTGCCTCACCCTCCCGAGTAGCTGGGATTACAGGCATGCGCCACCACACCCGGCTAATTTTTTTGTATTTTTAGTAGAGACGGGGTTTCTCCATGTTGGTCAGGCTGGTCTCAAACTCCTGACCTCAGGTGATCCGCCCGCCTTGGCCTCCCAGAGTGCTGGGATTACAGGTGTGAGCCACTGCGCCTGGCTGACTTTACACTTCTTAACTGCTAAACGAACATCAAGAACACCAGCTCGGTAGCCAAGAGGGGAAAGCAAATGAGTTGCTTGGGAAACTCACAGCTTCCCAGATGTTGAGGTAGTTACCCTTGTAGTCTGCACAGAGCAAAGGCATGGAGGGAGGAGCAGAGGTAGAGACAGTGGCTCCCTGCGGTCAGTTTAATGGCAGATCTCCTGTGGTCCATTAGAATGGAATAAATTCTGAGACTCCCATAGCCCTGAATTAAAAGAGAACCCCATGAGGTCAGGGCGCTAGAAGGAGACCCTAACTCCAAGCTGTTTGTGAGCCAGCCTCTGTCAGGGAAGATGCTCCTGATGTCAAACTAAACAGGAAAAACTACTGACTCTATTTACCTTGGGTTCAAAGAAGCTGAAGTTAAACTGTTGCACTGTTTACTTGGGGAATTCTGCAGACCTGATGGGGTGAATCTTACACATTAGAGGGGAATAAGGCTACCCTGCATGCTGTGCTTTTCAAATAACGTTTACAAAACAATAGTAACGAAGCTTCTTCCTTTTCTTTTTCTGATACGCCTTAAGCAATTTAAGAAAGATATAGATGAACATCAGTCTCTGACGGAGAGTGTCTTACAGAAGGGGAAGATTCTTCTTCAGTGCCTGTTGGAGAACACCCCAGGTGAGATGCTTAAGGTTTTGGATTTAGCCAGAGCTTAATCCCTGTCAGCAGCAGGCCCAGGGACCGCACTATCCCTGGTAAGGAGCTGGTACCACAAGAGCCCCTGCCCACACCCACTGCCCGAGATGCCCCATGCCCCGTCTGCCAGCTCCACGCGTCGCTGCCCATCACTGCCCCTACACACCTGCTTAGAGGCAGTCATGGTTATAAAACCAAGCCCATTACAAATTAGGCTTTGAGCCTGCAAGAATGACGCTGTCTTTTGCTTCTGCTTTTGTATTTTTCTGGTGGTAGTCTGGGTAGGAATCCTAGTATTAATCTACCATCCTTAGTTTGTGGCTAGGGTATTTAGTGGGTATCCCTTTGGTTCCCCACCTTACCTAGCCCAGGTTGAATTCCTCTCTGATTATCTGCCTTGTGTCCTGCTTTGGGGAAATATTTGTTTCAGAAAAGGATTGTATTGCTCAAAAGTATCTGAGGACAGTCAGTCTGTCCTCAGGGAACAGACTGAATAAAGAACTGATGAGAGGGGACAGGGTGGCAGTAGTGTGCAAACCAAGCTCAAGCCCCTTTTTGTTTTGTTTTGCTTTTGAGATGGAGTTTCGCTCTTGTTGCCAAGGCTGGAGTGCAGTGGTGCCATCTTGGCTCACCGCAAGTTCACCTGCCTCCCGGGTTCAAGTGATTCTTCTGCCTCAGCCTCCTGAGTAGCTGGGATTACAGGCATGCGCCACCATGCCCGGCTATTTTTTGTGTGTTTTTAGTAGAGATGGGTTTCTCCATGTTGGTCAGGCCTGTCTTGAACTCCTGATCTCAGGTGATTCGCCTGCCTTAGCCTCCCAGAGTGCTGGGATTACAGGCATGAGCCACTGCACCCGGCCACTTGAGCCCATTTTGTAGGATGGGTTCCCCATTTAGGAAAGTGAAAATCACAGACCTCAGGCATGTATTTAAGCATGCTGGGTGCCAAGGATTTACAGTTTTCATTGTCTTTACAGGACGAGGGCATGGGGGATGAGGATATGATAGGGAGGATGAGCTAAGAGAATGGTAGGGTAAAGCCTTGAACTGATGGCAGCCCCTAATTTCCTGCAAGACTGTAAATCAAGTGCTGACAGAGCCTGCCTATATTATGCCTCATTTTACATTTTTGAGTGAGATGGGATTTATACTGGAATACAACCGCCGAAGCAAAGCTGGGCAGGTCCCACGGGCTTGAGAGGCAGTGAGGAGGCACTTTCCTGACCAGCATGGTGGGCAGGTGCATACCATGAAGGGTGTACAGCAGGATTTCTCAGCCTTGGTGCTTTTGCCATATTGGCGGCATGATTTTGTGGGGAATTGTCCTATGCATTGCAGGATGTTTAGCAGCACCCCTGGCCCCAGTAAATCCCTGCTTCCCCCACAGTTGTGACAACCCAAAATGTTTCTACACATTGCTAAGTGTACCCTGGGAAGAAAAATCTCTAGGGTTGAGAGGCATCAGTGGACAGGGACCACTGAATGGTTTTCAGCAGGTAAGTGATTCTCTAGTGTGAATTATATGAGCTCTTTGCAATCCCCTGCCCTTTTAAGGCCTTTGTTTTGGCTCTTCTGGCATTTTCACTAGGGTTCTTAGATTTTTTATTGGGGCAGAAATTCCATGTGCCAAGCTCCTTTGCTGCATGTAATTTACACCAGCATTTTACTGAAGCAGTTGGCACATCAGTGTTCTCCATTTAATCACAGCCCTGTGAGATGGATAGTTGTGGATTTGCCACAGGCCACAGGAGAAGTGGCAGCCTGGCAGAGCGCCTGGGCACTGGCTTTCCGCAGCTTCCCAGTGTCTGGAGGTGCAGAGGCCTGAGCAGCTCCTCTCTTCACAGAGGCCACGTGTAAAAGTAGGCCTCTAGTCCTGACACAGTGGTTCATGCCTGTAATCCCAGCACTTTGGGAGGCCAAGGCGGGCAGATCACCTGAGATCGGGAGTTCGAGACCAGCCTGACCAACATGGAGAAACCCCGTCTCTGCTAAAAATACAAAATTAGCCGGGCGTGGTGGGGAGCACCTGTAATCCCAGCCACTCTGGAGGCTGAGGCAGGTGAATCGCTTGAACCCAGGAGGTGGAGGTTGCAGTGAGCTGAGATTGCGCCATTGCACTCCAACCTGGGCAACAAGAGCGAAATTCCTTCTCAAAAAAAAAAAAAAAAAAAAAAAAGGCCTCTTAAAAGCTTCAGGTTTTTTGACCTTCATTTTAAAATCAATTTAATAATACTTTTCTGTGCTTAGTCCCACTTTGCTCTATCAAGAGGTTTTTTTACTGGCTTTGGGGTTTTCTTTGGTTTTCAGATATGTATCCAGGCTCTTTCAGATTGACACACAGCCCTTCCCCATCCATCTGCTTGAAATAATCAGGAATGTGGCTGTTTATCCCTTGAGACGTCAGTGTCTCTCTCCAGCGGGTGCAAAACTTAACTAACTTTTCTTCCGCCAGGAGCACGCTGTCAAAAGTCCATAGAGCCAGCCTACAAACATGTTTGTTCCAGTCCTTCCCAACTTCTTTTATTTGGCCCCAACCAAACATTCTGACAGTCTAAATAAAAGTTCAAACGCGTCCGTGCGCGGTGGCTCACGCCTGTAATCTCAACACTTTGGGAGGCCAAGCGGGCAGATCACCTGAGGGCAGGAGTTCAAGACCAGCCTGGCCAACATGGCGAAACCCCATCTCTACTAAAAGTACAAAAATTAGCTGGGCATGGTGGTGGGCGCCTGTAATCCCATCTACTCAGGAGGCTGGGGCAGGAGAGTCGCTTGAACCCGGGAGGCAGAGGTTGCAGTGAGCCGAGATCACGCCACTGTACTCCAGCCTGGGCAACAAGAGTAAGACTCCGTCTCAAAATAAATAAATAAATAAAAGTTAAAAAACATAAAGGTCCCTGAACCAATGTTTCTGTGACATCACACAAAAAGACTGGGCAAAGGTCTAATTAAACCAGAGGGGTTAGCCAGCTGTGGTGGCTCATGCCTGTAATCCCAGCACTTTGGGAGGCCAAGGCGGGTGGATCACCTGAGGTCAGGAGTTCGAGACCAGCCTGGCCAATATGACGAAACCCTGTCTCTACTAAAAATACAAATATTAGCCGGGCGTGGTGGTGGGCGCCGGCAATTCCAGCTACTGGGGAGGATAAGGCAGGAGAATCACTTGAACCTGGGAGGCGGAGGTTGTAGTGAGCCGAGATTTGTGCCGCTGCACTCCAGCCTGGGTGACAGAGTGAGACTCCATCTCAAAAAAAAAAAAAAAGAAACTGGAGGGTAAAACCCAGCCCAGCCACCCTTACAGCCAAGCTTTACCGTGCGCCTGACTGCAATCCTCTGCCACACTTTGCCAACTCTCTTTGTGGACAGCACTTTGCCCTGATGACACCACACTGATGTGGCTTCCCTAGGAGATCTCAATACAGCCAGCCTGTGTTCCTTCTCCTTCCACTCATCCAGTCAGCATTGTCTGCAGATAAGCAGCTTCCCCTTTCCCTTCCTCTACTGACAGATGTTACAGCTGTGGCAGGAAACTAGGGAGAGTATAAGCACAGCTGATAAAGGTGCAGGAAACTAAGACAGCCTTTGTGCTTAACAAAAATAAATTTTTGAAAAGAGAAAAAAGCCTGCTGTGTGAGATGCACTCTGACTGTAGCCCATCCCTTCCTCACATGAACAACAATTCTGACACTGCAGGAGTGAATCTTCCCTTAGACTGCTTTCGGGTCATTGTTTTGTTTTGTTTTGTTTTTGAGACAGAGTTGCACTCTTGCTGCCCAGGCTGGAGTGCAATGGCACAATCTTGGCTCACCACAACCTCTGCCTCCCGGGTTCAAGCCATTCTGCCTCAGCCTCCCGTGTAGCTGGGATTACAGGCATGCGCCACCACACCTGGCTAATTTTTTTATATTTTTAGTAGAGACGGGGTTTCTCCATGTTGGTCAAGCTGGTCTCCAACTCCTGACCTCAGGCAATCCATCCGCCTTGGCCTCCCAAAGTGCTGGGATTACAGGCGTGAGCCACTGCGCCTGGCCAGGTCATTTTCTTTTTCAGTCTGTTCACCGAGGCCCACAAAACAAAGGGTCTCAAGCACTCCCAAATCTATTACAGACCACCCATGTGAAATAACATTCTTCCCAGCCAATAGAAACTGATAGACCTGGTAGCAGGGGTAAGCATCTGAACCTTGGCATGTCGTTTTATTTAAGCCTTATGCCCAAGAGGATCTGGATGTGCCCTTACAGAGATACCTGTCTTACCTCTAAAGTCAGGTAATACCAGCCATCAGAAAACCATAATATCTCTGTGCCCTTCTGTGAATTACGTAATTTCAAAGTGGAGTCAGTGAATTCTTTTCTTAGCTTTAATCAGAAGTTAACAACATAGGTTCTCCAGTGCAACAGAAGTCCCTGGAGAATCACTGTTAAAAAAGGGCAGACATTCAGAAGCTACTGCCAGGTCCTACTTTGTGTAAAATACTATACCCTTGTATGTTATTTTGAAAATGCTTACTGGACAACACTTGCATGGGTTTTATTTCTGGTTTAATTTCTTTGAACCTCATTGTTAGTTTTAGAGGATGTCCTTGGGAGGATCGCGAAGCAGTCTGGTGAGCTGGAGAGCCACGCAGATCGCCTGTATGACTCTATCTTGGCCTCTCTGGACATGCTGGCTGGCTGCACCCTTATCCCTGACAAAAAGCCCATGGCGGCAATGGAGCACCCATGTGAAGGGGTTTAACCTGGTAAGTAGAGGAACTCAAAAATAAAATTTGCCCACCAACCCTGCTGTAACAGTTGGCCACTACTTAGAAGCTTGTTGAGCAAGAACTATTATTTAAACAAATGAGATACTGGAAGAAGACAGCCAATGGTACTAAAAAAGGAGTTGCTGGTCTTCCTATGATGATGAAGGCTCACTGTGGTGCTTTCCATTACTGTTCACCCCTGCTGCCTGCTGAGGATGAGGGTGCCTCTGTGCTGCCATTTCTATGGCACTTTCTTCACCACCAACCCTGCCATCCCAAGACAAGAGCAGCACAACTTATCTGTACACCTGTTTCTGCACAGGTACACTTTTCCAGTATGGGGCCATGACCTGGCCACCCCTGTTCTGCAGGATCTTCTCCCCAGCTCATTTGGTACTCCATCTCCAAGCATCTCTGACAGCACCAAGTGCTTAGAGAAACCCAGAGTTACTGATAACTTTGCACCACCACCCCTGCCCTGCACAAAGGGTCTCCACATATCTCCCACACCACTCCCTTCCAAAAAGGCTAGGGGGATGGAAGGGTTAAAGACACCTTGGAGACTTAACAGGTAGTACAACTTTCTTTTGCTCCCTTGAGAAAGTCAAACAGAATGACAGAAAAGGAGCTAGGAGAGCAAGGGTGGGTGTGTCCACCACAGAGTTGCTACTGCCAATGCTTTTCATAAT
The DNA here is from genome assembly GCF_029281585.2 of Gorilla gorilla gorilla. NCBI lineage: Eukaryota > Metazoa > Chordata > Mammalia > Primates > Hominidae > Gorilla > Gorilla gorilla. Next base: position 74,685,026 of record NC_073236.2, on the reverse strand, counting down.
TCCGCAATTGGACTGTCGTACGTCGCTCCTACAACAAAATGTTTGTAGTGCTTAACTCGTAGATTTTCTAGGTGAGCACTATAGGTATGCTAAGAGCAGGGAGTCCCTGTGTTTTTATCAGAGCAACTGTGAGACGTCATCTTGGTTCTAAAATGAATGCAGGGGACTGCTGTTGTCGTTTCTTCCTCTACAACATTATGCCTGTAACAAATGCTGCCTTTTCTCTTTCAGGCATCTTCTCAGGCAGAGATGCAACCTGTCGGCCAAACACTGGCTAGTGAGAAAAAAAACCTTCAAGAAGTCCTTGCAAGAGCCATTCAACACTGAAGTCAAGGGGGAAACCTTCAATATACTAGCTTTAAAATGCCTTTCTCCTCCCTGAATGGAGGGCTGAGTTATTATTTTTATTTACAATGAATCCTTCCAAACTAAGGTTTTCCTTTTGGTGCTTCTCCACAAAGAGCGTGTAGCTTTGCAATTTTTGATAAAATAAGACGTGTTGCCTTCCCCTCTATCCCATTAAAAAAGAGCAGATAAAGCTCAAACTATTCCACCTGGTAGGGTCATTTACCAAGGGCTGGTAGGAGATTCCAAATACTCAATATTCTCAGGCATGCAAGAGGACCTAAGAGACTGAAAAAAGTGAATTGTTGGCCAGAAACCTTGGGTCTTTTCATAAAAGGAAATTTGGGCTTGTCAATCCCTCTTTGAAGATATAGGTAGAAACAAGAGATTTTTAACCCTTTGTCTGCAAAAGAAAAAGGGTTAAATGAAGCACCTATACAGATGACTTTGGGAGATTATGACACCTTTTGCCATCTTCAGGGCTTACGTCTTTACTTTCTTGGCTAACCAGTTTCTTAGAAGAAAATGTGTCAGGGACTTGGGGATCTACAGTCATGCTTTAGCATGGCTATGGAGCTAATTATCAAGCTTAAAGGGTAACTTTGGGAGGACTCCTCCCTTCACTCCTAGTCTCCCTTGGAAGAGCAGTCCAGGCTCAGGGAAGGGAATGGATAGGATGACACAGTAAGTACAGAAACTGAAGCTGTCAATAGTGAAGGAAAAAGGGGAATTCTTTGTTGCTTTGGCATTGACACATAAGTACTTTGATTAAAAAAAAAAAAAAACTATGGATCAACCATTCAAAGCATCAATTCTATAGCTTTTTGCAGCAAGATGATCAGTTATTGCTGGTAACTGCAGATTCTACAGAAAAGCACTTTTAAAGTTCTGTTGGGCCATGAATGAACCTGGAAGGAGGAAAGCACAGTAACAATGGAAACTAAAGTCCTATTATTAATGTGACTTTTCTGCTTCAGAATTTCTGAGACTTTATAGTCACTGGAAAATAGCCATTAAATTCTTTAAAGATTAGCTCTTCAACAGTAGCTACACATAAAATGCAGTATTTCAAGTGCCTGATGCTGCTATGGTATGCTTTATCATAATGCTTAAGGGCATGATCAAAATTAAAATGGCTTATGAGTTTGCCATATTAATCATCTTAGTTCCATACACACTGAGACTTTAAAAGGGAAAAACCACTCTAGCAAATAATTGTCAATTATAAACCTGTATGTAAAACATTCTTGAAAACCTAGAGTTGGTTAAAAAGGTAGAGATGTCTGACGGCCTCTTCTTAAATTGATATATTTCACCTTCTCTTAGATGTATATTTATAAGTAGAAACATGTCCTTCCACTGAGTATGTTACTGAATAGCCCTTAGGAAATTAAACCCATTTATTTACTAATATTTGACAGGCATAGAAGTGTATTAATTAGCATAAAAGTTGAAGATGAAAACCCTATAGAAACAAACTGGCCAATATTATACTAATTGAATGCAGAATGTGGCATTCTATTCCCATTCAACTAATAATCAGCTTCAACTGACAGGAATTTGCACAGAATGTTACACAATACCCTGTTTCCCAAGAAAGTACTACCTTACCTAGAGATGATCCAAGATATTTTTGTTCATCCTCTGAATAAGGTGAGACTAAAGGGTGCTAACTCCCTGGACCTGGCTGTGAATGCTACTGAAGAGTATCAACACAACTGTTAATTATACCGCCGTGCTTTAAGTTTAAGACTTACCTTAAAACTCAAGCTGAAGGCTGGGCACGGTGGCTCATGCCTGTAATCCCAGCACTTTGGGAGGCCGAGGCGGGTGGATCACAAGGTCAGGAGATTGAGACCATCCTGGCTAACACGGTGAAACCCCATCTCTACTAAAAATACAAAAAGAAATTAGCCAGGCGTGGTGATGGGCGCCTGTAGTCCCAGCTACTTGGGAGGCTGAGGCATGCGAATGGCATGAACCCGGGAGGCGGAGCTTGCAGTGAGCTGAGATGGCACCACTGCACTCCAGCCTGGGCAACAGAGTGAGACTCTTGTCTCAAAAAAAAAAAAAATCAAGCTGAAATTGTTTCAGCCTAGTAAGATGCTGCCAGCAGCATTTCTATGAGCAAACATGGCCAAATTAGAGTCAAGTAGCTGAGCTTGCTAACTACACTGTGATGCCACACTGGAATAACTTAGTAGTCCCTTAAAATTAATGGAAGTTAAATCCACAGGGAAGTGATGATACTCAAAGCTGGATCAGCAGTTTCAAGATCTGGGTTCTTGGAGATCCATAGGTAAGCTCAGCGAATGGAAGACAATGTCAACACAGGGCTATTTTGAAGCTTAGGTAGGAATGGAACACAAGGTTTGAGGTAAGATATGCTGGAAAGGCAAGATATAGGCTAAGGGAAATTCAATCCAAGGTCGAAGAATAGGAAATTACTGCTCAGACCACAATGACTATCATTCTGAAAGGATTTTACAGAGTGTGCAGCTGCTTAGATTTAAGAACACTCTTCTTCACTATGTAAACTAATTTATGGCAGCACCTTATATTTAGAACAAGTGGTAATTCCCTTTACTAAGTGAACAGATTATTAAAACCCGTAGTAGCTTTGAACCGTTTGTACTTGAAAATGGGGGTATAAAGGGGTATATATTTTTTCCAGAACCACATTTATTGGCATATACATAGAAGCAAATCTTAAGGCATGCTGAAATTTGTTGTAAATCCCAATCTTTACTGCCATGGGGAAAAGAACGCTGGAATTTTCCAAACTTAAGTCTGTAAATATGCTCATCTTAAGTTCATGTAATGTTTCCACTAACTCACCAAGAATAAGCTGACAATTTAAACAACTTTTACTGTGTAAAAATGAAGTGCATGGCATGGCATCACAGTATCTTGACATTTGTTTTGTGTCATTTAGCTACTTTAGAAAATAGTTTCTGAACTCTTTCCCCCTTTATACTGTATTAAGGCAAAAACAAAACTTTTGAAGCATTAAAGATCTTCACCAAAATAACTATTGGTAACTTCAGGAATTTGTCAGTTGCCTTATGTGAGGATGAATAGATCCACCAAGCACGCCTATAATACAAAGTAAACTATGATTTTTATTGTGAAATTTTCATAGATGGAAAATTGAATATTCTGTCCATTTCATTTTACAATTATCTTACCACTTATTTTTGTACCATGTATTTCAATTGCCTGTTTAGTGAAAAATAAAAATTAAAACTATTCATTTTTGGCTTGTGTTTAGCTTAAATTTTATCATTAAATTAAGGAGCCCACAACAAAATGTGTTGCCAGCAGCCATATCCCAAGCCCCTGCGTGAAGAATGTTTTGGCTGCTATTTCAACCTAAGGAAACAACGTTTGACCTCAGTCACCTTAAAATGCCAGTGTGGGCAGAAGATTTTTTATTCCTCACAATTAAAAAACAAACAAAACCCCCTAGGATCTTGAAGGTCCTATTTCAGAAAATCTTCATATACGCAAAATGTCACCAAAATAAATACATTTGCCTCAATTATCATTACCACCCAGTATTCATGTTTTAATTTTTAGGGATATAATTTCTAAAATTAGAGCAATCAAATTTCCTGCTTCCTATCTTAATGCTTAAACCCTCCTCCAACACCAAGTTAAGCAACTGTGGAGGATAAAATAGTTGAATCTGACTGAGAGCATGGAAGAAAAACATTAGCACACATTAGTCTGATCATTTGCCAATTAGGAAAGGTGCTGCTTTCTACCTCTACCACAGATGCATTTATGAAATGTTGATCAATGAAGCTATTTCAAATGGTTTTAGAGAAGGATCAGAGATAACGGGCTAGATAGCATACATTCTAAACTTGTTTTACATATAGTTTGAGCTCCCTGAACCACTGAAGTTGGTTAAATCCCTACACAGCACAGAAGCCCCTCTAGGTCATGTTATTGGGCATATTATCTAGAAAGCAAATACTGGATGCTGCTCTAAGATAGGTCTAGAATACCTTAGTTTGCATTGTGCACACACAAATGGCTGTGTTGAATATAATGCAAGGCTCTATTTCCCTTTAACCATAAGAATCAAAACAATACTTATCACCATACAGTTTGATATTACTTCCAATAAGTACAATATTTATTAAACATATCTTCAGTTGTTTTGTTACATAGTGTGCAACAAATTACAATATTCTGCAGCCACAAATTATATGCAGAGTATGAAGAAACTATTAATCAGATAGTGTAATCTTTCCATTTATAACTCTACAAGGAAGAACTAGCAAATCAGATCTTACATATAACATCTCACTAAACTTTATGCATGGAAAGTGACAGACACTGCTTGTGCTGTTTGATACAAAATGGCTGAACTTCATCTTCAGAAGACTAAACCTGACATCTAAACATGCCAATATAAACATCAAAACAAAATATATTCTAACCAACCACGGGAAACAGTCTGGTATCAGGAAAGCAACAAGGATTACACACATTATTTTATAAACCAGCACACAAAGGTTTAAAACAGTTCTGAAAATGAAGTTAGCTGTCTTGAGTCAAGGGAATAAAAAAAAAGTCAGTATTGACCATTTACAATCTCTGACCTTTGTGGAGACGGTAAGAATCTGTTGTAGTGCAGCTACATACAGTACAATTCAGGCAATTTTGTTTTTTCACTTGGGTTCAGATTGCAAATTCATTGCTGTGAGAAAAGGATGGAGGCAAATTTTAGCAGCAACCTCCACCTGACTGCTTGACTGGAGTGCTCTGAATTTTAACATTGGACTTCTCAGCACCACCAGCTGTTGCTCCGGGACCCATTCGCTTTTTAATCTCAGCTGCCATCGTCATGAAAGACTGTTCTACATTCGTTGCATTCTTAGCACTGGTTTCCAAAAACGGAATTCCAAGGGAATCAGCAAATTCCTAAGAGAATAATGAGGCACAATTAACACTGAAAAATCTTTTTCACTAATTCTTAGTGCATTTCTACCATCCATAATGGAGCGCGAGGAACTAAGTTCATTGGATCCAAACAGATGCTACACAAATTGTCACTGTCACAGTATTCTAGTGCACATATTTTTAAAAGGCTGTGGCCTTACTGTTACTGCAAAACCCATACATAATTCAACACCTTCAAATTCAGTATGAAAATTAAACTTTAAACATACCTTCGCTGTTGTGTAGTCTACTACTTTCTTTGTGGTCAGATCACATTTGTTCCCTACCAACAATTTGTTGACATTTTCACTGGCATAACGATCTATTTCCTGCAGCCACTGTTTAACATTATTGAAGGACTCCTAAAAAGACATTTGAAAGACTGATAATATAGTTCGATAATATAGTTCTGGAATAAACAGAAACATCGTTCCTGACCTAACAGACAAATAACAAAGAGCTAGTGAGACAACTCTAGCTACAAAATAACCACTGCTAAGGAGTGAAGAGATTTTTTTTTTTGAGACAGGGTCTTGCTCTGTCACCTAGGCCGGAGTGCAGTGGCACAATCACAGCTCACTGCACCCTCGACCTCCCAAGCTCAAGCCATCCTCCCGCCTCCGCCTCCGGGATAGCTGGGACTACAGGCACATGCCACCACACCTGTCTTTTTTTTTTTGGATTTTTTGTATAGATGGAGTTTCACTATGTTGCCCAGGCTGGTCTCGAACTCCTGAGCTCAATCGGCCCACCTTGGCCTCAGAAAGTGCTGAGTTTACAGGTGTTAGCCACTGCAGCTGGCCGTAAACAGATATATTAAAATGACTATAAATATCTAAACAATGACAAACTAGAATTTACAGGCTTAACGATGAAAATACCTTATTTGAAAGGGAATTATAGCTTAATATTAAACTGCAATGCAGGCAAACCCAACTGCTTTGGAATATGCAATTTAAATGTACTACAAAACCTGGTTTTGAAATTTGATTAAATTTTTTTTTTTTTTTTTTTTTGAGACAAAGTCTTGTTCTGTCACCCAGGCTGGAGTGCAATGGCGCGATCTCGGCTCACTGCAACCTCTGCCCGCTGGGTTCAAGCGATTCTCCTGTCTCAGCCTCCCAAATGGCTAGGATTACAGGCACGGGCCCCCACGCCTGGCTAATTTTTGTATTTTTAGTAGAGATGGGGTTTTGCCATGTTGGCGAGGCTAGTCTCTAACTCCTGACCTCAGGTGATCTGCCCGCCTCGGCCTCCCAAAGTTCTGGGATTACAGGCGTGAGCCACTGCGCCTGGCCTGTAATTTGGTAAAATTTTGGTTTATGAATAAGATGACCTACTGTTACTACTAGAGATGTCAAAAGATGTTATTAAATATACTCATTTTCTTTTCCACAGTCATATTTAGAGGACGTTAAGTTTTCATTTAAAAATATTTCACGGTAATACTAGAGATTTTTTAAACTAGCATCATTTTTTTCTCCTGCAGATATCACCCACCCAGCACTTCTAATAGCACTGAATCTAAATGCTTACATGTAAGTTATCTCCTAATTAGCTATGATTTCTCATTAGAGGTGAGATTTAACATTTGCCAAAAGAAAAATAAATTCCAATTTTGAACGTTTATCTTTTGTCCTTTTCTTTGATAGAAAGGACACTGAAATCTAAGTTTCTGATTTAAAAAAATAGTAACAAAAAAAGTTATGGCCCCTGGATCACATGCTTCACACTGTCCCACATTGTTCCCTCCATCGCTCTGCCCTCTCTCACAGCTAATCTTCAGATACTCATTCTCATACTAAGATCCTCCTACAGCTTATCCTATTCAAATCCTTTATTTCTGAACCTCATCCTCCATAGGCAGAGACCCCCGAATCCCACTTTTGGCAATTCTGATGGACAAGTTCTAATTACCAGGCCATATTCCTGTTAATACTTAACACCAAGAACACAGTATAAGCCAAGCAACTCACGATTCCCTACAAACTCTTGCCTATATGTTAGAGTCTTGGCTATTTGATCAAAGTTATTTAGTTGACAATAAATACAACCAGAATCCCTTGAAAGCAAATGTAAAACTAATTACTAATGTTCTATTTATTACAGGAAAACAAATGTCTTTTAAGTGATTCACATTTACATTTGAGAGTGGACAAAGTTTTCTGCCATAAAATTAATACTGATGGCTTATATATGAAGTAGTAAATGAATCTGACATTAATCAAATAATGGCTTCCTACTTGGTCACTGTAACACAATCTCCTCTTGGAACTTACCTGATCTGTCACATCATACACAACTATGATGCCATGGGCTCCTCTGTAATAACTGGAGGTGATTGTTCGAAATCTTTCCTGGCCTGCTGTGTCCCACTATTACAAAACAATCAAGAAATCCAAACAATTCCATTAAAATAAAGTTGGGGAAAAGTGTAGGAGGGAGGGGAAATAGTTTAGTTTTCATAACTGTGGAGATTATCAGGATGTGATATAGAAACATTAGTCCTCAACTCATACCACTAAATTGCACGGTAATAAGCACCTGAAAGTCCAGAAAAGAAGTAGTACCTACAATTGAGCTTACGATAATAATACTAAAATTACAAGCTGTTGAGAGCAGGAACTATGTCATACTTTTCACATTCCCTACCGCCTTTAACACCGTGTTTAGGAATGCCACTGGCCGAAAGCCCTTGAACACAGAACTCTTCCATGTAAGACAAACTCACTTGCTAGCACATTGCACATTCTACCATGATTAAAAGCACTGGAGGGACCTAATTCAAATAACTACCAGTCAAGACAGAACTTTAATCATCCCAAGCAGGTGTCTTTTTTTCCCCCCCTCAAGCAGCATCTCATTCTGTCATCCAGGCTGAGTATAGTGGCATGATCATGGCTCACTGCAGCCTCAACCTCCCACCTCAAGCAATCCTTCCACCTGAGCCTCCTGAGTAGCCGGGACTACAGGCACATGCCACCACACTCGGCTAATTTTTTCTTTTTTGTAGAGACGGAGTCTCGCTATATTGCCCAGGCTGGTCTCAAATTCCTGGACTCAAGCAATTATCCTAACTCATTCTCCCAAAGTGCTAGCATTACTGGCATGAGCCACCATGCCTGGCTAGGTGTTGTCTTCATCCTAGAGAAAAAAATGTAAGGAAGATGACTCCAAATACTTTCATAAAACGTATTTTAAGAACAATTTACTGCACTTCAACCATTTAGGCTCAAACTCCAAAAACAAATGCTAACATTATTGCATTATAGTTCTGGGTTTTAAAAAACTGTTGGGACTGGGCACGGTGGCTCACGCCTGTAATCCCAGCACTTTGTGGGGCCAAGACGGGCGGATTACGAGCTCAGGAGTTCGAGACCAGCCTGACCAACATGGTGAAACCCCATCTCTACTAAAAATCCAAAAATTAGCCAAGTATGCTGGCGTGCGCCTGTGGTCCCAGCTACTCGAGAGGCTGAGGCAGGAGAATCGCTTGAGCCCAGGAGGCAGAGGTTGCAGTTAGCTGAGATCACACCACTGCACTCTGGGCAAGAGAGCCAGATCCTGTCTCAAAAAAAGAGAGAGAAAAAAAAAAAAGAGGCTCAAAGTCTTTCAGTGTATCCTTGGAGGAAGCATGAACTCAAGAATCAAGCTACCCTGACTTCAAAACATCAAATCCAGGTTCCTGGTTATTTAACATTAGGGAGAGTCATCTAACAGTTTCTTCATCTGTAAATGCTAGATAGCATTCACCTTGTACAACAGCTAAAGGGGTTTAAATGAACTAATGTTTGTAAAATGTGCCTGACTATAGAAGCTGCTCAATAAAGTAAGTTTCCTTTTCTTCCTTGCTCACCAACCTCTTTCACAAAGATAGAAGGAAAAATTGTTTTTTGACTAAAAGTCAACAAGAAGTTACAGCTGATTAAAGTAAGCAATGGCACCCAAAAAGTAAAATTTCCTTTTTTTCCAAAATGGAGGTATTGCTAAGTTGCCCAGGCAGATCTTGAACTCCTGGGCTCAAGTGTTCCTCCTGCCTCAGCCTCCAAGTAACTGGGACTACAGGCACTGATATGGTTTGGCTCTGTGTCCCCACCCAAATCTCATCTCAAGTTGTAATCACTGGGGGAAGTGATTGGATTATGGAGAAGTGATTGGATTATGACGACGGTTTCCCCCATTCGAGTGATAGTGAATGAATTCTCACAAGATCTGATGGTCTCATAAGGGGCTCTTCCCCCTTCACTTCCTTCACACTCTCTCGCCTCCTGCCATGTAAGACGTGCCTGCTTCCCTTTCTGCCACAGTAAGTTTCCTGAGGCCTCCTCAGCCATGCAGAACTATGAGTCAATTAAACCTTTTTTTTAATAAATCACCCAGTTTTGGTCAGTTCCTTGTGGCAGTGTGAGAACAGAATAATACATGCACCATGCCTGGCAGAAAGAGTAAAATTTCTGATGTTTCCTTGCTACTCTGAAAACTTTCCTGACACTAAATCCTAACAGTACTAACAATACTTTCCTTCATATGTAATTCTCATTACTCCTCATAATCAGAGTAACTTTTTCCCATGTTTGTCTCTCCCATTGTCTGCCTCCTAATGGGCTATGTTTTATTCATCTCTGTAACCTCCAAGTGCCTGGTGTAATGTAGACATTTTCATAAAGCCTCATGAATGAACAATCACAGAAAGAGGCCTTCCATGGTGTACAACTGGACTCAGTACCTGCCCTATCTTGCTGAATGTTTTATAATCTAACAAAACTCAGATAAAGACCCAGATGTCACACCTGAACAGGAAAAGATGAAAGGAAAAGATAATTAAAATATAAATCAACAGAATCAAGATTTTGAAAAGACCTAGAAAACTTGAAGGATTACTGAAGCCAAGCAAGAGGAAATGATAGGATTAAAAGTAAAATCTTGTGTTTAGATTTTTTTTTTTTTTTCAGACGGAGTCTCGCTCTGTCACCAGGCTGGAGTGCAATGGCGCAATCTTGGCTCACTGCAATCTCCGCCTCCCGGGTTCAAGTGATTCCCCTGCCTCAGCCTCCCAAGTAGCTGGGATTACAGGCACGAACCACCACGCCCAGCTAATTTTTTTGTATTTTTAGTAGAGATGGGCTTCACCATGCTGGCCAGGCTGGTCACGAACTCCTGACCTTGTGATCTGCGTGCCTCTGCCTTCCAAAGTGCTGGGATTACAGGCGTGAGCCACCGTGCCCGGCCTGTGTTTAGATTTTTAAAACACCAGTCACAGAAGTGTAAAGTGAGACCCTCTTCTTTTTTTTTTTTTGAAACAAGGTCTCACTCTGTTGCCCAGGCTAGAGTGCAAATGGCACAATCTTGGCTCACTGCAACCTCCATCTCCGGGCTCAAGCAATCCTCCCACCTCAGCCTCCTGAGTACCTTGAACTACAGGGACACACCACCATGCCTGGCTGAATTTTGTGTTTTTGGTAGAGACAGGGTTTCGCCATGTTGCCCATACTGGTCTTGAACTCCTGAACTCAAGAGATCTGCCTGCCTCAGCCTCCCAAAGTACTGGGATTACAGGGGTGAACAACTGCACCTGGCCAAGGCCCCTATTTTAATTAAAAACAAGCAAATCGGCCAGGCGCGGTGGCTCACGACTGTAATCCCAGCACTTTGGGAGGCCAAGGCAGGTGGATCACCTGAGGTCGGGAGTTCGAGACCAGCCTGACCAACATGGAGAAACCCCATCTCTACTAAAAATACAAAATTAGCCGGGCGTGGTGGCACATGCCTGTAATCCCCTGCTACTAGGGAGGCTGAGGCAGAAGAATCGCTTGAACCTGGGAGGCGGAGGTTGCAGTGAGCCGAGATCACGCCATTGCACTCCAGTCTGGGCAACAAGAGCGAAACTCCGTCTCAAAAAAAAAAAAGAAAAAAGAAAAAACAAGCAAATCAAAAACCTTAAGACCCAAACTAGAAATAATATGGCTACTGAAACAACAAATGGTTGTCTTTGATTAATAATAAGAAAGGGCCATGAGCCCTTGAAGTTCAAGAGAGAAATTCATTCAGGCTCCAAATCAAGACAGGATTTACATCATGTATTATATCTCATACTTGATTTAAGAAATCAAATTTAATAAAAGGCATTTAAAATATGTAAGAATAACCCAAATTGCACAAGGTTCTGAAAATATCATTACAGGAAAGAATAAGGACTTCAGAGGTAGAAGAAAGGTTGTGATAAGATCAATCTGAAGGGCAGGCTTGCCAATAAAAGAGGAATTAATCTGATTCAGGCAGCTCTACAAGGCGGAGGAATAAGAAGAGACAGAAGTAAAGGGAAACAGGCTTCAGCTCAATATAAAGAATTAACGTGTCTCTAAAAGAATCATGCAGTGAGCTGACCGCTGCACTCTAGCGTGGGAGACAGTGAAATTTTTGTCTCAGAAAAAAGAAAAAAAAAAGAATCACTAGGAATAAATAAAAAAAATAACTGGCAACTAGAGGTTTTGTGGTTTTTTTTGTTTTGTTTTGTTTTGTTTTGTTTCTGTATGTTTTGCAAAGATGAGGTTTCGCCATGTTGCTCAGGCTGGTCTTAGACCTCCTGAACTCAGGCAATCTGCCCACCTTGGCCTCCCAAAGTGCTAGGACTATAAGCGTGAACCATGACGCCCGGACAGCCACTGCGCCCAGCCTTATTTTGTTTTTGAGACAGGGTCTCTCACTCTGTCCCCAAAGCTGGGGTGCAATGGTGCAATCTTGCCTCACTGCAGCCTTGAAGTCCTGGGCTCAAACATTCCTCCCACCTCAGTCTCCTGGGGAGCTAGGACTACAGGCATGGACCACCACACCTGGTTACTTTTTTTTTTTTTGGTAGAAATGGAGTCTCTATGTTGACCAGGCTGGTCACAGGAGCTATGTTGACTCCTGGCCTCAAGTGACTCTCTGACCTCGACCTCCCAAAGTGCATGAGGCAACATGCCTAGCCGAAGTTATATGTAAAATGGAACTAGCTATTTCGAAAAAATGGTAAGCTTCTTAAAAATGTTCAAAAACCCAGGCGTGGTGGCTCACGCCTGTAATCCCAGCACTTTGGGAGGCCAAGACGGGTGGATCACTTGAGGTAAGGAGTTTGAGACCAGCCTGGCCAACATGGCGAAATCCCATCTCTACGAAAAATATAAAAATTATCGGAAGGCTGGGCGCAGTGGCTCATGCCTGTAATCCCAGCACTTTGGGAAGCCGAGTCGGGCAGATCACGAGGTCAGGAGTTCGAGACCAGCCTAACCAACATGGTGAAACTCTGTCTCTACTAAAAATACAAAAAATTAGCAGGGTGTGGTGGCGCATGCCTGTAATCCCAGCTACTCAGGAGGCTGAGGCAAGAGAACTGCTTGAACCTGGGAGGCGGAGGTTGCAGCGAACCGAGATTGCACCACTGCACTCCAGCCTGGGCGACAAAGCAAGGCTCCAACTCAAAAAAAAAAAAAATTGTCTGGGCATGGGGGTACACACATGTAATCCCAGCTATTAGGGAGGCTGAGGCAGGAGAATCACTTGAACCCAGGAGGCGGAGGTTGCAGTGAGCTCAAATCACGCCACTGCACTCCAGCCTGGGAGACAGAGCAATACTGTATCTCAAAAAATAAAAAAACAAACAAACAAAATGTTCAAAATGAGGCCTTCAGGCATGGAAAAGAAATTCCTATTAAAGATGAAAGACAGACAAAGATGAAAGACAGTGTCCTGTAAGATCCCTTCCAGCCACAGGAAAGTAACAAAATATGAATGTTTCACACACAAATACACACCCAAATCTTATGAACACCAATGATCACACATAATACAATTATTCCATACCAGTGCTTTAAAGTACAGTTTTGGGTAGATCTTTATGTACTCTTTATGGTGCCAAATAAAAGGTTGAGACTGTACTTATATCGTGGGAAAAAATATGGAGGGTAATTTGTTCACTGATTGAAAGTATTTCAAGCTATTTCTAAAAACTAAATCCTTGCAAGTCCTAATTTGACACATCAAGTGTGTTTACTTATATCAATATCCACAGCCACCTATCTTTTGTTAACATACCTTCTTTTCCTCATCAGAATCATGTAAGAAAAGGGAGCAACTTAACCTATCAAACACCCATTTATCTGGGCATGTCATATCATAAGTAGTATCTATATGCTGCCCAAAAGTTTACAAAGGGCTTTCACACGTATTGTCACATACACAAAGCTATTACAGTTGGTTCTCACAACTACCTTATAAATTAGTAAATCAGGTGTCATCACACACATTTTAGAAAGGAAACTGGGTCTCAGGGTTACTTCGGCCTTTTCCCCAGAGACACAAACCCATGATTCTCTAACAGGTAAATACTAGAACCAAGACAACAAATCTAAGTCTTCTGACTCCTAATGCAGGACTCCTTCCAATTCCATGTGTCATCAGTTCCATGAAAAGGGGCAGTCACTGGTTTCCTGTGTTTATAGCCTACTTCTTGCTAATAGCTTACTCTGAAAAATACTGAGAGATTTATTTTTTAAAAGACCACAGATATGCCCACACTGACAGGGCTCAGACCCATACTGAAGAGGCACAACTGAACTATTATAATTGCCTATATTTAATTGGGGGCTGGGGGTGTAAAGATGGATAAGGGGGATAGGATGGCACAGAGACACAAAATATTGAAGACAGAGCTTCGGTCACCTGGTTCTACCAGTAACTGTAGGCAAGTCATTAAATCTTTCAGCATTCGTTTTTTTGAGCAGTAAAATGAACATGTTACAAAAACTAAGTTCCTTTTTCCAACAAAATTCTGTGTTTCTACAGAGTTGGTGCACACTATCTAATAAAAATACTTAGAACTACATAAGTACTTCTCTTCAACTGAGCCACATATGAAGAATCTCTTCCTAGGGTTCCTTTAATGTTCCATGCACTTAGCACAGTAAAAGACAAACAAAAATGGTCTATAACATTTGCACTGTAGGACAAGGTAAACTTGAACTTAGATTTCCACTGATAAAAGAAAAAGATGAGGACCAAGTTTGACTTAAAACATGAGTTTCTCTGCTTCATGAACAGAAAATTCAATGAGGCTTAAGTAATCTTGAAAACATTATTTTTAATCTAAGTAATTCTTATTCTACCATTCTATCTTAAGTACATGAATCTTAAGACATTTTACATTCAATTTTGTTAGCATAGTAAATATATACAAAATAACAATACATTACAAATTTACCAAAATAAATTTCAAAAAAATTACTAGCCAAGTCACTTACTATTTGAAGCTTGATTGTTTTCCCGTCTAACTCTATAGTTCTTATTTTGAAATCCACACCAATTGTGCTGATGTAGCTTTCTGTATATGTATCATCCTGAAGGGGCAAATAATTAACAATTAAATGTTTTGTTCAGTGGAGCAGATGCAAGTCTAAGTGGGAAAAAAAAAACTGTTGTTCAAGAGTAAATAAACAAAATGTTTACTTTTATCTACAGTCCAAATTTATGAATGAAATGTATAAAGTATAACATGCTGACAACAGCCACTCCATCCACTTTCAGTACTTATTTCATATTCTGATTACAAAGCACTACTTAACTGTAGTTTCTTTCCTTAAGATCTCTACAATAGCCATTCTTTATTTTTTCCAAACATCATCTCTTGCCAAATTCTTTACATACATCATATAGAAAAATATTTTATATTTTCAATGATTATGAATAATTTTTCTAATCACTAATCAGCAAAACTCTTGCGACCCACCCACCCAATTTATTCACCACAAAACAACAATAATTTCACTCCGCTTTTTCTTAGAAGTCAATCTTGCTTCCTAATTATGATTTTTTTTTTTTAGATATAATGCACATAACATAAAAGTCACCCTTTTGAAGTGGGCAATTCAGTGGTCCTTATACATTCACAAGGTTGCAAACTACAACCACGAATTCCAGGACATTTTCTTCACTCCAGAAAGAACCCATCTTCACTCCCTGGCAACCACTAATCTACTTTCTCTTTAGATTTGCCAATTTTGGACATTTCGTATAAATGGAATCATAAAATATGTGGCCCTCTGTGTCTGCCTTCCTTCATTTAGCAGAATGTTTTCAAGGTTCATCCATGTTGTACCATGTAACAGTACTTCATTTTTTTTTTTTTTTTTTTTTTGAGGCAGGGTGTTGCTCTGTTGCCCATGCTGGAGTGCAGTGTCATGATCTCAGCTCACTGCAACCTCTGTCTCCCGGGGTCCAAGCAATCCTCATGACTCAGCCACCTGAGTAGTTGGGACTACAGGCGTGCATCACCACGCCTGCCTAATTTTTGTATGTTTAGTAGAGACAGGGTTTCGTGATGATGGTCAGGCTGGTCTCAAACTCCTGACCTCTAGTGATCCCCCTGCCTGAGCCTCTCAAAGTGCTGGGATTACAGGTGTGAGCCACCATGCCTGGCCCATTTTATTGGCTGAATAATATTACATGTACAAATATACAACATTTTATCCATTCATAAATTGATTTGGGTTGTTTCCACTTTTTGACTATTATGAATAATGCTGCCATGAACATTTGTGTACAAGTTTTCCTGTGAATATGTTTCCTGTCAATTTTTTAACCTAATGTTAAACTTTTAAAATTATAACTGCTTCTTGCAAGTACCTGCCATGAAATTTTATTCAGAATGGAATAAAAATATTTCCTGTGAAAAGACATATGAATGAACAGACCAGGCTATCATCATATGAACCACAAAGCACCACCTAAGAAGTACTCTGTCAACAAAGATGGACCTTAATCGAATCAGGTCTAATGAGAACGGCACTGCCAAACAGCACTTTCTGTGACAATGGAAAGGTTCTATAAGCTGTGCTAGCCAATATGGTAGCCATTAGCCCTATGCAGCTTGTGAAACAAGAAACTAAGTTTTTGATTTTTTCAATTATTTTTCCCCCTTAAAGGGACAGGGTCTTGATGTCTCCCAAGCTAGAGTACAATCGTAGCTTACTGAAGCCTTGAACTCCTGCACTCAAGCAATCCTCCCACCTTGGCCTCCCAAAGTGCTGGGATTACAGGTGTGAGCCACCAAACTTTTTCAATTTTAATTAATTTAAATTTAAATAGCTACATAGAGCTAGTAGCTACTCTAAGGATAGTGCAGTTCTAGGTCTTCTAATTACAGAAAGAGGGACAAACAAATAAGCATAAGGACATCACAAGGAAGCAAAATGACAAATCTAGAATATTGGACAATCTACAGGACAAGTGCTCCAGTTTCTGCAAAAAGTCAATGACATAAAAAATATATAAATAAAAAAGATAAGGTATAAAACTCTAGATTAAAAGACTAAGCAAGAAAACAACCAAATGGAAGATGTATTTTGCAGGTTGATAATGGCAATGTCATTTTATAAGAAAATGTTTTTAGAAATATGGGCCGGGCATGATGGCTCACGCCTGTAATACCAGCACTTTGGGAGGGCAAGGTGAGTGGATCACAAAGTCAGGAGTTCGAGATCAGCCTGGCCAAGATGGTGAAACCTCATCTCTATTAAAAATACAAAAAATTAGCTGGACGTGGTGGCGGGCGCCTGTAATCCCAGCTACCCGGGAGGCTGAGGAAGGAGAATCACTTGAATCCGGGAGGTGGAGGTTGCAGTGAGCCGAGATTGTGCCACTGCACTCCAGCCCAGGTGACAAGGCATGTCTCTGTCTCAAAAAAAAAAAAAAAAAAAAGTTACGTTGTAATTGAGTGCCTAATAAGTATCAGGTACTATAGGAGTATATAGAGGCCAGGCGCAGTGGCTCACATGTGTAATCCCAGCACTTTGGGAGGCCAAGGTGGGAGGCTCACTTTAGATCAGGAGTTCAAGACCAGCCTGGCCAACATGGTGAAACCCTGTCTCTACTAAAAATACAAAAAATTAGTGGGTGTGATGGCACACGCCTGTAAACCTAGCTAGTCAGGAGACCAAAATGGAGAATCGCTTGAACCCATGAGGTGGAGGATGCAGTGAGCCGAGATTGCACGACTGCACTCCAGCCTGGGCGACAGATCGAGACTCCATCTCAAACCAAAAAAAAAAAATGCAGAGAACAAAATGAATGCAATAAATATTCATGTAGCACATCTATCCCCCAGGTACTTGGATAGAAATACTGAATTCTTGGCCGGGTACAATGGCTCACGCCTGTAATCCCAGCACTTTGGGGAGCAGAGGTGCACATATCACTTGAGCTCAGGAGTTAGAGACCAGCCTGACCAACATGGTGAAACCCCATCTCTACTAAAAATACAAAAATTAGCCAGGCACAGTAGTACATGCCTGTAATACCAGCTACTTGGGAGGCTGAGGCATGAGAATCACTTGAACCCGGGAGGTGGGAGTTACAGTGAGCTGAGATCATGCCACTGTACTCCAGCCTGGATGACAGAGCTAGACTCCATCTCAAAAAAAAAAAAGAAAAAGAAAGAAATGCTGAATTCTTGTAAATCTCTAAATGACCTTTACTCCCATGCCTGAGCCGTTACTATTCCTTCTGCCCAAAAGCCTCAGTTATCTCTCTCTGCATAACCCTACTTACCCCCCAGCCTCAAGGTCATGTGGCATTTATTCATCCTTCAGTTTTGAGCTCAGGCAATACTGAGTGTCCAAACAATTTCTTCAACTCCTCAGCCAATAGATTCTTCCCTCTGTGCCCCCAGAGCTTATTGCACATTTCTTTATTACAGTCCTCACGATTGTCTCTATTAATATTTTGAGGGTATGGGGATCAGCATTTTAAAAATACTTTCCAGGTATTATTGGAAAACCTTTGACTTCAAGCAATGGACATCCCAGAGAGGGTTTTCCTTGAGGCACAAACACCTGAGGCTACAGCTAGATTCTTCCCACCTACCGAGAGTTGCTTAAGAATTATGCTTAATTTTAATATTTGCCAATTTAATAAAAATTAAATGACACCTAAGTTTAACTTAAAGGCCTTTAATTACAAATAAAGTTGAGCCTTTTTTTTTCCATATTTATTGGCAATTTGTATTACTTCCTTTTTTTTTTTTTTTTTTTTTTTGAGATGGAGTTTCGCTCTTGTTGCCCAGGCTGGAGTGCAATGGTGCGATCTCAGCTCACCACAACCTCCGCTTCCTGGGTTCAAGCAATTCTCCTGCCTCAGCCTCCCAAGTAGCTGGGATTACAGGCATGCGCCACCACATCCGGCTAATTTTGTATTTTTAGTAGAGACAGGGTTTCTCCATGTTGGTCAGGCTGGTCTCCTGACCTCAGATGATCCGCCAGCCTCAGCCTCTAAATGCTGGGATTACAGGCGTGACCCACCGCACCCAGCCAGCAATTTGTATTACTTCTTTTTTCAACTGACTGCTCATTTGCCACTATTTCCATTAGGAGAAATATTCTTTTCTTGTTGATGTGCAAATGTGCTTTATATGTTGAGAATACCAATCCTCATATATATATATATATTTGCTAGTGCCATTAGTTTTCTAACATTTTTGTGCCTGTGATAAATTAATTTTAATAGTCAAATTTAGCAGTGATTTCTTGCTTTTTTCTTATTTTAAAAAATACCTTCACACACCAAGATTAAAGAGCCACCTATATTTTATTCTAGTACTTCATGGTTTTATTTTTAACTGTTATATAAAAAGAATTATACATTATTTAATATTTTTAAAATAACCTTCATTAATATCAGCACTCATCAGAAAAGTCATATGTATTTAGGATACTGTCAAGTGGTAAATTGTAAGTTTTTTCAAATTCTAATTTTCCATGGTAAACTTAAATTTTATTTCAGCCAACAAATGCTTGCAGCTACTTCCCTTGAAATGACTATCACAGTTCATCTGAGAAAATCTGTCAAATAGCCAATTCTGTTCTAATCTGTCTGTTAGCTGTTCTTTCAAGTTAAAAAAAAAAAAAAAAAAGTCCAGGTGCAGTAGTTCATGCCTGTAATCCCAGCACTTTGGGAGGCTGAGACAAGCGGATCACGAAGTCAGGAGTTCGAGACCAGCCTGGCCAACATGGTGAAACCCCATCTCTACTAAAAATACAAAAACTAGCTGGGCTTGGTGGCAGGTGCCTATAATCCCAGCTACTTGGGAGGCTAAGGCAGAAGAATTGCTTGAACCCGAGAAGCAGAGGTTGCAGTGAGCCGAGACTGTGCCACTGCACTCCAGCCTGGGCAACAAAGCAATATTCCATCTCAAAAAAAAAAAAAAAGAAATGGTGTTCCACAGAAAAAAATAAAGCAGTTAGCTCAGCTTACAACTCAAAAAACTACAAATGCTTTTCTTTTCTCCAAAATAACCAACACACTAGCCAGTATGCAGTAAAAAGTGCTTTCTCCAGCACTTTGGGAGGCTGAGGCACATGCATCGCTTGAGCTCAGGAGTTCGAGACCAGCCTGTGCAACACAGTGAGACCTTGTCACTACAAAAAAATACAAAAATTAGCCAGGCATGATGGCGCATCCACTTAGGAGGTCCCAGCCACTTGGGAGGCTGAAGTGGGAGAACAGCTTGAGCCTGGGATCCAGACGCCACTGCACTCTAGCCGTGGCAACAGAGCCAGAATCTGTCTCAAAAAAAAAAAAAAAAACATTGTTTTATGTGAACTTCCCATTTCTTCACAAATATTTTTAAAGGAATACTCATGGATCAACATTTTTCAAAAATTAATCATTTTAACTGTTTTGTCAAGGACAATCTTCAATAAAAATGGCAGGGCTTGTTTTTGTTCCTGTGAGTGCACAGAGGTAAAGAATGCCATCACCCTGAGTACAACTTGGAGCTTAGCGCTGCCTTGATGTGTACCAAGCCAGCAGCAATTTTACCCACATGCTTTTGTACCAGAGCCAATGTCATCACTGAAAAACGCAAACATCTTTTATATTAGTATTATTACCAAGTAAATATTTCCTTACAAATACTAACATCTTAGTATTATTAGGATATTTTGACCTCATGGGCTACCTGAGAGGGTCTTGGTAACCCCCAGGAGTCTTTGGTCCATGCTCTGAGAAACAATGATCTCTAGAAGGGAAACATGCTAATTTATCTTTTTATTTTTTTTCTTTTTTTTTTTTTTTGAGACAGTCTTGCTCTGTTGCCAGGCTGGAGTGCAGTGGCGCCATCTTAGCTCACTGCAACCTCCGCCTCCTGGGTTCAAGCAATTCTCCTGCCTCAGCCTCCCGAGTAGCTGGGACTACAGGCGTGTGGCACCACACCCAGCTAATTTTTTGTATTTTTAATAGAGACGGGGTTTCACCATGTTAGCCAGGATGGTCTCGATCTCTTGACCTTGTGATCCGCCCATCTCGGCCTCCCAAAGTGCTGGGATTACAGGCGTGAGCCACCGCACCTGGCCAGGAAACATGCTAAATTTAAAGGTAGTTGATAAAGACTATGAAGGACACTGTGGATTCTGTTAAGTCAAAAGTCCTTTATCTGTCAGCTTCAGCATTTAGAACTATGCCATTGGCCAACGAAGTTTGTCCAAGACCCTACTTTTTCTTTTATTAACTTTTTTTTTTTTTTTTTTTTTCAGAGACAGAGTCGTGCTATGTTGCCCAGGTTGGTCTCAAAACTCCTAGACTCAAGTGATCCTTCCACCCTCAGCACCCTGAGTAGCTGAGACTGCAGGCATGATCCACTGCGTCACCTGGCTCTGCTTTTTCTTTTTACTCTACTAAAGTTTAACTTAAAGATTTATTTTCATCAAGTCGCTTTCAACACAGGCCACCAACTACCCCTTTAACTTGCTGCCTATATTGGAACTGCTGTTTGACTCTGACCAAAAGTATTAGACATTCTGACTTTATAACCATACTTCACTGAATTTCTTTTAAGAGCAACAATATTTTTCTATTTAACAGTCCAAGATACCACTGGGGATGTATATTTGGAGTCTTTAAATATATAAATTCTGGAAGAATTAACTTATTCTGAATAAAACTGTTTATCTACCTAGAAAACATACATAGCATTAATTGTACCATTAATTGTAAAGACATTTCAATTTCAACTTACTGCAAACCTAAGAAGAAGGCAAGACTTTCCAACCCCTGAGTCGCCAATCAGAAGTAACTTGAATAAATAATCACTGCAAAAAGAAAAAGAAAATGATGTTAATAAAAAGCACACTGCATTGCTATAAGCTATACAAAAACAAAAACACAGCTACAAATAACAACTCACTGTGAAGACTACATCTCCTATAAAGCCCATGCATGGCTTAAGCCAAAACTGCAAACAGCCACAGCCCTTCTGACAGATCACTAAACATGATTAAATTATGTAAAAAGTAGGCAATGCCACCTATGATCTCCAACATCAGTGAACTTCCACTTAAAAAGAAAGAAGGAAAAGAAAAATAAGTGATATGCACTCTTGGACTGCCCAAGATACTTAAAACATTCTAAATAAATCCCACTCCTCTATAGTATTAGAATACAGAAAGGTAACTTTTCATTGTTTTTGCCCATGAAATATTAGTCTCTCCTTCAAATTCTAAGATCAGGCCAGGCGCAGTGGCTCACACCTGTAATCCCAACACTTTGGGAGGCTGAGGCAGGCAGTTCACTTGAGGTCAGGAGTTCAAGACCAGCCTGACCAACATGGTGAAACCCCGTCTCCATTAAAAATACAAAAATTATCTGGGCATGGTTGCACATGCCTGTAATCCCAGCTACCTGGTAGGCTGAGGCAGAAGAATTGCTTGAACCCAGGAGGCAGAGGTTGCAGTGAGCCAAGATCGTGCCACTGCACTCCAGCTCCAGCCTGGGCAATAAGAACGAAACTCTGTCTCAAAAAAAGAAAAAAAAAAAAAATTCCAAGATCAAATAATTTCATAGCACTCTTCCAATGAGGGGGTTTTCACGATCCTTCTCTAGCATCCAGCTTGAATTCTCCCGTCAAAACAATGTTCATATAACTTCTGAAAGCCCATATTATAAACTAGAAATGTGGTAAAATCACAGGCTGTTTATCCAAGTGCAAAACTTGACTAACACTCTACACTTGTATTAAAGCATTTTTCAGAACCATTGAAAACCAAGCTTTTTTTTTTGAGACGGAGTCTTGCTCTGTCACCAGGCTGGAGCGCAGTGGCACGATCTCGGCTCACTGCAACCTCCAACTCCCTGGTTCAAGTGATTCTCCTGCCTCAGCCTCCCGAGTAGCTGGGATTATAGGCATGCACCACCACGCCCAGCTAATTTTTGTATTTTTAGTAGACACGGGGTTTCACCGTGTTGGCCAGGATGGTCTCGATCTCCTGACCTCATGATCTGCCCGCCTCAGCCTCCCAAAGTGCTGGAATTACAGGTGTGAGCCACTGCACCCAGTGATAAAACGAGGCTCTCTTTATGTATCTCTAACATTGCCAGGCCTAACTCAAAAACTATTCCCAGAGATTCCTTCATGGAACTAAGACAACATTATTATTCACCCACGGTCTCCAAGGAAATCCCTCATAGATCCTTCCCAACTCAGACACCAGTTCTATGCATTCTTTTACGCAATTTCAAAAGGACAAAAACCTTAGAATTTATATATCGTTTTTGTAGAAGATATACGTGATTTTGTATTTTGTCCTTTTTGATTTACTTTCAAAAATATGCTAAAGTGAAAACCACGTCACAATTTAGATTAAAATTATTTACATGTAAACAAGACATAAAACTTATTTTTTTCGTTTTAATTGCACTGCCAAAGAAGAGAGGATATAAAACTTCTATAAGCGATTATCTTTGTGAATATTCAACTATTACGTAGGTTTACATAATGATATGCATTACTTAAAACATTGTTTGGGTTTTAGCAAATTACCATATTATACTTATTGTTATATTTATTGTCTTTAATTATATATGAGGAAAATAATTTTTTAAAAATCCCAAGTGCCAGTCAGCAGCAAAATAGAAGTCAGAGAAGGAAACAAAAATCTTTTAAACAAGTAAATCAGAAGAGGGGACTGAAGCATAGCATGAACTAGATAGACATCCTTTCCAGCTTGAGATTTTAAAATTTTTTAAAAGATCGCTATTATAGAATATTATCCTTAATAAATGATTGATACCTAATACCAACAATTTGTATTTGGCAGTTCAGCTGGCTGACTTTACTACTATTGATAAGGTTCCTTCTTAATTAAACCAAATATTCTTCTTTCTTTTTTTGAGACAGAGTCTTGCTCTGTTGCTCAAGCTAATTTTTGTACTTTTAGTAGAGACGGGGTTTAGCCATGTTGGTCAGGCTGGTCTCCAACTCCTGATCTCAAGTGATCCACCCGCCTTGGCCTCCCAAAGTGCTGGGACTACAGGTGTGAGCCACCATGCCTGGCCCGAAATATTCTTTTTTTGTTTGTTTGTTTTGAGACAAGAGTCTCGCTCTGTTGCCCAGGCTGGAGTGCAGTGAAGCAATCTCAGGTCACTGCAGCCTCCACCTCCCAGGTTCAAGCAATTCTCCTGCCTCAGCCTCTGAAGTAGCTGGGATTACAGACATGTGCCAACACACCCAGCTAATTTTTGTATTTCTAGTAAAGACGGGAGTTTCACCATGTTGGCCAGGCTGTTCTCAAGCTCCTGACCTCAGGTAATCTGCCCACCTCAGCCTCCCAAAGTGCTGAGAGTACAGGCATGAGCCACCGTGCCTGGCCCCAAATACTCTTAAGAATACTGAACACTGAACATTAACAATGAGTATATGTTAAGAATTTACCTGTATGAAGAAAGCAAGACTATCACAGCATTGATACTACCATAGTAGGTTGGTTTTTGGGGGGTGGTGTTGTTGTTGTTAGAGAATCTCACTCTGTCGCCCACGCTGGAGTGCAGTGGCTCGATCTCGACTCACTGCAACCTCTGCCTCCAGGGTTCAAGTGATTCTCAGGCCTCAGCCTCCTGAGTAGCTGGGACTTAGTAGGGAGGTTTTTAAACAGAAGTTTCAACACAACAACTGGACTCAATGTACCAATCTCCCTGAACTCCACGCCAGGCATCCAGTAAACACTCAAAAACATTCCCTGAATTTGCTGTACTGGACCCAGTTGAAGTAAAGGACTGTACTGGGCCTCAGATGTTGCCTGAAGTATCACCTTAAAGATCAACAACCCAGGCTAGGCGTAGTGGCTCATGCCTGAGGTCAGAAGTTCCAGACCACCCTGGCCAATATGGTGAAACCCCATCTCTACTAAAAATATTAAATTAGCTAGGCATGCTGGTGGGCAGCTTTAATCTCAGCTACTTGAGAGGCTGACCCATGAGAATTGCTTGAACTCAGGAGGTGGAGGTTGCAGTGAGCTCAGATCACACCACTGCACTCCAGCACGGGCAAAAGAGGAGTCTCAAAAAAAAAAAAAAAAAAAATCAACAACTCTATTTCAGAGCAACCATAAAGCTTTAAAAAACATGAACCGGGCCAGGTGCAGTGGATCACCTGAGGTCAGGAGTTTGAGACCAGCCAGGCCAACATGATGAAACCCCGCCTCTACTAAAAATACAAAAATTAGCTGGGTGTGGTGGCAGGCACCTGTAATCCCAGCTACTCGGGAGGCTGAGGCAGAGAATTGCTTGAACCCAGGAGGCAGAGGTTGCAGTGCGCTGAGATCATACACTCCAGCCTAGGCAACAAGAGCAAAACTCCATCTCAAAAAAAAAAAAAAAAAAAAAAAAGGAAGAAAGAAACATGAAGGCTTCCTAATTGCATTACAAGTTACATTATGGTTTCAAGAAATTAATAGTCAACTTTTTTTTAATTACCTTTTTCAACCACTACATTTTTTTAAGTTTTACAAATATAACACTCTTATTTTAACACATTATGGCTGGGCACAGTGGCTCAGTGAGCCTGTAATCCCAGCACTTTGGGAGGCCAAAGCAGGTGGATCACCTGAGGTTGGGAGTTCGAGACCAGCCTGGCCAACATGGTGCAATCCTGTCTTTACTAAAAATACAAAATTAGCCAGGCATGGTAGTGCATGCCTGTAATCCCAGCTACTCGGGAGGCAGAGGCAGGAGAATCGCTTGAACCCGAGAGGCGGAGGTTGCAGTGAGTCAAGATCACATCATTGTACTCCAGCCTGGACAATAAGGGCGAAACTCCATCTCAAAAAAACAAATAAAAAAAAATTATTTATGAGTTTCTAATAATTTAAGGCTTAAATTAAAGCCATTATAAATAGTATGAAGAGTTGAGTGCTCTGTATAAGACAATCTTCGCAAAAGACTACTGGTTCTCTCGCAAACCATTTGTTTACTAACATGACAACAGTCACATGAGAAAGGCAAATAAAATCAAACCCACAAACTTCCCCACCTCCCCTTATCAAAGACACACACCTGAATAGCGTGATCAGTGACACGTTAACTTGCATTGGGACATTTTAAATTACCTACTACAGAAGTAGTTTATTTCTCAACTGTAAATATACTGAATATTCGTGAGAATTCATTGTTCTGAGTTTGCTTTAAAACGTTTCTATAATTTACAAAACACCACACAGTAAAAATGTTGATAGAAAATATACAAATATAAAATTACAGAGCACAAGGACAGAATTTTGGTACAAAGAGTCAAGACTAATTTAGCAAATGGCAAGACTTTAAATGTATTTATTCTTCATTCCTCATGAATTTGGATCACTAAGTTTTTATCCTACAATAATATAATTTTGACTTAAGTGAAAAAAACTAAATTATGCTAGTTTAGAAACCTATAAAAATTTGGCTGGGCGTGGTGGCTCACACCTTTAATCCCAGCACTTTGGGAGGCCAAGGTGGGTGGATTACCTGAGGTCAGGAGTTCAAGACCAGCCTGACCAACATGGTGAAACCCCGTCTCTACTAAAAAAAAATACAAAAATTAGCTCAGCATGGTGGCAGATGCCTGTAATCCCAGCTACTTGGGTGGCTAAGGCAGGAGAATCACTTGGACCCAGGAGGCGGAGGTTGCAGTGAGGAGAGATTGCGCCATTGCACTCCAGCCTGGGCAACAGAGCAAGACTCCATCTCAAAAAAAAAAAAGAAAAAGGAAAAAAAAGAAACCTATGAAGATTTACAATTGTCACCCTCGTAAATTATTCTAGTAAATCCTATCCACTGTTTCCAATTCAGAACTTCCTCTAGCTTTTTGTAGTTCTAATCTACTATAACCTCATATTTTCTACCCTCGAGAAGTTTGGGGTCTGTGTTTCTCCACCCTTACGTTTGACATAGCTATCTGTGGGTGTGGAAGGTAAGCTGACTTACTCATCTACGTATACAAGGATCTAGCACTGTTCCTTTTACAAAGCATGTGCTAAGAGATCAGAGAACATTTTAGTCTTACATTTTTAATCAGGCCTCTTTCATTGTGAGATACAGCTACAGAAAATTTGTGCCATCCTTGATTAACATTTTTGGCCAAAATATTAGGGGGAAAAAATGATGACAGCACGTCATGTTAAAAGGATACAGGAGCCGGCCGGGCTTGGTGGCTCACGCCTGTAATCCCAGCACTTTTGGAGGCTGAGGCGGGCAGATCACGAGGTCAGGAGATCGAGACCATCCTGGCTAACATGGTGAAACCCTGTCTCTACTAAAAATACAAAAAATTAGACGGGTGTGGTGGCACGCACCTGTAGTCCCAGCTACGCGGGAGGCTGAGGCAGGAGAATCGCTTGAACCTGGGAGGTGGAGGTTGCAGTGAGAAGAGATGGCGCTACTGCACTCCAGCCCCGGCAGCAGAGCGAGACTGTCTCAAAAAAAAAAAAAAAAAGGCCGGGCGCGGTGGCTCACGCCTGTAATCCCAGCACTTTGGGAGGCCAAGGCGGGAGGATCACGAGGTCAGGAGATCGAGACCATCTTGGCTAACACGGTGAAACCCCGTCTCTACTAAAAATACAAAAAAATTAGCGGGGCGTGGTTGCAGGCGCCTGTAGTCCCAGCTACTCGGGAGGCTGAGGCAGGAGAATAGCCTGAACCCGGGAGGCGGAGCTTGCAGTGAGCTGAGATCCTGCCACTCCACTCCAGCCTGGGCGACAAAGCGAGACGCCTTCTCAAAAAAAAAAAAAAAAAAAAAAAAAAAAAATGGCCAAGCCAGAACAATTTGAGGCACAAAATAAATTAAGTACATATTAGATTATAACTGACAAAATAAATACTCATGAATTCATAGCAGTATAAATGATTATAAATGGGAGGGAAGAGATAAGTCAATAACACATGCTGAAGAAATGAGAAAAACAGAAAATGACCAGTAGCACTACATTAATAATTGCTGCAATGCTGGGTGTGGTGGCTCACACCTGTAATTCCCACCTACTTGTAAGGCTGAGGTAGAAGGATCACATGAGGCCAGAAGTTCAAGACCAGCCTGAGCAACATAGCAAAACCCCCATCTCTAAAAATATTTTTTTTAATTAGCTGGTGTGGTGGTCTATGCCTGTAGTCCCAGCTACTTGAGAGGCTGAGGCAGAAGGATCACTTGAGCCCAGGAGTTTGAGGCTGCAGTGAGCTATGAACTCACTACTGCATTCCAACTTGGGCAACAGAGTGAGATCCTGTCTCTTAAAAAAAAATTTAAGGAAAAAAGAAAAAGAAAAAATAATTGCTGCAAGGAAGATTTACTGGATAAATGCTAAATTAATGGATAAAACTAAGGAGAAACAGGATATCTGCATGACCTCACCAAAGTATATCCCTCAAAATATTGGCCAGGCATGGTGGCTCACACCTGTAATCCTAGCGCTTTGGGAGGCCAACGCGGGTGGATTGCCTGAGCTCAGGAGCACGAGACCAGCCTGGGCAACATGGTGAAACTGCTTCTCTACTAAAATACAAAAAATTAGCCAGGCGTGGTGGCACATGCCTGTAGTTTCAGTTACTTGGGAGACTGAGGCAGGACAGTCACTTGAACCCGGGAGGTGGAGGCTGCACTGAGCCAAGATCACGCCATTGCACTCCAGCCTAGGCGACAGAGCGAGACACCATCTCAAAAAAAAAAAAATACATCAGACAAATACAAACTGACAGACAACTGACGGACATTCTATAAAATACCTATCAGCACTCTTCAAACTTGTCAAGATAATGAAAAAGAAGGAAAGACTGAGAAACTGTCACAGATTGAAGGTGGCTAACATGGCCTACAACTAAATACAATATGGTATACTGAATTAGATCCTAGAACAGAAAAAGAACATTAGTGAAAAAATTAGAGAAACCAGATTAAGTCTATAGTTAACACTGTACCAATGTTTATTTCTTAATTTGGACAAATGTACCATGTATGTAAGATGTTACTATTAGGAAAAGCGGAAAGAAGGGTATACAAGAACTCCACATTGATTTCACAATTTCAGTAAATCTAAATTTAGTTCAAAATAAAAAGGGTTTTAGAAAAGGTTTTTACAAAGGTTAAAAAATTATGAGGAGGCCGGGCGAGGCTCAAGCCTATAATCCCAGCACTTTGGGAGGCCCAGGCAGGTGGATCACCTGAGGTCAGGAGTTTGAGACCAGCCTGGCCAACATGGTGAAACCCTGCCTCTACTAAAAATACAAAATTAGCCGGGCGTGGTGGCACGCACCTGTAGTCTCAGCTACTCAGGAGGCTGAGGCAGGAGAATAGCTTGAACCTGGGAGGTAGAGGTTGCAGTAAGCTGATATCGCACCACTGCACTTTAGCCTGGGCAACAGAACGAGACTCCATCTCAAAAAACAAAACAAAACAAAACGAAAAATGACAAACAATCACTTCAAAAATGCTAGCTCATGATTTTTTTTTTTTTTTTTTTTTTTGAGACAGAGTCTTGCTCTGTTGCCTAGGCTGGAGTGCAATGGCATTATCTCAGCTCACTGCAACCTCCACCTCCCCCGGGTTCAAGTGATTCACCTGCCTCAGCCTCCCGAGTAGCTGGGATTACAGGTGTGTGCCACCATGCCCAGCTAATTTTTGTATTTTAGTAGAGATGGGGTTTCACCATGTTGGCCTGGCTGGTCTCAAACTCCTGACCTCAAATGATCCACCTGCCTCAGCCTCCCAAAGTGTTGGGATTATAGGCATAAGCCACCGCGCCCAGCCACTTATGATATTTTTAAACAATATGAGAGACATTTCATGTTTTCTCAAGTTAAATCTAATCACAAATTGGGCTGGGTTTGTAAAATAAAGCTGCTTTTGAGGTACAAGTATTTCTATTAGTGAAAAATTCTGGTGAACTGCTTGAATTTTATAATACTACGAGCAGATATTTTATTTTAATTTAAAAAGTTCACTCTATGAGAAAGCTAAAAACAGTTAAGGTAAGAATGGCATAGATTAAGCCTGGACAGAAAGGAGTAGGCTGAGAGAAATTAACAGTAGGCTTTAACAACTGGATGGTGGGCATGAAATACAGCAACAAGAGAAAAATTATTTTTGCTATCAGTTTTTCCTATAAGTCAACTTTTGGACTACTTTCGCAATATTGGAGGTTCCAACAATAAAACAAAAGCAATAAGGTACAGTAAGGACGAGTTTTATTCTACTCAGTTTGCATGAAGTTAAATGACTGATGACAGGGCCAGGCACGGCAGCTTGTGCCTATTAATTCCAGCACTTTGGGAGGCTGAGGCTGGAGGATCATTTGAGCCCAAGAGTTCCAGACCAGCCTGGGCAACATAGAGAGAAGCCCCATCTCTTAAAAAAAATTAAGGAAAAAATGATCAATGACAGGATATGTGGATTTTTGCTAACATTAGAATTGTCTTTTGCTTAACAGATGGGGAAAAATTGAACTATACATTCAATTACAAATCAGCAAGAGGGCCCACCCCAGAACCCTTGTTTCAAATTTCAGTTTAGAGTTCAATTTCCATTATTTGTTTGCGTGCAAAAATGGCATCGGTACATATATGTACATTTATGATCTGAACATAGTCTTGATGTCCGCTGATGTATGTACCTACACCATTTTTGTATGCAAGCACTACCATTTTCTATGCCTTTAAAAAAAGCCTGGTGCAGTGGTGCACACCTGTAGTCCCAGCTACTTAGAAGGCTGAGGCAGGAGGGTAACTTGAGCCCAGGAGTTCAAGGTTGCAGTGAGCTAGGAACAGAACCATTGCACTCACTCTAGCCTAGGCAACAAGAGTGAGACCCCCATCTCTAAATAAATAAAATAAAAAATATAAAAATTAAAAGTCACTACTGTGAAAGCATGGAGCAATATTCTTTAAATAAAAAGTTAGAAAAACAGATTTTCAGTTCAAAATTCTATTTAGGTAAAATTCTTTTCTTGCCTAAAGTACAAAGTAGACGATGAATCAGCTTGTTTCTGAATCTAAAATGCTACTGGAAATTCTAAAACCTCCAAAATAACACTGTTATGTGAAAGGAATATAGAATTTTTTTTAAGTATAACCTCATTTTTGTTTTTTAAAAAATCTTTTGAGGGGCTGGGCATGGCTAGCTCATCTCAGCACTCTGAGAGGCTGGAGCAGGAAGTCTAAACTGTAGGATTATAATGGATTGATGGTTTCTTCTTTATACCTTTTTAAACAACCTGCAGTAAGCTTGTATGACTTTTATAACCAGAAATAAAAAATGTTATTTGAAAGGAGGAGAAAAGCGTTTTATTCAATGACTTAACACCCTTACAAATATGTTCAGCATATGTCAGCACAGCACACCTATCATAACACAAATTACTTCTAAGTAGGTAGAGTAGGTCAGGTTGTAAACAGACAGCAATGGCATACTCCCAATACAGCCACAAGTATATGAAGTTAAATTTTGGGTTAAATGAGAATATACTGTTTTCTTCTTTCATGAAATAAAATTCAGATTCTCAGACAAGGTTCACATGTCAATGAACACTTTACAAAAGAAAGCTGATTGACATTAACCCAACTTTCAACATTCCACCCTTTGGAAACATGCTAACATGTTTCCAAAAATCTAACAGCAGAGAACTATAGTGTATAATTGTATTTGTACAAACAGAAATACAAATACAAATTTATAAAAACAAATATAAATTTTATAATATCAGCTGTAAGTACCTTAGAAAAGGCCTATTTATAAAGTTCAATGGAAACTAAATTCATTCTCTTTCATCTAGAATGGATTCATTTGCATGACAGGAATTCTTATGGTTTAAATGTATCCTCCAAAGTTCCTGTGTTAGATACTTAATCCCCAATACAACAGTTTAAGGATGCAGAGCCTAATGAGAGGTGATTAGGTCACAAGGGCTCTGCCCTCATGAATGGATTAATGCATTCTCTCAAAAGTGGGTTAGCTATCTCTGGAGTCACTCTATTATAAAAGTGAGTTCAAGCCCCTTCTTGCTCTCTGTCTTGACATACCCACTTGCCTTTCCACCTTCCACCATATGATAACACAGCACAAAGGGCAGAACCATGCTCTTGAAGTTCCCAGCCTCCAGAACCACAGGCCAAATAAACTTCTACTGTTTATAAATTACCCAGTCTGTGCTATTCTGTTATAGCAGCAGAAAACAGACTAAGACAGGAATGTTATTTTACCTTCTTCTAAATGTCTTATTTGAAAATAGCATAAAACTAAGCTCACATATCAAATTTAAAACAAAATCCTGATACACTGGCCAAATAAAGCTTAAGGGAAAATTATCAAGACTACTAAACTACATACTATTTTAATAACCTTTAGGGGGTGAAACAATAAAAACTTCAGCTGCAATGATCATGATTGACATAAATTTTTCTTCTTCAGTCACTTTAAGTACGCTCCACAGAACACAATTCAAAACCAACCTTCAGGTTGAAACACTTACTCCTTGCTGGAGACAAGAGGTAAGAACTTTTAGTTAGTTCATATGCTTCTGTACTGTGAATTTTACAGTGAGCACATATTACTCTTATAATTTAAAAAAAATTAAACAAACCTTCAGCTGTGGACAAAGCAGCCTGTCAGTCAATATAAATGATCAATATGACCAATTACCAGAAATCTGAGAGGGCAATGGTCTTTTCTCCAAATTTAAAGAAATAGTCAAGCAATTAAAAAAAAATGCTTCCATTCAGATGAACCATCTTAAAAAAAATTGTTCCCATAATCAACCACTAAAATTACATGTTTTTCTTTGGTATTTAGAGACAATAGATTAATTTTCCAGGTTCCAATATAGTTCTGTTTAGAACAGTATTCTAAAAATTCAAAGCTGGCCAGGTGCAGTGGCTCATGCCTGTAATCCCAGCATTTTGGGAGGCCAAGGTGGGTGGATCACTTGAGGCCAAGAGTTCAAAACCAGCCTGGCCAACAAGGTAAAACCCTATCTCTACTAAAAATACAAAAATTAGTTGGGCGTGGTGGTGGGCACCTCCAGTCCCAGCTACTAAGGAGGCTGAGGCAGGAAGAATTGCTTGAACCTGTGAGGCAGAGGTTGCAGTGAGCTGATATCACGCCACTGCATTCCAGCCTGGGCAACAGAGTGAGACTCCATCTCAAAAAAATAAATAAATAAAATAAAATAAAAATAAAAATTCAAAGCTGAAATGCTGAAAGAAATTTTGGTAGTACCAAAGGAAGCAGCAAGTGACACAAGATGACAAAAGGGTAGACAGTCTTTAATCTGCATACAAGTATTTGCTGAAAAACACACCAAGAAGGGGGTGTCAATGTTCTCTACCTCCTTACCTCTCAAAGCCTGCATGGGTTTGGACCTGGAAGACCCGTACTTGAATTCAGGCTCTACTGCATACCAGCCATAGGATCTTGGTGCAAGTTATTCACTTACCACCATGAGCCTCAATTTCCTCATCTATAAGGTTCAATTAGCACCCACTACCACCCAATTAGGCTTCTTGTCAGGATTATAAATCACGTTTCTGAAACATCTAGCACATACTGTCTGGCACATACAGAAGCACAGTAAGTGGCCATTGTTATTTCTCCTTCCTCCCAGCAAAACCATGAGGTAACAATACAAATTTCAGAGGTTCAGACAAAAACTTTGAAACTATTTATCCAAGGCTTCTGTTCAGATTATCGGTGACAAAGGAACACAGGAGTTTACATATATAATCTAAAGTTAAAGTTTAAAAATTGCCAACTAATAGTTATAAGTACTATGATCATACAAGTCACAACTCCCAAAGCCTAGCAATGCATAAAACAGTAACATGCTCTGCAGCAAGTGTGCCCTCTACAGCAAGAGAAGGCAGCCCTCTGCTTCATTTGCTTTTCATAGAAAGACATCCATGACCTCTAAGGCTCCAAGTTTAAATATATAACAAGACAGAAAAACTGAGAATGGATACAATTAATTTCAACCCAAGATGTGAAGGGTAAAGTTAAAAGCCCATTTATAAATAATACATACCTCACAAACCCTTCTTAAATCCTTCCCCCACCCCCACCCACCACCACCACAGAGACAGGGTCTTGCTATGTCACCCAGGCTGAAGTGCAGTGGTGCACTCACAGTTCACGGCAGCCTCCAACTTCTGGGCTCAAGCAACCCTCTTGCCTCAGCCTCTCGAGTAGCTGGGACCACAAGCACACCAACCACACCTGGCTATTTTTTATTTTTAGTTTTTTAGAGACAGGGTCTTCATATGCTGTCCAGGTCTCAAACTCCTGGCCTCAGGCAATCCTCCCACCTCAGCCTCAGTGGTTGGGACTACAGGTGCACACTACCATGCCCAGCTAATTTTTTAATTTTTTGTAGAAAGGGGACCTTACTAGGTTGCTCAGGCTGATTTGAATTCCTGGCCTTAAGCAATCCTCCTGCCTCAGCCTCCCAAAGTGCTGGGATTACAGGCATGAGCCACCACATCAGGCCTCCAACCATGAATTCTTAAAGTAACTGACCACAAAATGTTAGTGCCTAATTACTTGACTAAAATTTTAAATTCTTTTTTTTTTTTTTTTTTTTTTGTGAGGTAGGCTCTCACTCTGTCACCTAAGCTAGAGTGCAGTGATGCAATATGGGCTCAATGCAACCTCCACCTCCCAGGCTCAAACGATCCTCCCACTTCAGCCTCCTGAGTAGCTGGGACCACAGGCGCGTGCCACCACGTCCAGCTAGTTTTTTTTTTTTTTTTTTTTTTTGGTAGAGATGAGGTTTTACCATGTTGCCCAGGTTGGTCTCAAACTCCTGAGCTCAAGTGATTTACCCACCTCAGCCTCCGAAAGTGCTGAGATTACAGGAGTGAGCCACCACAACCAGCCTAAAATGTTAAATTCTTAGAAGTAAGCACATGTAGTAAAGCAGAAACAGCCTATTTGTTGTACTGGGACATCCAAGCCTTTGAGTTAAAATTCCAATTCAGTTGCTTACTTTGAATGCCCTTGGGCAAGTCATTTAACTCCTCTCTGCCTCTGTTTCCTTGTTTGTAAAACTAGGGCATTTTCTTCACGGGATTATTGTGGCAGTTAAGGGAAATAATGTACACACACAAACTTTCTGGCTGGTGGGAACTCAGTGCTGCTGACCCCACTCAGACAAGCATCAAGTGTTCTGGAGTCCTTCTGGGAGCTCTGTTCCTCTCCAGTTGAATCAACATAACTAAAACTTTCTGTTAACAGAAATTATAGGCCCCTTCCCCAAATCTTTTGCACTATTTTGCCATGCTATTCCGTAAACATATTACAATATTTAACTTGTATTAACTGTTATATTGATTATGCTTGTTTGAACATGAGTCATTTTCTTAATTTGTAAGCAGAATCCATGTTTTGTAATTTAAAATAAACAACAAAAATTTTAAAAAACAGAAAAAAAAACTCAACTCTTAATATACTCTGATGATAGAGAAGGGCTATTTTCCTTTTTTGTTTTTTTTTGTTTTTTTTTTTTTTTTGAGACAGAGTTTTGCTCTGTCGCGCAGGCTGAAGTGCAGTAGCACAATCTCGGCTCACTGCAACCTCTGCCTCCCGGGTTCAAGCAGTTCTCCTGCCTCAGCCTCCCAAGTAGCTGGGACTACAGGCACATGCTGCCACACCCAGCTGATTTTTTGTATTTTAGTAGAGACAGGGTTTCACTGTGTTGCCCAGGCTGGTCTTGAACTCCTGAGCTCAGGCAATCCGCCCACCTCAGCCTCCCAAAGTGCTAGGACTACAGGCGTCAGCACCCGCACCCGGCCGAAAGGGCTATTTTCTTTACCAAGCCTTCCTCCAAGGTAAAATTCTCCATGTGTGTACCTATGTATATATGTATATACAACCACAAGGAAGATTTGGGTTTTTTAATAAAAAGTTTTTAATGTAGAAAAGGCCAGGTACAGTGGCTCATGCCTGTAATCCCAGCACGTTGGGAGGTCAAAGAGTGAGGATCGCTTGAGCTCAGGAGTTCAAAACCAGCCTGATCAACATGTGAAACCCAGTCTCTACAGAAAAAAAGAAAAAAGAAAAAAATACAAAAACTGCCAGGCATGGGTGTGTGTCTATATTCCTAATTACTCCAGAGGCTGAGATGGGAGGATCACCAGAGCCTGGGAAGTCCAGGCTGCAGTAAGCCATGATCTCACCACTGTACTCCAGCCTGGGTGACAGAGTGAGACCCTGTCTCAAAAATAAAAAGTTCTTGAGGCCTGGTGTGGTGGCTCACACCTGTAATCCCAGCACTTTGGGAGGCCAAGGCAGGCAGATCACCTGAGGTCAGGAGTTCGAGACCAGCGTGGTCAACATGGTGAAACCCAGTCTCTACTAAAAATACACAAAATTAGCCGGGCATGGTGGTGGGTGCTTGTAATCCCAGCTACTCAGGAGGCTGAGGCAGGACAATCGCTTGAACCTGGGAGGCAGAGGTTGCAATGACCCGAAATCGAGCCACCACACTCCAGCCTGGGCGACAGAGCTAGACTCTGTCTCAAAAAAAAAAAAAAACAAACAAACAAACAAACAAAAACCCTATCAGAATGAATCAAATCATACATAAACTAGCACCCAGAACCTGACCAAATACAAAGAAAAGTGTGATTCACTGCTTAAATTAAATTAGAACACTTGTGTTAGTAGAGAATAAGCTCAGCCTGGCGCAGTGGCTCACAGCTGTAATCCCAGCACTTTGGGAGGCTAAGGTAGGAGGACTGCTTGAGCCAAGGAGCCAGAGACAAGCCTGGGTAACATGGGGAGATCCTGTCTCTACAAAAAAAAAAAATTAATTAATTAATTAAAAAATAAAAATAAAAAAGAGTAAGTTAGCTCAGCTCAAAAAAGCCTGGTGAAGATGCCTAATTTGGAGTTCAGATTTCACTAGCTTTAGTAAGTAATAAATCCAACTGCTCTTCATCAGGCAGATGCTAACCACCAATCTACACATAAAGCACTACATAATTATCCACATTATATATTTCACAAAATTGTTTCAAATGGCCTTTTATAAATTTAGCTATTTGACTATTTTTATAAATTTCATCTAACCCACTTTAAGACTAACATCTTAAACTCCACATTTTAAAACTCAAATTAGGCCGGGAACAGTGGCTCACACCTGTAATCCCTCCACTTTTCGAGGCCGAGGCGGGAGGATCACAAGATCAGGAGTTTGAGACCAGCCTGGCCAATAAGGTGAAACTCCGTCTTTACTATAAATACAAAAATTAGCTGGGCGTGGTGGCGCAGCCTGTAATCCCAGCAACTTCAGAGGCTGAGGCAGGAGAATCACTTGAACCTGGGAGGTGGAGGTTGCAGTGAGCCAAGATCGCACCACTACACTCCAGCCTGGGGGACAAAGCGACACCTTCTCTCAAAAAAAAAAAAAAAAAAAAAAAAAAAACAAAACAAAACAAAAAAAAAAACTCAAATGAGTTTGGGATACCAGATTTAAAGCTAAGCTTTGTCACTCTCAGATTTTCACATTTTAATATTGATAATGATAGTTAACATTCTCTTTTCTGTTTTCAATCTCCTAAATCAAGTATTCTTAATCTGAGGTTCATGAACAGCCTTGGTGTGAACTGCCTATAACTTTATGCAAAATGTTATGAGTATATAGACACAAAGGGAGCAGATGCATCAAATGTAACGTGAGTATGGCTACACGACCATAAATGGGTTAAATGTAACAGTCCCAAATCAAGATACTAGAAAATATCTATAAGCAGAGTAGAAAGGACAAAGAGTAATTCCACTTAAGTACTATTATTATACAAAGGAAATACATTCAGAGAAATTAAATCCATCATTGTTCTTGGAAAACATGAATTACATAATTCACTGAGTTTCACTGTTGAAGATCACTAGTTTGAGGTGCAGACTGTACAAAATGCCCTATGTAAAGACCATAGATGGCCAAGTGAGGTGGGTCACACCTGTAATCCCAACACTTTGAGAGGCTCAGGTGGGAGGATCACTTGAGCCCAGGTGTTCGAGACCAGCATAGGCAACATAGCGACATCTCATCTCTTAAAAAAAAATTAGCCAGGCATGGTGCCAGCTACTCAGGAGGCTGAGACAGGAGGATCACTAGAGTACAGGAGGTTGAGACTGCAGTGAGCCATGACTGTGCTACCACCACTCCAGCCTGGGAGACAGAGCTAGATCATGTCTCGAAAAAAAAACCATAGCCACGTGGCTGGCACCGAGTAAGTGCTAAATAGCACCTAGTATTATTAAAAAGTGATGTTTCCAAAAGAATGGTCCCTCTTGTGAATAAAGCCATGCATATTTAACACTACTTGTCCTAATTAGGAAATCTACAAGCATAGAACACAGTAAACTTAACTGGAACCTATCACAACCTTGGATTTAATAAAGCAGTGTAGGGTGTTCCAGCCAACTGAGCCAACCTGTCACAGAAATACCAAGGAAGACTTTATTTCCTACTTCTTCTGTACCCTATTTCTCACATGTTTCAGTCAGCCAACAAACTAACACTTAGTTCTCTGGCTCCTCAGAACCATTTTTCCCCTGAATATCATTCCACCATTACCCTATTAATAATCTGCAGCACTCCCAGGGTGGTTCCAAAGAAAGGCCAAGACCTAAATTTTCTTCCCTAAATTACATTCCAGACATCAAAGCAGTAATCTCAGCCCCACCTTCTATAGGGAAACAAAGGAATAGTCTAATTGCTCCCCTCTCCCTCTAAAGCGGGGGCCGGGGGGGAGTCTGGGCATTTTGCCTAATTCTCAAAGGAAAATTCCAAAATGCAGTGGCGACAAAGTGGTAAAAAGCTGATAAGCAGCCAAACATAGTGGCTCGCGCCTGTAATCCTAGCACTTTGGGAGACCAAGGCAGGCAGATCACCTGAGGTCAGGAGTTGGAGACCAGCCTGGCCAACATGGTGAAACCTCATCTCTACTAATATAAAAATTAGCTGGCCGTGGTGGTGGATGCCTGTAGTCCCGGTTACTCAGGAGGCTGAGGCAGAAGAAATGCTGGAACCCGGGAGACAGAGGTTGCAGTAAGCCAAGATTGTGCCACTGCACTCCAGCCTGGGTGACAGAGCAAGACTCTATCTCAAAAAAAAAAAAAAGCTGGTAAGCTGCACATTTAAAATACCTCATGCACTGGCACACTACACCCATTTTCAGTTTTTCTTCATCTTAAGACACTCAGCCAAGCGTGGGGCTCATGCCTATAATCCCAGCACTTTGGGAAGCTGAGGCAGGTGGATCTCTTGAGACCAGGAATTTGAGACTAGCCTGGGGCAACATATTGAAATCCCATCCCTACAAAAAATACAAAAAAAAAAAAAATTAGCCAGGTGTGGTGGCACGCGCTTGTATTCTCAGCTACTCAGGAGGCTGAGGTGGGAGGATCACTGAAACACAGCTAGGAGTTGGAGGCTATAGTAAGTTATGATTGCATCACTGCACTGTAGCCTGCGTGACAGAGTAAGACCCTATATCTCAAAAAACAGACACTCAAAGTTGATTAGCAAATTTTTTTTAAATCTCAAAACCTTAAAAAGCATCTTATTTTACCCTAAACATGTTCATATATTAGGAAAGTATATAGCTTGCCACAAAAGAAAGCTATTCTGGCCAGACGTGGTGGCTCACGCCTGTAATCTCAACACTTTGAGAGGCCGAGGCAGGTGGATCACAAGGTCAGGAGATCATCCTGGCTAACACAGTGAAACCCCATCTCTACTAAAAAATACAAAAATTTAGCTGGGCCTGGCGGCGGGCACCTGTAGTCCCAGCTAATCGGGAGGCTGACGCAGGAGAATGGTGTGAACCCAGGAGGCAGAGCTTGTAGTGAGCCCAGATCGCACCACTGCACTCCAGCCTGGGCAACAGAACAAGACTCTGTCTCAGAAAAAAAAAAAAAAAAAAAAAGAAAGCTCTTCTTTACTATCCAAAATAAAACTTAACTATTGAAACTACAAACAGTGAAACCATCACATAGGTATAGTCAAAACTACCCAGGAGAGAAAACACACACACATACACAACACACAGCCAACAGATTGCTATGGAAGGTGAATATAGCAGGATGTTAGCACATATGTAAATTTTTTTTTTTTTTTTTTTTGAGATGGAGTCTCGCTCTGTCGCCCAGGCTGGAGTGCAGTGGCGCGATCTCGGCTCACTGCAAGCTCCGCCTCCCGGGTTCAAGTGATTCTCCTGCCTCAGCCTCCCAAGTAGCTGGGACTATAGGCGCCTGCCACCACGCCCAGCTAATTTTTTGTATTTTTAGTAGAGATGGGGTTTCACCGTGTTAGCCAGGATGGTCTCGATCTCCTGACCTCGTGATTCGCCCCCTTGGCCCCCCAAAGTGCTGGGATTACAGGGCACATACACAAATTATTAAGATTGCTTCCAGAATTAAAAAGACCAAGATATCTGAGAAATAAAATTACTCAGAAAGCAAAATTCCCTTTAAAAGCCAAGTAGAAGCCAGGCGCGTGGCTCACGCCAGTAATCCCAGCACTTTGGCTGAGATGGGTGGATCACGAGGTCAGGAGTTTGAGACCAGCCTGGCCAACATAGTGAAACCCTGTCTCTACTAAAACTACAAAAATTAGCCGGGTGTGGTGGCACACACTTGTACTCCCAGCTACTTGAGAGGCTGAGGCAGAAGAATCACTTAAACCTGGAAGGCGGAGGTTGCAGTGAGCCGAGATCGCGCCAACGCACTCCAGTGACAAAGCGAGACTCTGTCTCAAAAAGAAAAAAAAAGAAGCCAAGTAGAGAACTGGCAAGGGAAGATTTGATTTTGAAGCACTTCCATCTTTAAGACAACGTTAAAAAAAAAAAAACTAAACTAAAATATTTGATGGTTAAAAACGGTCTAACATCCCTCATTTTAACTTAATTTGATTAAAGGGGGAAATTTTTATTTTTTATTTTTTTGAGACAGAATCTCACTCTGTCACCCAGGCTGGAGTGCAGTGGCCAATCTTGGCTCACGGCAACCTCTTTTTCCCAGATTCAAGCGATTCTCTTGTCTCAGCCTCCTGAGTAGCTTGGGACTACAAGCGCACACCACCACGCCTACCTAATTTGGTGTTTTTAGTAGAGGCAGGGTTTCGCCACATTGGCCAGGCTGGTCTAGAACTGACCTCAAGTGATCTGCCTGCCTTGGCCTCCCAAAGTGCTATTAGAGGCATGAGACACCTCGCCCAGCCAAAAGCGGGAAATTTTTTAATGCAAAATTTCAGGCTGGACATGGTGGCCCACCCAGTGCTTTGGAAGGATCGCTTGAGGCCAGGAGTTTGAGACCAGCCTGCACAACACAGGAGGCACAGTCGCTACAAAAAAATTTTTAATGTGAAATTTCAGTTGTTATCTTCATTTTATTTTACTTTATTTTGAGACAGAGTCTTGCTCTGTCGCCCAGGCTGGAGTGCAGTGGCGCAATCTCAGCTCACTGCAATGCCCACCACCAGGGTTCAAGAGATTCTCCCGCCTCAGCTTCCCAAGCAGCTGGGACTACATGCAGGCACGACCACACCCAATTAATTTTTCTATGCTTAGTAGAGACAGGGTTTTGCCATGTTGGCCAGGCTGGTCTCAAACTCCTGACCTCAGGTGATCTACCGCCTGGGCCTCCCAAAGTGCTGTGATTATAGGCATGAGCCACTGTGCCAGGCCTCAGTTCTTATCTTTAAATGATCCTACAAGATCATCTCATCATCTCATTCACACAAAATTCTCAATATATATTTTTTAAAGGTTTTATACAACTACTGAATACTTAAATTACCGGAAGAATTACAGATGGTGATATTCTACAGACATTTAAAAAATCATATTCTGGACAATGAGAATACTAGTTATCTTTCTTCTTTAAACTTTTCTGAGTTTTTCAAACCACCACCAAAAGTCACAAAGACAACCTGCTTTCACTTTCAAACACGTAAGTTTTGTTAAAAATTATTTGAAACACAATGCAAGCAAAAAAAAAAAAAAAAAGGTCAAATGTTTCTTGAGTATAACATGAAAGAAGAGCAAAGTCTGAAAGACTGATAACATTTTCAGAGATTCTGGAGCCATGATATACTTAAGGGGATGGGGGCTAAAAATAAGGTAATTACTTTAAACTTTTTCTGCATTAAAGAATTATAGTTGATCTAAGTAGACTACTATATTTCTTCCTACTATAGTTAGCTGGTATACTGAAGACAGGTAGACATGCTTTATACTTAACACATTCCTTAAAGATGAACCAATCAAAATTATTTTCTTGACACTAAAAAAATCCACTAGAAGCCAGTGGATTATGAAAAATGTTATGAGAATAATCACGAGAATAATGTTAAGTATTTCTTTCTTTCTTTTTTTTTTTTTTTTTTTGAGGAGTCTCACTCTGTCCCCCAGGCTGGAGTGCAGTGACATGATCTGGACTCACTGCAGCCTCCGCCTCCCAGGTTCAAGTGATTCTTCTGCCTCAGGTTCCTGAGTAGCTGGAATTACAGGCATGCACCACCACACCCGGCTAATTTTTGTATTTTTAGTAGAGGCAGTGTCTCACCATGTTGGCCAGGCTGGTCATGACCTCAAATGATCGGCCCACCTCGGCCTCCCAAAGTGCTGAGATTACAGGCGTGAGCCACTGGGCCTGGCCATGTTAAGCATTTCTTAATGTGCTGAAATAATCACTGCCTGCTTCAAAACGTAGCTCAAAAAAAATCCACATTTTTCTTCAGATCCTCAAAAAAAAAGCTTTAACCCTTTCTATCTACTTTTTTAACTGTTCAGTCAGATTACACTTTCAATTGCCTTTTTTTTTTTTTTTTTTTTTTTTTGAGACGAGTCTTGCTCTGTTGCCCAGGCTGGAGTGCAATG
Source organism: Gorilla gorilla gorilla (assembly GCF_029281585.2). Taxonomy (NCBI): domain Eukaryota; kingdom Metazoa; phylum Chordata; class Mammalia; order Primates; family Hominidae; genus Gorilla; species Gorilla gorilla. The sequence continues at coordinate 74,642,531 of NC_073236.2, read as the reverse complement.
GTGTGATCTCGGCTCACTGCAACCTCCACCTCCGAGGTTCAAGAGATTGTCCTGCCTCAGCCTCCCGAGTAGCTGGGATTACAGGCGCCAGCCACCACACCCAGATAATTTTCTGTATTAGTAGAGATAGGGTTTTGCCATATTGGCCAGGCTGGTCTTGAACTCCTGACCTCAGGTGATCCACCTGCTTCAGCCTGATCAACATTAGAGATGGCTGGGTACTCTATACAAAAATTAGCTGGTTATGGTGGCAAATGCCTGTAATCCCAGCTACTCGGGAGACCAAGGCAGGAAAATCGCTTGAACCCAGGAGGCAGAGATTGCAGTGAGCCAAGATCGCACCACTGCACTCCAGCCTGGGTGACAGAGTGAGACTCCATCTCGAAAAAAAGAAAAAGAAAAGAAAACAAAAACAAAAACAAAAACACAAACAGCCAGGCGCAGTGGCTCACACCTGTAATCCCAACACTTTGGGAGGCCAAGGCCTGGGCGACAGAGCAAGATTCTGTCTCAAAAAAAAAACAAAACAAACAAAAAAAGTAATACAGCTACCAACTCTTATGTAAACCAATATAAATCTAAAAATTCTGTTGCTTCAGAATCTTTTTTGTCAAGATCCCATTTTCACTACCAAATTTAGCAGAACCCATAACACAGATTATAAATTTCTAAAAGAAACAATATAAATTGGTAATGATAAACCAAAGTAACTTAAGGAACATCTGGAGTACATTTGTAAACATTAGCTAATATACCATTGTTAGTTATTAAGATAACATACTGGAAGCAGGAAAAGCATCCACCCATTAAAGTTTTAATTGAAGAGAAAGCAAAAGACTTTGGAGTTTGGAACAAGATGTTAAAAACGAATGAGCTTGTATTTGCGTGATAAAACACTAAAGAACTTTTCTTTCTTTATTTTCCAAATTTTCTCTAATTACTTTTATAAAGATAACAAGCTTCATTAAAACAAAAAGAAACTGCTTAAGTCAGACTGCTAAAAATCTGATTGCTCACTGCCCTTGTGACCTCCCCTAATAAAATATCCCTCACTTCCTCTCACCCTAAGTAATTTTCACTAACACTTTTGCAAAGGTTTTCTCAAATTTCTGTATTATTTTACTAAACAGTCTAGAATACAAATATAGTAGGCCAGATACCCATGTATTTGATCCCAGAAAAAATATAAAAACTGTTTCTGGGTTTGATCCCTTTGAGGTCATTAGTCTTCAAAAGAAAGGATGATTTGACACCGTATTTACTTATTAATTACTGTCCTTGTCATTTATGAGCCATTCCTCCTTCTTCTCCCCCTTGAAAATTCCTCGTCACTCCCTCTGTTTCTCCAAATCTAATTGCTGATAATTCCCTTTCAGGTCTCTCTTCTATAAAGTCTTCCAAAACCCAGATAGCCAATCACAACCCACCATCCCCCTGAAATCTTGTTGCTCTCATCCATGCCACACATCTGGAATTTGCTATATCGACTGGTATTTGACATGTATAAAATCTATTTCTGCCGGGCGCGGTGGCTCATGCCTGTAATCCCAACACTTTGGGAAGCTGAGGCGGGCAGATCACTTCGGGAGTTTGAGACCAGCCTGACCAACATGGAGAAACCCCGTCTCTACTAAAAATACAAAATTAGCCGGGAGTGGTGGCACATGCCTGTAATCCCAACTTCTCGGGAACCTGAGGCAGGAGAATCACTTGAACCCAGGAGGCGGATGTGGCGGTGAGACGAGATTTGCGCCATTGCACTCCAGCCTGGGCAACAAGATTGAAACTCCGTCTCAAAACAATAAATAATTTTTTTTTTTTTTTTTTTGAGACGGAGTCTTGCTCTGTCGCCCAGGCTGGAGTGCAGTGGCCCGATCTTGGTTCACTGCAAGCTCCACCTCCCGGGATCACGCCATTCTCCTGCCTCAGCCTCTCGAGTAGCTGGGACTACAGGTGTCCACCACCACGCCCGGCTAATTTTTTTGCATTTTTAGTAGAGACGGGGTTTCACCGTGTTACCGAGGATGGTCTCGATCTCCTGACCTCGGGATCCGCCCGCCTCGGCCTCCCAAAGTGCTGGGATTACTGAGGTGAGCCACCGCGCCTGGCCTATATCTAAACTTCTTAAACGCAAGGATTATATTCCTAAATCCTGGTACTAATAGAATGCCTTTCATGAAAATGATGCATACCACCTGAAGAATGCTCACACAGTTTTTCAAATTCTTTTATATACATTTGAATTTCACCACTACCCTGACAGGAATAATGACTCCAATTATCCTATTTTACAAAAGGGAAAAAAAATTCAGAGGCTGAGTAACTTGTCAAAGTTCTCAACTAATCTTGAAGATTTATTTACACTAATAAACATATATATAGCAAATTCAGAAAATTTCCTTAACAGTAGAGGTCTATAAACCTCGATAAAGCAGTAAATCCATGTTCTTTATTGTTACCAAGAAAACTACTAAATTAAGAACCTCAAGTTCACCTCCGTTCAACTGTGCAAAACCAACTTTGTCCTTGGAGCCCTTGAAAAAAAATTTTTTTTAAACTGTCAACACAGCAAATGTCACTACAAGAACACTATCCTCAACTTCTAAAGCATGAAATTCTAATAAAATACTATGGTTTCTGTTTAGTGCAAAAGATTTCAGCTTCAAGCCACACTATTACAAAACTTGTAAGCATTTTGCAAGAGCCATGTGACACACATATGACAGTCAGCTAAACTGGTGGGTGGACCTTTTAGGGGAAAATATCTAGCAGTAATTGACCAAACCAGCAAATAAACTCAACTTTTACAACAAATACTGATTTTCCCCCATCCCTCAAAGGCCTTTGACACTGAAAAGGAATACCAATTCGGTCTCTTCCAATTATTCATTACTTTACATGCATGTAAACTGTAGAGGAAATTTTTAAAGGGCCATTGAGGAGAACCCAACAAACTCTACCCAAGGGAAGTGAACACCAGTTCCCAGGAAAGGTGCCAGGTGTGTCACATCTGCTGTGGTGACTTCTTGAGTAAGCAAGAAAAAGAAATGCATTAACTTTTCATGACACGTCATGGAACCTCATTCCCTATCTGCAAGCATCCAAGCAGGTAATCCAAAACCTACATACAGATCTATCATAGGTCCCGTTCGTTTCTCTTTCAACTTGACAGCAAGCTTCCTTTAATCTGCGAGTATCAAAAAGACATTTCTTGGCTTTAGTTTTTTTTTTTTCCCCTTGACCCACAGAAGACAAAATGACTTAGGTGTCCTCTTTAAAAAAAAACAAAAACAAAATTCTCACAAATGCCCAGGTTTTTATAGGAGGGCAATGGACCCGGCGAGCTCTTAAAGAACTCCTCCAAGACACAACTCAAAAAGAGAACTAATAAATGTTCAGTTGCTTCTCACCATCTACTCATTCCCCTCAATCCCACGCAGTCCCGAAAAACATCCATATTACCTGAAACCTGGCGGGGAGGATGGAAGGAGAGAGAGCCAACAAGCTCAGGATTTACAAGTAAAGCTGGTTTCTACCCCGAGGATCCTGACAGCTCCGCAGAGTGCGGGCGCAGGGTCTGACAGTGCCCTCTAGAAGGGCTCTCCCACCCCATCCCCTCCCCTTAGAAACAAGTCCTCCTTCAAAAGTCACTGCCTCTGAGAGAAGATACCCCTTCACACCGCCCCAGGCCCCTCGGCAGGCTTCCTCAGCACCCGCCCCGCAGTCAGGCCCTCTAACCTGACCCGGTCCAGGCCCGGGCGGCTCACCCCTCCGGCCCGACCCCTCCCCCGCGCGGCCGCCCCTCCGCGTCAGACAATGGGGCCCGACTCCCGGCCGCCAGCCTCTCCTGACCCATCACCCTCGCCTCACCCCAGCCGATGCCCCGACTTCTGCCCCAACCCTCCTCGACCCCTTTAAGATCCCCCAAGCTGGCCCACGGACCCAGCCGACCGGTGCTCTCCTGAACTCACTATTCGGGATTCATGCTGGACATGTCACTGCAGCTGCCGCCGCCGCCACCGCCGCCCTTGCTGCCGCAGCCGCCGCCCTGACTCTCCGCGCCACGGGTAATCGAAAGAAAGGAATGAGATAGGCTGTTCCGGGAGAGCAAACGTCTTCCCCTACTCCGTCCCCTAGAACACAATCAGCAGCCGCCGCCACTCAGCTATCGCTTCCACCCAAAATGGCCGCCGGCGAACCAGGAAATAGGGAAGCCTTAGACCGAGGGGCCTTTACACGGCCCAGAGGGCGGCCGTACCGCCTGGCATGCCGGGAAAGGGAGTCGCGAGCGCGGCTACGCGAGCTGAGGACAGACAGTGCGACGCAAGGCCAGGACTCAGCTTCCCGCCAAGCGCCGCGCCTCTGGGGCATGCGTACCTGAAGGGTTGTCGCCCGCCCCATTCCCCACTCCCTCACCTCCCCACCCTCGGCCCCTCCCTGCTCCCCTCCCCTCTGACTCGCTGGCTAGGACTTCGCTCGGACTCCCCCTGGCGGATTGGCTAAGGCCGAGCTGCCCTAGTGATGTCATCAGTGAGACGTGGCAGCCGGGCGAGTCAGCGCCCCACGGGGGAGGGGGCGGAGAGGGGCGGAGAGGGGCGGAGGATGGTGCCGGCGGCCGACGGAGGCTGGGGGTCGGGGGAGGCAAGGGACCGGAGGGAGTGGTCAAACCGGAGGGACTGCCGGGGGTGCGGGGGCGGGGAGGGGGCCGGGGTACAAGCGTGTCGGCTCCTGCCTCCGGTGCGGCTTTTGCTGACCTGACCAGCTTGAGGCTTGCGCCACCCTGGTGGCGCTGGTTGGGGGCTGGTAGGAGGACGTCCGCTCTAAGAACAGAAGGGACGTCAAGGGGCTCCCTGGACGGCACGGAGCGGTTCTTCTCGTCACTCACCCATCCCCACCTGGGTTCGGTCATCGTCCATTGTTGGCCCCGCGCACTACCATTTTCTTCTTAGATTTCTTCCCATTCTTACTGTGCCCCGCTCTTAACTCGTCAGCCTGGCTATTGCAGTAGTCTCCAAATGGACTCTACCTCTCTCTCTCTTCTCTGCCCCAGCCCATTTGCACACACAGTCGGATGTATCTTTCTGAGACAGCACCTGCATCGTGACCCCACAACCTTCAATGGCTCCACATCCCATGGATGGGAGGAACACAGCCCAGAGCCAGCCTAAAATCCAATTCCTACCTTCGTCCCGGCCTTCAGGTTGAATTGTAATGTATTATCTTTTAGTTGCTACTAACCCTGAGCCATTCCGCAAGACTGGAAAATAATAAGCAATAAAAATATGCAATTCATCACTATATAGTGCCTACAATTTCTGGGAGTAATATTAACTCATTTTTAAAAAACCTATGGCCTTAACAGCTCTCTTTAATCAGCTCAGGAATTTAAATCTCCGCTAAACTTTAACACATTATCTTGAGTTATTTAATTACAAAGGGCATAGTGTAATACATTGTCCAAAGTTTATCTTCCAACTTCTAAGAACTAAGAAAATTGTCTCCTGAGACTTACTGCAGAATCACTTTAAATTCCTACAACGCCAAAATATAGAAAGAAGGCACTTATTTCTACCCATACACTAATTACACCCCTTAGCCCTCAAATTCTGCCATGGGCCTTAGTTGATGAACTTACCAAAAGTTACCGGAGTTTCTTCACATGTTGGTTTCTGAAATGAACACGGTCACCACCCCAGGAATACCCTGAATGGTTCAGTAATAGGCACCAAAAAGTGTTTGTTACCCTGGACTCTAAAGCCCATTAAAAAAAAAAAAAAGCTTATTTTGATTTCAAATAAAAACTCAGAAAACTGGCCAGGCTCGGTGGCTCATGCCTGTAACCTCAGGAATTTGAGAGGCCAAAACGGACAGATCACGAGGTCAGGAATTCAAGACCAGCCTGGCCAACATGGTGAAACACTGTCTCTACTAAAAATACAAAAATTAGCCAGGCATAGTGGCACGTGCCTGTAATCCCAGCTACTCGGGAGGCTGAGGCAGGAAAATTGCTTGAACCCGGGAGGCAGAGGCTACAGTGGGCCGAGAGGCCACTGCACTCCAGCCTGGGCGACAGAGCAAGATTCTGTCTTGAGGGGAGAAAAAAATCTCAGAAAACTGTGACCTGAGTCACTAGTAAAGGCACACACACACACACACACACCCAAAAAACCCTCAGAAAACTGTCCAGAACTCGTCCTCAGCCAAAAATACAATCTGTCCTCCCCTGGGAAGTATACTCCCAAACTTCCTTTAATTAACTATTTTCTTTCCCAACAAAGAATTACCTCCTGCCGGGCGCAGTGGCTCACTCCTGTAATCCCAACACTTTGGGAGGCCAAGGCGGGCAGATTACGAGGTCAAGAGATCGAGACCATCCTGGCCAACATGGTGAAACCCCGTCTCTGTTAAAAATACAAAAATTAGCTGGGCGTGGTGGCGCGTGGCACGTGAGATTACAGAATCTCAGCTACTCGGGAGGCTGAGACAGGAGAATGGCTTGAACCAGGGAGTCAGAGGTTGTAGTGAGCCAAGATTGCGCCACTGCACTCCAGCCTGGCAACAGAGCGAGACTCAGTCTCAACAACAACAACCACCAAAAAAAAAAAATTACCTCCTAGTAGCTTTTAATCTAAGTGACAGGATAGTTGTAAGTATTGAATAAACAGAATGTAAAGCATATAGTACAATGGCTTTGGGACCCTTGGTAAATGTTAATTACTTTTCTCTGCAGGAGAGCAAAAAAATGACTTCCCTCCACCCTGCTAGGTTCCTTGGCTGGTTTATGAACTAAATTAACCTAAGACAGATTAACAGGAGAAAATCATATTTGATTAAGTACATATGCATGGGAGTTCCTCAAAATAAGAGACTCCAAGAAGGGTCTGATGATTGAAGCATCCTGAGCTACAGAAAAGAATACGGCTTGGTGGCCGGGTGCAGTAGCTCACGCCTCTAATCCCAGCACTTTGGGAGGCCAAGGCGGGTGGATCACGAGGTCAGGACATCAAGATCATCCTGGCTAACACGGTGAAACCCAGTCTCTACTAAAAATGCAAAAACAAAATTACCTGGGCGTGGTGGCGGGTGCCTGTAGTCCCAGCTACTCGGGAGGCTGAGGCAGAAGAATGGCGTGAACCCGGAAGGCGGAGCTTGCAGTCAGCTGAGATGGCACCACTGCACTCCAGCCTGGGCTACAGAGCGAGAGTCCATCTCAAAAAAAAAAAAAAAGAATAGGGCTTGGTGCCGGGCGCGGTGACTTATGGCTTACGGCTGTGATCCCAGCTCTTTGAGAGGCCAAGGTGGGTGGATCACTAGAGGTCAAGAGTTCGAGACCAGCCTGGCCAACCTGGTGAAACCCTGTCTCTACTAAAAACACAAAAAATTGGGCGGGCACAGTGGCTCACGCCTGTAATCCCAGCACTTTGGGAGGCCAAGGTGGGTGGATCATTTGAGGAGTTCAAGACCAGCCTGACCAATATGGTGAAAACCCGTCTCTACTAAAAATACAAAAATCAGCTGGGCATGGTGGCACATACCTGTGATCCCAGCTGCTCGGGAGGCTGAGGCAGGAGAATCACTTGAACCTGGGAGGTGGAGATTGCAGTGAGCCGAGATTGTGCCACTGCACTCCAGCCTGGGCAACAGAGCGAGACTCAATCTCAAAAAAAAAAAAAAAATTGAAAAAATTAGCCAGGCATGGTGGCGGGTACCTGTAATCCCAGCTACTCAGGTAGCTGAGGCAGGAGAATATCTTCAACCCGGGAGGTAGAGGTTGCAGTAAACTGAGATCACACCACTGTACTCCAGCCTAGGTGACAGAGCAAGACTCCATCTCAAAAAAAAAAACAAAACTGGGGCTTGGGGCCTTGGGAGAGGTAATGATAAGCTACAGGAGGGCAAGAGGGGAAATGCATGGTAAAGAAAGATTGTCCTGCCATGCAGATAAAAAGTCTCTCAGGTAATAAAAGTTATCTTGAGGCAGCCCTCTCTCTGATATAGATACGTTACTAATGTAGATTTCCTTTATAGACATAAACTTATTTTACAAAAGGACAGCTTTTCAGAGCTACTCCTGTGTCTGCAGTTTCTTAGAATAACCAGCTCAAAATATGCCACCAAAGAAGAATATTTTAGGAGGGCATATTCTGGTCCCCCAGAGTGATATTTGAGGTGGTATGTCCTGGGCCCCAACATCTACTTCTCTCAGCTTCTCTGAAAGTCTTAAGTGTACCTGCTGTGTACCAAGGACAGAAAGCCTCATAGCTTAGCTACCATGTTGTAGAATATTATGCGAAGAGATCAGAGGCAGCTTAGCCTGGGAATGGTAGGTGGGTGTTTTCTACCCCCACTGAAATTTATGTGCAATTACATTAAGACTTCCTTTCCAAATTTAAAGTGGCTAAAAATTAAACTTTTTAAAAGTTTTGCTGACTCAAACTTTAATATATATATTTTTGTGTGTGTTTTGTTGTTGTTGTTGTTGTTTTGAGATGGAGTCTCACTCTGTCTCCCAGGCTGGAGTGCAGTGGCACGATCTCAGCTCACCGCAACCTCCCCTCTCCCGGGTTCAAGCTGTTCCCTGGCTTCAACCTCCCGAGTGGGTAGGATTACAGGTGCGCACCACCACATCCAGCTAATTTATTGTATTTTTAGTAGAGACCAGACGGGCTTTCACCATGTTGGCCAGGCTGGTCTTGAACACCTGATCTCAGGTGGTCAGCCCGTCTCAGCCTCCCAAAGTGCTGGGATTACAGGCGTGAGCTCCTGCGCCCAGCTCAAATTTTAATATATATTTTATGTTTAGGTTTTTAGAAGTAGTTACATTTCTAGCTCAAGTGAATAACTCAGAATCTAATTCATTAAACTAGTGTGAGCCTTGTTGGCTGCCCTATTGTTGAATCAGAATTATCCTAGGGCTGTTTGTCCATTTGTTCATTAGCTTGCTTTTTTCTTTCTTTTTAAAAGTTTTTTCTTCCTTCCTTTTCCTTTTCCTCCCTCCTGCTTTTATCAAATGTTTATCACCTGACACATAGTAAATGTGTTTTGTACTTGTGTTTGGAACAGTGAGGAATACAAAGATAAATTATTACAGCTTTCTGTCTTCAACGAAATTAAGATCCAGCAGGAGAAAGATGAGAACACAGATAAGGCCTATAGGAAAAATGCAAAAATAGATTAAAATGATACGAACTGTATAGGAACAGAAATCAGATCAATGATTGCCAGAAACTAGGAATGGGAGGAGGGAATTTTCTACAAAGAGACACAAGGGACCGTTTTTTGTTTGTTTTTGTTTTTTGAGACAGGGTCTCCCTCTGTCGCCCAGGCTGGAGTGCAGTGGCGTGGTCACAGATCACTGCAGCCTCAACCTCCTGGGCTCCAGTGATCCACCTCAGCTTCTTAAGCAGCTGGGACTACAGGCATGTGCCATTATGCCCAGCTAATTTTAAAATTTTTTAAAGAGATGGGGTCTCACTATGTTTCCCAGGCTAGGAACTTTTTGGTTTGGTGGAAATATCCTGTATCTTCATTGTGGTGATGATTAGTAACTCAAATGCAAATGCTGGTCAAAACTCTTAGAACTATGTGCTGAGGCCGGGCGTGGTGGCTCACGCCCGTAATCCCAGCACTTTGGGAGGCTGAGGCAGGTGGATCACCTGAGGCCAGGAGTTCAAGACCAACCTGATCATTATGGTGAAACCCTGTCTCTACTAAAAATACAAAAATTTGCCAGGCATGGTGGCATGTGCCTGTAGTCCCAGCTACTGGGGAGGCTGAGACAGGAGAATTGCTTGAACCTGGGTGGTGGAGGTTGCAGTGAGCTGAGATAGTGCCACTGCACTCCAGCCTGGGTGACAGAGCAAGACTCCGTCTCAAAAAACAACAACAACAACAACTGTGTGCCAAAAAGGGGTAACCTAACTGTACATAAATTGTACCTCAATTGGCCAGGCGCAGTGGCTCACCCCTGTAATCCCAGCACTTTGGGAGGCTAAGGCCTGTGGATCACAAGGTCAGGAGTTCGAGACCAGCCTGACCAACATGGTGAAACCCCGTCTCTACTAAAAATACAAAAATTAGCCAGGCGCAGTGGCGGGCGCCTGTAATCCCGGCTACTCAGGAGGCTGAGGCCGAAGAATCGCTTGAACCCAGGAGGCAGAGGTTTCAGTGAGCCGAGATCGTGCCACTGCACTCCAGCCTGGGAGACAGAGCGAGACTCCGTCTCAAAAAAAAAAAAAAAAAAAAAGATACAAGGTGGGCTGGGCATGGTGGCTCACACCTGTAATCCCAGCACTTTGGTAGGCTGAGGTGGGTGGATCACTTGAACTCAGGAGTTTGAGACCAGCCTAGGCAACATGGTGAAATCCCATGTCTACCAAAAATATAATACAAAAATTAGCCAGGCGTGGTGACACACATCTGTGTTCCCAGCTACCTGGGAGGCTGAGGCAGGAGGGTCACTTGAGCTCAGGAGGCAGAGTTTGCAGTGAGCTGAGATTGCATCACTGCACTCCAGCCTGGGCGACAGTGAGACTCCATCTAAAAACAAAAAATGAAAGTGGAAGTACAGAGGAAAGAAACAATTCCAACTCAAACAACTGGGAACAGTTTCATGAAGGAGGTATTATTTGAGTTAGGTCTTAAAAAGGGATAAAATTTTGATCATTGGCAGAAATGGGAGTGAGGAGGCCATTTATCTCAGAATGACGAGAGGATGTAAGCAGAATCACAAATGTGTGAAAACGCACATGAGTTTAAGGAATAGTGATCACAGGTTCCATGGGAGATGAGGTGGGAGAAGCTTAGGCTAAGGTCAGATCATGGGGAGCCCTGATGCCTGCTAAGGGATTTAGACTCTATTCAGTAGGCAGTGGAGAGCCAAGAAGAGTAATGAGAAGGAAGGGATATGAGCTCATCAGTTCAGTGTTTATTTTATTTTATTTTATTTTTTGAGATGGAGTCTCGCTCTGTCACCCAGGCTGGAGTCCAGTGGCACGATTTCAGCTCACTGCAACCTCTGACTCCTGGGTTCAAGCAATTCTCCTGCCTCGGCCTCCCTAGTAGCTGGGATTACAGATGCCTGCCACCATGCCTGGCTAATTTTTGCATTTTTTAGTAGAGGCAGCGTTTCAGTATGTTGTCCAGACTGGTCTCGAACTCCTAACCTCGTGATCCGCCTCCCTCGGCCTCCCAAAGTGCTGGGATTACAGGCATGAGCCACCATGCCCAGCCCAGTTCCGTGTTTTAGAAGGAACTCTTGGGAGCTCTGTGGAAACTGGAAGTAGGAAGATTAGTTAAAAGGTAATTAAAGCTGGGCGTGGTGTCTCAGCCTTGTAATCCCAGCACTTTAGGAGGCAGAGATGGGAGGATTGCTTGAGGCCAGAAGTTCCATGAGACCAGTCTGGTCAACATAGGTAGACTCCCATCTCTATAATAAATAAATAAATAAGTAAGAAAAAAAGGTAATTAGATTCATTCAGGCAAGAGATGTTGTATCCTGACCTAGGGCAGTTGCATCAAGAAGGGAAAGAAGGGGAGATGCCAGAGAGGAGGAGATAGACTCTAAAGGCATGAAGGGAGGAGCTAAAGATAACCCAGAGATATCCAGCTTACCTTCCCACAAGGGAACAAGGGCCCCAAGTGAGCAAACAGACAAGGAGGGGGTTGGAGTGGGATGGAGGAGGAAGACAGGCAGTGCTGTGTGGCTTGAGGTCAGACTTAGAGCTGCCCTGGTGTGAAAGTACTAGAAATACCGGACATTGTTCGCCTTCTGAATCAGCACAAAAAATAGAACTATCAAAGGTAAACAAAGCCAGGCACTAGTTAAAATAGTAAGGATAGACTTTATTCAGAAATAACTATTGCAATAGGGAAGAGTGCCCAGTGTAAGCCAAACTCAACATCGTGGAAGCAAAAGGCAGGAGACTTTTTAAAGGCTGTGATGTGCTAAGGGAAAGGCATTGAGGGGTGTTAAGGGGGCTAGTCCATATGATTAGGCCACCTGGGATTGTTCACTGGCACTTATCTGGAGGAGAAATAAACTTTTTGCATCTTTATGACAGGAGGCAGTGGTGCAAGTTACAGCAAGGTGCCCACTGGGCTGGGAGTAAGGGCACGAGTTACCTCCTTGAATGTCGGCTTTTCAAAGAGAGGCTTTCAGGTCCTTGAAGAACCATTCTGGATGGTAGATTTACAAGTCAAAGGGCAGAAAAGGGATGTATAATTGCAAACGTTCATATATATATATATATTTAATAGAGATGAGATGGCTGGACGTGGTGGCTCACGCCTGTAATCCCAACACTTTGGGAGGCCGAGGCGGGCACATCACCTGAGGTCAGGAGTTCGAGACCAGCCTGACCAAGGAGAAGCCCCGTCTCTACTAAAAATACAATACTAGCTGGGCGTGGTGGCATATGCCTGTAATCCCAGCTACTCGGGAGGCTGAGGCAGGAGAATCGCTTGAACCCGGGAGGCAGAGGTTGTGGTGGGCCGAGATCGCACCACTGCACTACAGCCTGGGCAACAAGAGCCAAACTCCGTCTTAAAAAAAAAAGAGAGAGAGAGAGATGAGGTGTCCATGTGTTGCCCATGCTCGTTTTGAACTCCTGGGCTCTAGTGATCCTCCCACCTTTGCCTCCCAAAGTGCTGAGATTATAGGCATGAGCCACCACACTTGGCCATATAATTGCAAACTTTCTAAAGTAACTGCTCTAAGAGGGGGTTCAGGGCTTATCTCCTTATCATCAAGTTTTGACTGGAATAAACAATAAATTCTCGAGCATTGTTGAGTTTTGTTTTTGTTTTTGTTTTCGTTGTCTTTTTTTTTTCTTTTGAGACAGGGTCTCACTCTGTCACCCAGGCTGGAGTGCAGTGGCCCGATCATGGCTCACTGCCATCTCCACATCCCAGGCTCAAGCGATCTTCCCACCTCAGCCTCCCAAGTAGCTGGAAACACAGGTGCGCACCACCATGCCCAGCTAATGTTTTTATTTTTTGTGGAGATATGGTTTCACCATGTTGCCCATGCTGGTCTCGAACTTCTGGGCTCAAGAGATCTGCCTGCCTCAGCCTCCCTAAGTATTGCAGCTGTGAGCCACTGCACCCAGCCTCCAATTATCTTTTTAACACCGTAGATGAAATGAAAGCCAGAAGAGGACTCTACTCTGTTCCACATTTACTCTCTGGTTTCCTCAACAGTTCTCTGAAAATTCCCAGAAGCTAATATTACTTTCTACTTATTCTCCTATCAGAATCCTACATGTCTTTAAGGTCCCAACTCTAGTTGGGACCCCTTCCTGGAAACCTTACCTGTCCACATCAACCTGAAATGGATGACCTTCATCTTTTGTGATCTACCTCGGTTCTTCTTTTTTAGTGTGCATGGAATGTCTCATACTAAGCTGTCCAATTAAGAAGCCATTAAAAAAAAAAAAGGCTGGTCGCGGTGGCTCACGCCTGTAATCCCAGCACTTTGGGAGGCTGGGCGGATCACCTGAGGTCGGGAGTTCGAGACCAGCCTGACCTACATGGAGAAACCCCATCTCTACTAAAAATACAAAATTAGCCGGGCTTGGTGGCGCATGCCTATAATCCCAGCTACTTGGGAAGGCTGAGGCAGGAGAATCGCTTGAACCTGCGAGGTGGAGGTTGCGGTGAGCCGAGATCGTGCACTCCAGCCTGGGCAACTAGAGCAAAACTCTGTCTAAAAAAAAATAAGCCATGAGATGCATGTGGCTATTTAATGTGTTTAAAATTAAGTTAAATTTCAATGATTCAGCTCCTCAGTTGTGCTATCCATATTTCAAGTGCTCAACAGCTACATGTGGCTAGTGGCTACCATATTAGCGCAGATAGAGACTATTTCCATCACTGCAGAAAGTTCCATTGGATAGCAATTAGTATACAATTAGTTATAATTTTACATGTGTATGTTTTCTACGTGCATATGTTTTATTTTTCCAGCTAGACTATAAGCTCCTTGAGTGCAGGAAGCTTTCTTTACCCTTCTGTACTCTTTCCCACCAGCATTTAGCACAGTAATTTACACCTAATAGATGTTGGACATACTCGTTGATGGGCTCCTCAGGAAAAACTGTCATTTTTTTTTTTTTTTCTTTTTGAGATGGAGTTTCACTATTGTTGCCCAGGCTGGAGTGCAATGGTGTGATCTTAGCTCACTACAACCTCCGCCTCCTGGGATCAAGCGATTCTCCTGCCTCAGCCTCCCGAGTAGCTGGGATTACAGGTGTGCGCCATCACGCCTGGCTAATTTTTGTACTATTGGTAGAGACAGGGTTTCACCATGTTGGCCAGGCTGGTCTTGAACTCCTGTCCTCAGGTGATCCACCTGCCTCGGCCTCCCAAAGTGCTGGGATTACAGGCATGAGCCACCGAGCCTGGCCAGAACTGTCATATTAATAAGCTTTAGGATGACATAAATCTCTTTACTTTTTCCTCAGCCAAAAATAAATCAGCCCATCTTCCAGGAAGAGGAGTAATACATTGATGCCTAACAGATCAGAAATTTCAGGCAGGGCATGGTGGCTCACGCCTATAATCCCAGAACTTTGGGAGGCCAAGGTGGGGGAATCACCTGAGGCCAGGAGTTTGAGACTAGCATGGCCAAAGTGGTGAAACCCTGTCTCCACTAAAAATACAGAAAATTATTGGGGCATGGTGGCAGACGCCTGTAATCCGAACTACTTGGGAGGCTGAGGCAGGAGAATTGCTTGAACCCGGGAGGCAAATGTTGCAGTGAGCTTAGATTGTGCCACTGCACTCCAGACTGGGAGACAGAGCGAGATTCCATCCCCAAAAAAAAAAAAAAATTCTGTCCATCCAGGCATGGTCAGTGTGAAGAAAGGGCAAAAGAAGGGATCTACTGTAGATACCAGAGTCCAGGCCTTCAATCCTCTGAAAGGAACATCTACCTGAACACCTAGTTCCCTGACTCCCAGCTCCCATGGTGAAATATTCCATATGAGGCCAGAGTACTGCCAAGGCCACCATCGTGTGGCCTTCAGCAATAGGTAGAGCAGGCCACAACTGTGTTGGATAAAGTCAAATTGAAATTCTCTAAATAGGGCTCGGAACCATTCCAGATACCCTGGGCTCAGGGTGACACAAGGCTCAGTTAGTCAACCTGGACGACCTGTTTCAGAGCACACCTCCAACCTTACCCAGCTCTCACCCACCTACTGATCTTAGTCAATCAGGATAGCTTTAGGACTTAGTTCCTGGAACCTAAGAAATCCACCAGCAAGCCGGGCGTGGTGGCTTACTCCTGTAATTCTAGCACTTTGGGAGGCCAAGGCAGATGGATCACTTGGGGTCAGGAGTTTGAGACCAGCCTGGCCAACGTGGGGAAACCCCATCTTTACTGAAAATACACAAATTAGCCAGGCATGGTGGCATGTGCCTGTACTCCTAGCTACTCAGGAGGCTGAGGCAGGAGAATTGCTTGAACCCAGGAGGCAGAGGTTGCAGTGAGCCAAGAACATGCCACTGCGTTCCAGACTGGGTAACAGAGTGAGACTCTGTCTCAAAAAAAAAAAAGAAATTCACCAGCAAACAAGAGCTGAGCCACACCTGATTATATTCAGTTCAGTGTTTTCTAACTTAACATCTATTTTTGTCTCATTGTTATAAGTGTTATATTTGTACCCTTGAGGGCAGGGCCCTCATTACCATCACTGTCCTACACATTCTTTGAGATGATTAAATGAAGCTGATGTTTGTGGAAGTGCCTTCCATAGAGGATGCCTCAAAAATGTAAACTCCCTCTGCTTTTGTCTCCTTTCCCAAAATCTAGACCTGAAGCATGCCTCCTTTCTCTATTTCTTCAAGTCTTGCTCATTCTAAAGATGCAGTTTAAAGTCCACTTTCTGGCCGGGCGTGGTGGCTCACCTCTGTAATCCCAGCACTTTGGGAGGCCAAGGCGGGTGGCAAGACTAGCCTGGCCAACATGGTGAAACCCCGTCTCTACTAAAAATACAAAAATTAGCCAAATAAGGCGGCGAGCGCCTGTAATCCAGCTACTCAGGAGGCTGAAGCAGGAAAATCGCTTGAACCCAGGAGGTGGAGGTTACAGTGAGCCGAGATAGCGCCATTGCACTCCACCTGGGCAACAAGAGTGAAACTCCATCTCAAAAATAAATAAATAAGAATACAAAAATACAAAAATTAGCGAGGCATGCATGTGCCTGTAGTCCCAGTTACTTGGGAGGCTGAGACAGGAGAATCACTTGAACCCAAGAGATGGAGGTTGCAGTGAGCCGAGATCGTGCCACTGCACTCCAGCCTGGGCGACAGAGCCAGACTGTCCATCTCACACACACGCAAAAATCAGTATATCACTGGGCACCATAGTATGTGTCTGTGGTTCCACTTACTTGAGAGGCTAAGGTAGGAAGATTGCTTGAGCCCAGGAGTTTGGGGGATGTCGTGTGCCACTGCATTACAGCATGTGTAACATAGCAAGACCCCATCTCTAAAAAATAAAAAAATTATATATCTCAAAGCACTTTACACAGTGTCTAAGATGTTTTAAGCACTGAGGAAATGTTTAGTATGTGAAGTTTCTAGATAAACTCAATAAAAAAGCAAGTCACAATCCTCTGGTCACTTGTATTCTAATATGTATGTAACAATGAGAGGCTTGTATCAACCAAACCATTGTTTGATAAATCTCAATAATGGCTCTCTTATGACAGATTGCTGCTGCTGTGGCACCACCTATGGGTGTGGCACCATAGCCTTCCTCACTGGTTACTCAATGTGGGCTGACACTCTTCTGTCAGCCAAGCCATAACAACATGCTATGCGCCCCAAAGGAACCCATCTTCACTCCCTTGTCATTGACAACCCTGTGGACAACTTCTATTTCATCTAATGGTGATACCACATAACTAGGCTGGGCAAATCAGAATCCTGAATGAGCAGATAAGCAGCTACATGACAATATGAGTTCACATCAGAGCTCCATGTAAAATGTTATATATTGAGCGATTTCTCTGGAATTGGGTTAGAGTGGAAGGGTGCGAAAGTGCAGTTATCTTTTCCTACTCACTTTGCCACAAGAGGGTCAGCCAGGAAGTCTTATCAGTAAGAGTTGCCTTTGCATACTCCATGAAATCCATTCTGTGTTGATCTTTCAACTATTCATTGATCCACTCATTCACTCAATTATGTATTAATTACCTATTCTGTTGTGACATGGAGATATACCAGTGATCAAAAATCACCAAGTCTAGACCCTCATGGATAATGTAAATTCTCATGAGAGGCTGGGCATGGTGGCTCACGCCTGTAATCCTAGCACTTTGGGAGGCTGAGGTGGGTGGATCACTTGAGGTCAGGAGTTCAAGTCCAGCCTGGCCAATATGGTGAAATATTGTTTCTACTAAAATACAAAAATTACCTAGGCGTGGTGGCATGCACCTATAATCCCAGCTACTTGGGAGGCTGAGGCAGAAGAATCACTTGAACCCAGGAAGCAGAGGTTGCAGTGAGCCAAAATCGCGCCATTGCACTCCAGCCTGAGCAACAGGCTGAGACTCTGTCTCAAAAAAAAAAAAAAAAAAATTCATGAGAGAGATCTATTGATCAATTACTGTATTTCCTCAAATCTGAGGCACCATTGATTGCCACAATGGGTTTCATAACAGCTTTTCAGGAAAGAAAAAAAAGTGCTACCACATTAAATATACACATTGATTAGATGTTAGTATCAAAAATGTCTTCCCCAAAATATCACCAAAGCAACGTCACTAAGACAAAATTTAGTTTATTGCTTATTCTGGTAAGGCAGAGCACTTTCTAGACAGTCTTTGTTCGTAGCATCTCAGAGGAGAGTAAGGGCAAGATTGGGCTATTTATTGAGCTGTAAAAATTTGGTTTAAGGAGAATCTTTTAATGAGGGAAAAGGGAAGTCTTGGCTGGCCCTGGATAAGAGTCATGATACAACAATTTAGGATTGGTAGGCACAGCAGTTTGAGGCAAGGGGTTCAAAGAATCTTGGGATACAATTTGTCATTTGATGCCTTATTTTAAAGAATTGACGGGTCTTTCTGGAAGTCCTGAAATCAATAATAAAATTATTTTCAACTTTTTTTTTTGAGACAGAGTCTCACTCTGTTGCCCAGGCTGGAGTGCAGTGGTGCAATCCTGGCTCACTGCAACCTCCGCCTGCTGTGTTCGAGTGATTCTCCTGCTTCAGCCTCCCAAGTAGCTGGGATTACAGGCGCCCGCCACCACACCCAGCTAAGTTTTTTGTATTTTTAATAGAGACGGGGTTTCACCAGGTTACCCAGGCTGGTCTCGAACCCCTGACCTCAGATGATCCACCCGCCTCGGCTTCCCAAAGTGCTGGGATTTCAGGCGTGAGCCACCATGCCCGGGCTATTTTCAACTTTTCTCTTCATTGGTAAGCATTTCCTGGAATAGTAAAATTATGTTGAGGATGGCAGTATAATAGTCATGTTAATGTTTAAGGTAAGCTATGTCATAAACATGTCAAAAATATGCACCTTAGGCGAAATAAAGTAATTACACAATTAAGGATATGTAGTTACAGTTACGAAACATGCTGTGGAGAAATATAGGGTGCAATAGGAACATATAACTGGGGCACCTTACCAATTCTACAGAGGTCAGAAAAAGCATCTTTGAGAAACTCATCTTTGAACTAATGCAAAATGTTGAGTTTGGCTTGAGGAAGTGGAGAGGTGGATGTGGCAGGCTGAGATAGCATGTGCAAAGGTCCTGTGGCAGGAAGGAACATGATGTATTTAAGTACTTGCAAAATCAGTGAGGCTGGAGCACAGGAAGTGAGAGGGTAGAGGCACACTATGAAGGCTGATGGAGGGGGTGGAGAGCATTCTGTTGTAGAGGCCAAGGGAAACTTCCCCTTTGCCCTCTGAAGAGTTGCTGAAAAAATCAACTCACTGGCCAGGCACGGTGGCTCACACCTGTAATCCCAGCACTTTGGGAGGCTGAGGCAGGCGGATCATGAGGTAAGGAGATTGAGACCATCCTGGCTAACATGGTGAAACCCTGTCTCTACTAAAAATACAAAAAGTTAGCCGGGCATGGTGGCATGCACCTGTAGTCCCAGCTACTCGGGAGGCTGAGGCAGGAGAATCGCTTGAACCTGGGAGGCGGAGGTTGCAGTGAGCTGAGATCGCGCCATTGCACTCCAGCCTGGGAGACAGAGCAAGACTCCATCTCAAAAAAAAAAAAAAAAAAAAATCAACTCACCAAAGGCAGATGAATAGGGGAAAAGGCATACAAATTTTATGAACTTATCCATGGGAAGAACCACAGGGTGATTACCTGTATACCTGAGGGAGTTCAGAAGCTTATATACCATCCTGGCAAAACAGGCTACAGGAGTGGGAAGAGGATTTCTGTTGAAGGGATTACTAGGGACAAAGAATGGATCAGAGTGGCTGGGCGCCGTAGCTCACACCCAGCACTTTGGGAGGCTGAGGCAGGCAGATCACGAGGTCAGGAGATCGAGACCATCCTGGCTAACACGGTGAAGCCCTGTCTGTACTAAAAATACAAAAAATTAGCCGGGCTAGGTGGCGGGCGCCTGTAGTCCCAGCTACTCGGGAGGCTGAGGCAGGAGAATGGCGTGAACCCGGGAGGTGGAGCTTGCAGTGAGCCGAGATTGCGCCACTGCACTCCAGCCTGGGAGACAGCAAAACTCCGTCTCAAAAACAAACAAACAAAAAAGAATGGATCAGAAAAAAGAGATTAATTTGTACTTGTGAAAGGGTCTGTTCAGGTGTGGTAACATTCTTTTTTTTTTTTTTTTTTTGAGATGGAGTCTTGCTCTGTCACCCAGGCTGGAGTCCAGTGGGGCGATCTCGGCTCATTGTAACCTCTGCCTCCCAGCTTCAAGCGATTCTCCTGCCGCAGCCTCCTAAGTAGCTGGGATTACAGGCACGCGCCACCACGCCCGGCTAATTTTTATATTTTTACTAGAGGCAGTGTTTTACCATGTTGGTCAGCCTGGTCTCGAACTCCTGACCTTGTGATTCACCCGCCTTGGCCTCCCAAAGTGTTGGGATTACAGGTGTGAGCCACCTCGCCCAGCCCAGGTATGGTTACATTCTTGGTCTTACAGGGAGGGGAAGGAAAAACAGTTATTCCTTTTGGTGGTTCCAGATCTTAGGCAGATAAAGGACTTTACTGTGCTTTGGGAGAGATGGTGGGTGGGGGTCAGGGAGAAGATTAGAGAGGCCTGGAGGCTGCTGGTTCAGTTAAGCATGTCAAAGCACCATATTTGAGGGTATTGGCTTCTGAACCCCAGCACTGTCCACTGCTATGTTTCCCAATGACTATTTTTTGAGACAAAAACACTTTATGCTCTGATATCTGAAGATTGTATTCCCAGAATTATGATCAACATTCTCAAGCCCTTCAAAACGGTGGTGAATGAGCCTCCATGCTGAGCTATCACAATAACATCAGATTCAAATTGTTGCCCAACTATACAGAACCAGTTCCAGAATATACTCCTACATGAGCCCAAACTGGTGGTCAAACAGAGAATGCAAAAAGAAACCAGATAAATTCAAATTAAGGAAGAAGAGCTATTTCTAAGTGCTTGGTTTGAAAG
Organism: Gorilla gorilla gorilla; assembly: GCF_029281585.2. Taxonomy (NCBI): domain Eukaryota; kingdom Metazoa; phylum Chordata; class Mammalia; order Primates; family Hominidae; genus Gorilla; species Gorilla gorilla. The sequence continues at coordinate 74,621,902 of NC_073236.2, read as the reverse complement.
CAAACAACTTTTTATTTTTTCTTTGAGATGGATTTTTGCTTTGTCTCCCAGGCTGGAGTGCAATGGCATGATCTCGGCTCACTGCAATCTCCATCTCCTGGGTTCAAGCAATTCTCCTGCCTCAGCCTCCTGAGTACCTGGGATTTTTTATAGACATGTGCCACCATGCCCGGCTAATTTTGTATTTTTGGTAGAGACAGGGTTTCACCATGTTGGCCAGGTACGTCTTGAACTCCTGACCTCGGGTGATCCACCCTCCTTGGCTTCCCAAAGTGCTTGGATTACAGGCATGAGCCACTGTGCTCCGCCGACTGCAATAAGCTGTGATTGTGCCATTATACTCCAGCCTGGGTGACAGAGGAAGACTATCTCTCTAAAAAAAAAAAAAAAAAAAGGGCCGGGAGCAGTGGCTCATGCCTGTAATCCTAGCACTTTGGGAGGCCAAGGCGGGTGAATCATGAGGTCAGGAGTTCGAGAGGAGCCTGACCAACATGGAGAAATCCTGTCTCTACTAAAAATACAAAAATTAGCCAGGCATGGTGGCATGTGTCTGTAATACCAGCTACTCAAGAGGCTGAGGCAGGAGAATCGCTTGAACCCAGGAGGCAGAGGTTGCAGTGAGCTGAGATCGTGCCACTGCACTCGTCTGGGCAACAGAGAGTGAGAATCTGTCAAAAAACAAACAAACAAAAGAAAACCCTAAATTTAAATTAAAAAAACAAAACAGGTGTGAATTCCTTATTACATTCTTTATTATTAAAATAAAATCTAGGGCCAGGCATGGTGGCTCACGTCTGTAATCCCAGCACTTTGGGAGGCCAAGTTGGGCAGATCATGAGGTCAAGACATCAAGACCATCCTGGCCAACATGGTTAAACTCGTCTCTACTAAAAATGCAAAAATTAGCGGTGTGTGGTGGTGCGCACCTGTAGTCCCAGCTACTCGGGGGGCTGAGGCAAGAGAATCACTTGAACCTGGGAGGCAGAAGTTGCAGTGAGCCAAGATTGCACCACTGCACTCCAGCCTGGCGACAGAGTGAGACTCTGTCTCAAAAAAAAAAAAAAAAAAAAAAGGAAAATCTATTCTACTTCTATGGCTTGTTTATTTATTTATCTATTTATTTATTTATTTATTTACTTTTGGAGTGCAGTGGCACAATTTCAGCTCACTACAACCTCCGTCTCCCAGGTTCGAGTGATTCTCCTGCCTCAGCCTCCCAAGTAGCTAGAATTACAGTCACACGCCACCACACCTGGCTAATTTTTTTGTATTTTTAGTAGGGACAGGGTTTCACCATGTTGGCCAGGCTGCTCTTGAACTCCTGACCTAAGGTGATCCACCCGCCTCGGCCTCCCAAAATGTTGGGATTACAGGCGTGAGTCACTGCACCCAGCCAATGGTTTATTTTGCATTGCTGCATCAAAAAAAAAAAAAAAGTTGGCTCAAGGTAAATATATTTTAAATGGTTTTGTTAGAAGAAATTAGGACAGGCTTGCCTTTTGTAAAACTCATTCTCAAGTCTTAAATGTAGTGTAAGACAGATTGTCCCAAGTCTCAGGAGGCAAGCTACTTTTCCTATCAGGTAATTTTTATTAATTTTAATTGATCCTCCAGTTAAGGTGGGAGGGAAAGGAGAGAAGTCTACATAGTTAATGTAGTGCATGGGTTGTCAAAACTGATGAGCATATAAATTCACTGCTCTTGAGACATCTGGCCCCTGGCTAACATTGAGCCACGTGCACCTGTTTCCCAAGACAGAACTCCATGGACAATGCATCTAGTCAGGCTGGCAAGAACAGGAATGAGTTTCACATAAGAACATGCATTTGGAGCTTAATGAGGCACACAGGATTATTATTTATAACACAATCAACATATGCAATTTATGAAGTGATTAAATCTTGTCCCCGAAGAGCTCACATGGATCCAAGCCATGACGACCCAATTATTTAGGAGGTTTTTTTTCTTTTCTGTTATAATTTACTCTCCTGTGACCAAAAAGGTATTTGAATAACTGAGATAAAATTCAAGGCCATAATGGCCTTTGTTTTCCCTCAAATTAAATCGCCGCAAAAAATAAAAACTCAGCTTAAAAAAAAAAAAAACTTAAAAATAACCTCTCCCTAAGTCCCCAGATGGGACCATACAGATTTTGGTCTTTGAGTTGTCATCTTTAGTATTTTCCAATCCTTCCTTTCCTCAGGACCTCACATTTTATAATTGTTATGCTTCTGAAAGTATTTTCAATAACTGCATGAGATCCTTCCAAACCCTTTGAGGTGGGCAACGTAGTTATTATATCTACTTTTAGTGGTGATAATGAAGACACTGGACTTGGGCACCCCACCAGTCTAAATGAGACATGAACTAGTTAGAAGTGATGGCAGCAGTGAACCCTTCATAAAGCCAGAGCAGATCCCGCAGTGAAAACTGGCCCTGGCCATTTGTGAGAGGAGGAAATGGATGGTCAGGAAAGCTATGCCTGCGGTCACATGGTCAATATTTTCTACTTCAAGGTAGTAGGACTGTCAGGCTGCCTGACTTCCAATCTGAAACCCCTCCACCCATTATACTTTCCACCACACTTAATTTTTTCTTTTTTTTTTTTTTGAGATGGAGTCTCACTCTATCACCCAGGCTGGAGTGCAGTGGTGTGGTCTTGGTTCACTGCAATCTCCGCCTCCTGGGCTGAAGTGATTCTCCCACCTCAGCCTTCCAAGTAGCTGGGATTATTACCAGCACCCACCAACACACCCAGCTAATTTTTGTATTTTTAGTAGAGATGGGGTTTCAACCATGTTGGCCAGGCTGGTCTTGAACTCCTGACTTCGGGTGATCTGCCTGCCCCGGACTCCCAAAGTGCTGGGATTACAGGTTTGAGCCACTGTGTTCAGCCCCTACCACTCTAAAATGAATGACAGAACTCCAAAATGAGTAGTGCGGATGGTATATGTGTCCCTCATATCACTACACCAGAAAGAAAGGGAGGAAAAAAATAAGGAAGGAAGAAAGAAGAAGGGAATGAAGTAAAGAAGGAAGGGAGGGATGAAGGAAGGAAGGGAGGGAGGAAGGAAGGAAGGGAGGGAGGAAGGAAGAAACTATTGGAGCCCTGTTACCAGCTGAACTGAGCACCTCTATGAGAACTGGAAATTTAGCTTCATTTTGATTAACTCTTTCTCTTTCTCTTTCTCCTCTCTCTTTCTTTCTCTCTTTCTTTCTTTCTTGCTTGCTTGCTTGCTTTCTTCTTCTTTTTTTTTTTTTTTGACAGGCTGTCACCCATGCTGGAGTGGAGTGGAGTGAAGTTATGTATAATAACTCTGCATTTCTGTTTTGTTTTGGTTTGGTTTGTTTTGGTTTTGAGATAGGGTCTCACTCTGTCACCCAGAAGGCTGGATGCTTGGTTCACTGAAGCCTTGATCTCCTGAGCTCAAGCCATCCTCTTGCCTCAGCTTCCTGAGTAGTTGGGACTACAGGCACGGGCCACCACGCCCAGCTATTATTTTATTTTATTTTATCTTATTTTATTTTCGAGACAGAGTTTCTCTCTTGTTGCCCAGGCTGGAGTGCAATGGCGTGATCTCAGCTCACTGTAGCCTCCACCTCCTGGGTTCAAGCAATTCTCCAGCCTCAGCCTCCCGAGTAGCTGGGATTACAGGCATGTGCCACTACACCCAGCTAGTTTTGTATTTTTAGTAGAGATGGGGTTTCTCCCTGTTGGCCTGGTTGGTCTCGAACTCCCAACCTCAGGTGATCCACCCACCTCAGCCTCCAAAAGTGCTGGGATTACAGGCATGAGTTACCATGCCTGGCCTATTTTTTTTATTTTTTATTTTTAGTAGAGACAAGGTCTGACTATGTTGCCCAGGCTGGTCTTGAATGCTTGAGCTCAAGCAATCCTCCCACTTTGTACCAAAGTGCTGGGATTACAGCCTTGAGCCACCGCACCCAGCTATCATCCTTTTTCAAATATCAGTTCTTTCTGGGTTAATTATACTTGTTTGATATACATTGTTCATTTAATTAGGGTTTCTCAACAGTGGCACCACTAACATTTTGGGCTGAATAATTCTTTGCTGTGGGAGCTGTCCTGTGCATTGTAGGATGTTTCTCAGTATCCTGGCCTCTATTCACAAGATGCTAGTCACACTCCCCTAGTTGTGACAACCAAAACTGTCTCCAGACATTGCCAAATGTTTCAGACAGTTCTCCAATTGAAAAACACTGTTTTAGTGGGTTTGTTCTAAACATATTTCCAAACTCTATTCAGTTTTTATCTGAAGGTCAAAAACTACAGCTCAGAACTGGAATTAATATAGAAAGGAAAAGACAAGATTTTTTCATTAAGGGAACACTATAATTTTTTTTTTTATTTTTCGTACAGGTGGCGGGGGCATCTCACTATGTTGCTTAGGTTGATCTTGAACTCCTGGGTTCAAGTGATCCTCCCTCTTTAGCTTCCCAAAGTGCTGGGATTACAGGCATGGGATTACATGATATGCCTGGCCTGGGAACACTACAATTTGATCAAAATTGTCCCTCTTGCCCATGTTCTGGCCACATTTAAATACAAATAGAATTATTAAATCAGGCAGGCAGCCAAGAGCAAACACCTATCTTTGAACTGTATAATGCATAGACCTAATAACGGGTTCGCATTCTTCTCCTCACTTATGATATATAGAATGCTGTTTCTTTTTTTTTTTTTTTTTTTTTTTTGAGACAGAGTCTGGCTGTCGCCCAGGCTGCAGTGCAGTGGCACAATCTCAGCTCACTGCCAGCTCCGCCTCCCGAGTTCACACTTTTCTCCTGCCTCAGCCTCCCTAGTAGCTGGGACTATAGGCGCCTGCCACCACGCCCGGCTAATTTTTTGTATTTTTAGTAGAGACGGGGTTTCACCGTGTTAGCCAGCATGGTCTCGATCTCCTGACCTCCTGATCCACCTGCCTCGGCCTCCCAAAGTGCTGGAATTACAGGTGTGAGCCACCGCGCCCAGCTATAGAATGCTACTTCTTGATATTTTTCTAACATGTTCAATAATTTCTGTTTCTTTTAGATTTATAATATCTTTAATGTTTTCTTAATTATAAAAACTCTACATTATCTTGGGAAATTTATTTGAATTCTTTTTAATTTCCTCATAAGAAAGTTATTTTCAAGGCTGGGCGTGGTGGTTCACGCCTGTAATCCCAGCACTTTGGAAGGCCGAGGCAGGTGGATCACCTGAGGTCAGGAGTTCAAGACCAGCCTGGCCAACATCGTGAAATCCCCTTTCTACAAAAATACAAAAATAAAATTAGCCAGGCATGATGATGGGTGCTTGTAATCCCAGCCACTCGGGAGGCTGAGCGGGGAGAATCGCTTGAACCTGGGAGGTGGAGTTTGCAGTAAGCAGAGGTCACCCCATTGCACTCCAGCCTGGGTGACAGAGTGAGACTCCATTTAAAAAAAAAAAAGTTATTTTCAAAGTACTTTGAGATAACTGAAAAGTCCTCCATTAGTCAAAAATGTACCTTTCAGCACTATTCACAATATCCAAAAGGTGAGCTCAACCTAAATGTCCATCAATAAATGAATGGATAAAGAAGATGTGGTACATATAATTACAGTGGAATATTATTCAACCTTAAGAAGGAATGAAATTTTGATAGATGCCGCAACATGGATGAATCCTGCAGATATTATGTTAAGTGAAGTAAGCCAGTCACAATAGAACAAATATTGTATGATTCCACTTATATGAGGTACCAGATTAGTCAAATTCATAGAAACTAAAGTAGAATGGTGATTACCAGGGCCTAGAGGGAGGAGGGAATGAGGAGTTATATTTTTTGTTGTTGTTGTTGTTGTTGTTGTTGTTTGATACGGAGTCTCGCTCTGTGGTACAGGCTGGGGTGCAGTGGCTTAATCTCAGCTCACTGCAACCTCCACCTCCCAGGTTCAGGCAATTTTCCTGCCTCAGTGTCCTGAGTAGCTGGGATAACAGGCACCCACCACCACGCCTAGCTAATTTTTGTATTTTTAGTAGAGACAGGGTTTCACCATGTTGGCCAGGCTTGTCTCAAACTCCTGGCCTCAAGTGATCCTCCCACCTCGGCCTCCCAAAGTGCTGGGATTACAGGCATGGGCCACTGCACCCAGTCTGGGGAGTTATCTTTTAATGGGTATAGAGTTTCTCTTTGGGATGATGGAAAAGTTCTAGCAATGGATAGTAGTGATGGTTTGTACAAAAATGGGAAAGTACTTAATGCCGCAGAACTGTATACTTACTAGTTAAAATGATAAATTTACGTTATATGTATCTTACCACAATAAAAAATCAAATCAAACATTCAGCAATATATACTGTACATAAAAACATGCAACCTTAATATTTCATTCACCAAAAGCTCTTTTCTGTGTGATATCCATGGACACACTCACTGTTCCTTGGAATTTTATCTAATATGTTTCCAAATGTCCTGTTGGACTGCACTATAGTCAATCCAGTGATTTCGGTCATCCCTGAAATCCAATTGCTTAGGTAAGTCATTCCCATGGGAACTCACTGAGTTCATTCTGACATTCAGAAGAAATTGGCCCTTTTTATTCTTTTTTTCTGAGTCCCAACCTTGAATTTAGTTCATTAACCTCAAAAATCATTCAGATAATTAGGAGTTGAGAATTAATATTGTTTTTCTCATCGACTGGGAAAGCAAGGTACAAGCAGCACCCCACTTCTTTCCTTTGCACAAAATCTTATTAATAAACGCTTGACACTATGTCTGTGAAATTGATTTGTTCTGTTGGTAACAGAAAAAATTGAGTGTGTCTCTAGTAGAGTGCCTTGTGCACAAAATTATTCTCTATACTACTCAAAGTTGCAAAAGAGTTGTCACGCAACTCATGTGGGATGAAGTGCAGTCAATATTTAAATGCATATAAGTCAGGGCATTTGTTGCCTGGTGGCTATAGACGGCATAGTCCCCCTTCTTCTACCATGAGCCCCTACACCTAAGTCAGTATCAGTTAACATATATGGATTCATACATAAGGGAGTTTTTATTTAGAAACTGAGAATGTGGAGAGAAAGTCATTCCCACAGGAACTCACTGAGCTCATTCAGAGAAGGGGAGAAGCTGAAGTTAAGGAACTGGAGAATGGGAGGAGAGCAAAAGGATCCTACCTCCTTCCTTGGACTGGTTTTGAGCTCACTTGTGAGGGTTAGAGGCAGACCTTGATGGAATTATTCAAGAGGGACTTTGAGAGACCTGTCAATAACAGAGAAGGAAGAGGAAGAGGCCCCTTTCTCCCACTTCTGTTTGTCCCAGCACCGTTCTTGGACTCTGAGACCTGGAAGCATTAAGGATACCCAGAGACCACAGCTTGGGGGTAGTAGCACCATGAGGCCACAGGCAGCAACTGTGGATGAAGAGGATCCAAATCTGGAGAAGACGCAGGTGGGTGGCGGGGGCAGGGGGCAAGTCATGATGGGCACTAGGAAGCACCCCTTTGGCTATTCCAAATAGTAATGCAGGGTCACTGTGAAGGGAAGGAGGAGAGAATCTCTTATTTTTTAGTTTTTAACCTTTTATTTTAAAAAATTTTGTAGACAGGATCTCGATATGTTGACCAGGCTGGTCTCAAACTCCTGGCCTCAACTGATCCTCCTGCCTCAGCCTCCCAAAGTATTTGGATTACAGACATGAACCACTGCACCCAGCCTGAGAGTCTCTTTATGAGTACAGCAATTCATAAAAGCCAGTAGATATTGAATTACACACAGATAGCTTTATTTAACCCCTATAATAATATCCTGTGAAGGTGGTATTATTATTATTATTATTTCCACTTTACAGATGCGGAAAGTGAGCCTCAGAAAGGTTAAGTAACTTTCCCTAGGCCACATGGCTCCCAAGAAGCAGGGCTGAGATTAGAACCAAAGTATATTTGACCCTAAGACCCATGTTCTTAACTGCTGTGCTTTACTGCTTCCTAATGTAGAAAACAAGGACAGGCCAGGCACCGTGACTCACACCTGTAACCCCAGCACTTTAGGAGGCCGAGGCGGGCAGATGACTTGAGGTCAGGAGTTCAAGACCAGCCTGGCCAACATGGTAAAACCCCGTCTCTACTGAAAATACAAAAATTAGCCAGGCATAGTGGCATGTGCCTGTAATCCCAGCTACACAGGAGGCTGAGGCAGGAGAATCATTTGAATCCGGGAGGCTGAGGTTGCAGTGAGCCGAGATTGCACCATTGCACTCCAGCCTGGGTGACAGAGCAAGACTCCATTTCAAAAAAAAAAAAAAAAAAGGAAAACAAGGACAGGTTTGGAATGTCAGAATTCCAAATGCTTTTAGTTGCTCCATTTTAGACTTGTCCCGGCTGACTTGTAGTCTTTCTTATAAGTTCATACAGTCAATATAAATATGTGACTTTCTTTTGTATCTTACAATAGTACTTAAAAAATGTTCAGGCCGGGCGTGGTGGCTCATGCCTGTAATCCCAGCACTTTGGGAGACCGAGGCGGGTGGATCACGAGGACAGGAGATCGAGACCATCCTGGCTAGCACAGTGAAACTCCGTCTCTACAAAAAATACAAAAAAAAATTAGCCAGGTGTGGTGGCGGGCGCCTGTAGTCCCAGCCACTCGGGAGGCTGAGGCAGGAGAATGGCGTGAACCCAGGAGGTGGAGCTTGCAGTGAGCCGAGATGGCACCACTGCACTCCAGCCTGGGTGACAGAACAAGACCCTGTCTCAAAAAAAAAAAAAAAAAAAAAAAAATGCTCAGCATTAAAGTGGAAACCAACAACTTATCCCATGCAATTTTCAGATAATGTTGCTTAAAAATAAATGCCCTCTAAAGCAGCAGGCCCCAACATTTTGGCACCAGTCACCAGTTTCATGGAAAGCAATTTTTTCATGGACCAGAATGGCGAGGTGGATTGATTTGAGATGATTCGAGTACATTACATGTATTGTGCACTTTGTTTATACTATTATTAATATTACATTGTAATGCATAATGAAATAGTCATACAATTCACCATAATGTAGAATTAGTGGGAGCCTTGAGCTTGTTTTCCTGCAACTAGACAGTCCCATATGGGGATGATGGGAGACAGTGACAGATCATCAGGCATTAGATTCTCATAAGGAACGTGCAGTCTAGATCCCTTGCATGCACAGTTCACAATAGGTTTCATGCTCCTATGAGAATCTGATACCACCACTGATCTGACAGGAGGCAGAGCTCAGGTGGTAATGTGAGTCATGGGGACAGACTGTAAATACAGATGAAGCTTTGCTTGCTCACCCGCCACTCATCGCCTGCTGTGTGGGCCAGTTCCTAATAGGTCACAGACCAGTACCAGTCCACAACCTGAGGGCTGGGGACCCCTGCTCTAAAGTATAATTGTGAAAAAATTAAAGAGTATTTTCACTCACCTCTCACTTTCTTTATCACCTGGAAGTGTATATAATTCATGCACCAATTTGTCTGAAAAGCCTGAATGCAAACTTCCTGAGATGAGGGGCCTTATTTTACTCTCCGTTGTACCTCTGGAGCCCAGAACTGTGCCTCCAGTAGAGTAGATGCTCAATACACACTTGTTGAAGGAAGAAATGAGTGAGTGAATGTATCCAGACTATGTGAAGAAAAGGGGAGGAAGTGTTTTGGACACACAGAATGAATGGAACTAGCAAGCCTATCTGGCCCCTTGGGAGTTATAGTCACTACCTCTGGGGCCTGGCCTGTGCTTTCGTGCAAATTCCTGGTCCAAGTGGCCCAGCTAATTGTCACAGCTGCCTTAGGTCCCAGCATCTTGCATTTTGAAGCGTAGCCTATGGAAGAGTTCTCCTTGAGTCAGAAGCCCACTGTGGGGCCAATGAATATGCTCTCCTCTTGACTCCTCACAAAAGTCCTGAATGGAGGACCATGGAGGAGGATGATCAGTTTCAGCTATGAGGGGTTATCAAGTAAGGCAGATACCATGGTCCACATGTCCTCTACTTAACTCATTAAACTGAGGTTCCCGGACCAGCAGCATCAGCATCACTTGGGAGCTTATTAGAAATGCAGACTCTCAGGCCTACCCAAGACCTATTGAATCAGATTCTGCATCCTAACACAATCCCCAAGTGATTTCTAGGAATATGAAAGTTTGTGAAGCCCTGTTATACAATAACACTCTTGCAACATTCCTGCCAGACACCAGGTAGCTTTTTGATATTACCTTTTACCTTGGTAGTATATTTTTAGGCTCTTATTTTGCCTCTTTTTTAATTCTTATTTTTATTATTTATTTGTTTTTGTTTTGGAGAGAGAATCTCACTCTGTCACCCAGGCAGGAGTGCAGTGGCACGATCTCGGCTAACTGCAACCTCCGCTTCCTGGAGTCTTGCTCTGTTGCCCAGGCTGGAGTGCAGTGGCACAATCTCGACTCACTGCAACCTCCACCTCCCCAGTTCAAGCGATTCTCTTGCCTCAGCCTCCCGAGTAGCTGGGATTACAGGCGCCCGCCACCATGACTGGCTAATTTTTGTATTTTTAGTAGAGACGGGATTTCACCATATTGGCCAGGCTAGTCTCGAACTCTTGACCTCAGGTGATCTGCCCGCCTCGGCCTCTCAAAGTGCTGGGATTACAGGCATGAGCCACTGCACCCAGCCCATAATTCTCCTTTTTTTTTTTTCTTTGAGACAGAGTTTCATTCTTGTTGCCCAGGCTGGAGTGCAATGGTGCGATCTCCGCTCACTGCAACCTCCACCTCCCGAGTTCAAGCGATTCTCCTGCTTCAGCCTCCCAAGTAGCTGGGATTACAGGCGCCTGCCACCACGCCCGGCTAATTTTTTGTATTTTTAGTAGAGACGGGGGTTTCTCCATGTTGGCCAGGCTGGTCTCGAACTCCTAACCTCAGGTGATCCACCTGCCTCAGCCTCCCAAAGTGCTGGAATTACAGGAGTGAGTCACCGCGCCCAGACCCCATAATTTTTTAATACTATCAATATCCGTAAAAATGTCAGCATTTTTATTCAGTGGAGTTTCTCTTCTGGTACAAGTTGAAAATAATAGACAGGCTCTACACTTTCCCTGTCTACTATTTGAGAGACAGGGTCTTGCTCTGTCACCCAGGCTGGAGTGCAGTGTGCAATCACAGCTCACTGTAATCTCAAACTCCTGGCCTCAAGTGATATTCCTGCCTCAGCCTCCCAAAACACTGGGATTACAGGTCTGAGCTACCACACCCAGACCAAATTCTGTGTTTTTTGTTTGTTTGTTTTGTTGGTTGGTTGGTTTTTTTTTTGAGACGAAGTCTTGCTCTTGTCCCCCAGGTTGGAGTGCAATGGCATAATCTTGGCTCACTGCAACCTCCGCCTCTCTGGTTCAAGTGATTCTCCTGCCTCAGCCTCCCGAGTAGCTGGGATTACAGGCGCCTGCCACCACGCCTAGCTAAATTTTGTATTTTTAGTAGAGACAGGGTTTCACTATGTTGGCCAGGCTGGTCTCGAACTCCTGACCTCAAGTGATCTGCCCGTCTTGGCCTCCCAAAGTGCTGGGATTACAGGCATGAGCCACCACTCCTGGCCCAAATTCTGTGTTTTAACTGCTGTCTTTAGACTATTTATTTTCAATAATAAGTTAGGGTTTACATCTGCCATTTTGTTTTTGGTTTTCTGTTTGTCCCCTCTGAAGAAATGCATTTTAAGTTCTCCAAGGTATCCTCTTGGCATTGTTCTGCAAGTGTGGGATTAAGAAGGTGGCATTCCAGCTCTCCTCCCTCAGGGAATGGGCTCTCTCTCCTTTCTATAACTTGGTAGAACTGAGGAGTCTAAGAATTGTAAAACAGGTTTTTTCCCATTCCCTTTGAAAATTCCTCCTAGGCAGAGAGGACTGTTAGCTTCAGCTGACTTTGTTAACCTGATTATCTGTTCACTGGTGCCACAGTGGTTGCTGAAACGAAGGAGCCCCACTTCATAATCTTGAGACATTTATTTACATGTCTCTCTCTCCTTCTAGATTGTGAATAATATGTGGACGAGATCTAGGCATGATTCATCATTGTATCCCCAGCAGCTACTAGATATTGATGACTTATTTACTAATACTTAGCCCAAAAAGATCAGACATGTTTTTATCTCTTTATTTTTAAGTGATTCAAACTTACAGAAAAGCTACAAGAATTCTACAAAAGCTCTCTGATACCTTCTGCCCAATTCACCAATTGTTCATCTTTTGCCATATTAGCTCTATCATTCTCTCTTTCAGGAATCAGTCTTTTTTATTAAATCCTTTGTTCAACTTACTTTCATTTCCATTTAGTGCCTTATATTAGTTGTCTTTTCTCTCTGAATTTAGCAATTTTCATACACCAACAAAAGGGAGGAGAGGGAGTAAAAAGGATCAGATGAACTTGTGAACCATTGGCTTTTCATCCATTTAAAACTACGAGACTGTTGTAATCCCGGTACTTTCGGAAGTGGGTGGATTGCTTGAGGCCAGGATTTCGAGATCAGCCTGGGCAACATGGCAAAACTCTGTCTCTACAAAAAGTACAAAAATTAGCCAGGTGTGGTGGCAGGTGCCTATGGGCCCAGCTACTAGGGAGGCTGAAGTGGGAGGATCGCTTGAACCCAGGAAGTAAAGACTGCAGTGAGCCATGACCGCAGCACTGCACTCCAGCCTGGGTGACAGAGCAAGACCCTGTCTCAAAAATAAATAAATAAATACAATTATGAAATTTATTATTGAGACACTAAGAAAGGCATTTAACATGTCTATAAATATGGTCAAGCTAGGAAAAAAAGAGGAGCTACCTTCTAGAATAGGCTATTTTTACCAGCAGAATTACTATAGAAAAGAATTATGTTACATTTCATAAATAGCTCTTCCTGGGAGCATAATGATAACTCTGCTTCTGCTTTTCAAGAAGTCAGCCAAGAAAGGTTGGGTCAAAAAGCAATATTTCATACTAGTCCATGGGACTAACAACATTTAGGAAGAACCTGGCTTGCCATGGAATGTAGAGGATGTGGGTGAGTGGGTTTTTTTTTTTTTTTTTGAGACGGAGTCTCGCTCTGTTGCCCAGGCTGGAGTGGCGCGATCTTGGCTCACTGCAAGCTCCGCCTCCCAGGTTCACGCCACTCTCCTGCCTCAGCCTCCCAAATAGCTGGGACTACAGGTGCCCACCACCACGCCTGGCTAATTTTTTTGTATTTTTTAGTAGAGACGGGGTTTCACCTTGTTAGCCAGGATGGTCTCGATCTCCTGACCTCGTGATCTGCCCGCCTCAGCCTCCCAGAGTGCTGGGATTACAGGCGTGAGCCACCATGCCTGGCCCTAAGAATTATGTTACATTTCATAAATAGCTTTTCCTGGGAGCATAGTGATAACTCTGCTTCTGCTTTTAAAGAAGTCAGCCAAGAAAGGTTGGGAGAAATCTAATTATATTGTCAAAAAGCAATTTTTCATACTAGTCCGAGGGACTAACAACATTTAGGAAGAACCTGGCTTGCCATGAAATGTAGAGGATGTGGGTGAGTGTTAATGACAGTGGGTGTCATGGCTGGGAGTGGTGACTCACTCCTGTAATCCCAGCACTTTGGGAGGTCGAGGGAGGCAGATCACTTGAGGTCAAGAGTTCGAGACCAGCCTGGCCAACATAGTGAAACCCTGTCTCTACTAAAAATACAAACATTAGCCTGGCGTGCTTGCGTGTGCCTGTAATCATAGCTACTTGGGAGGCTGAGGCACGAGAATCGCTTGAACCCAAGAAGCAGAGGTTGCAGTGAGCTGAGATCCCGCCACTGCACTCCAGCCTGGTGACAGAGTGAGACTCTGTCTCAAAAAAAAAAAAAAAAAAAACAGTGGATGTCAAAGGTACATCTTCATATCCCATAGGACACTTGTTTAAATTTTGCCAGGTCAAAGGGAGATTATTCTTATTCTGACTTTAACCCACATTGATTCTAATATATTGAGTTGTGTCATTTTCCTTTAAGGAAGTACAAAGTTTCAGTGAAACAGCTGAATTGATAGGAGTTCCAAGAATTGCAACAAATAGAATAAAAAGAACAATGAAATCATTCACAAAAGAGGCCATTCACAGACAGCTTGGTACAACTGTAGTAAAAAAAAAAAAATAAAGAACAAACTGAAGTGAAAGGAAAGTATAGCTCAGGATTCTGGATTTTAAAAGTTTTATCCAGCAGTCGTTAGCTCTCCTGGCTAGTGTGATACCTGTGATGGTGTTTCACTGTTGGAACAGCAAGCACTGTCTTAATTGAGGCTTGGCTCCGGGTGCTGTTTTGGTGGGGGGCCAAGTACCTTTGGGCAGTGTTCTGCACTTCTGAGAGTGAAATGACTCCTGTGGAGTCGGTCCTAATCTGAGTGCAAACAATCTTTTCTGTTGATAAAAATAGTTTTGAGGCCAGGTGTGGTGGCTCACGCCTATAATCCCAGCACTTGGGGAGGCTGAGGCAGGCGGATCACTTGAGGTCAGGAGTTCGAGACTAGCATGGCCAACATGGTGAAACCCTGTCTCTACTAAAAATACAAAAAATTAGCTGGGCCTGATGGCACACACCTGTAGTCCCAGATATCAGGAGGCTGAGGTGGGAGGATCGCCTAAACCCAGGAGGTGGAGGTTGCAGTAAGCCAAAATTGCACCACTGTACTCCAGCCTGGGTGACACAGCAAGACCCTGTTTCAAAAAAAAAAAGTTTTGGGTTCAGTTTAATTTCTTTTCTTTCAAAAAGATTTTTTTTTTTTTTTAGAGATAGGGTCTTGCTATGTGGCCCAGGTTTGTCTTGACTCCTGAGCTCAAGAAGTCCTCATGCCTCAGCCTCTCAAAGTTCTGGGATTACAGGTGTGAGCCACGATGCCCAGCCAAGTTTAATTTTTTTGTTTGTTTGTTTTTGCTTTTGTTTTATTTTGTTTTTTGAGACAGGGTCTCACTCTGTTGGCCAGGCTGGAGTGCAGTGGCACGATCACAGCTCACTACAGCCTTGACCTCCCAGGCCCAAGCAATTCACCCACCTCAGCCTCCCAAGTTAGCTGGGACTACAGGCGTGCACCACCAAGCCTGGCTAATGTTTTAATTTTTCTGTAGAAATGGAGTTTCACTATGTTGTTCAGGCTGGTCTGGAACTCCCGGCCTCAAGCCATCCTCCCACCTCAGCCTCCCGAAATCCTGGGATTATAGGCGTGAGCCACTGTGCCCAGCCAAGTTTCATTTCTGACTTATAAACGTTATCATTATAGTTCTTTCTGCTTAAGAGATACAACCAAAGTGTATCTATTCATTCCACAAATATTGCGTGCCAGGGCCCACACTGAGCTGAGTACTGTTCTAGGCACATGATATGTAACAGCAAGTAAAACATCCCTATCCTCACCAAGCTGATATTCAAGTGAAGGTGACAGACAAGAAACATAATGCATAAGGAAATCAGGTAATGTGTTAGAAGGTGGTGAGTGCTATAGTGAAATAAGATCAAGGTTAGGTGGATCTGGCATGTGTGGAGAAGCAAGTTGCAATCTTAAGGGTAGGCTTTGCTGAGAATTAATTTTAAGCAAACGGTGCAAATGTTTAGGGGAAGAACAATCCAGGAAGTGGTAACAGCTGCACAGAGTCCCAAGAAAGCAGTATAGTGGCTTATTCCAGAAACAGCAAGGAGGCCAAAGTGACTGCATAGCGGGCCAGGTGGGAAGGTCAAGGAGATGGGGTAGGGCCTGGGGCTGTTGAAGGATTTCAGTTTCCACTGTTTCCTTGCTTCCTCTGAATAAAGCCCTTTTGAGCAGAGAGGAACTCAATTTGGCTTTCATTTTAAAGGGTCTCTGTGGGCCAGGAGCAGTGGCTCACGCCTGTAATCCCAGCACTTTGGGAGACCGAGGCGGGTGGATCACCTGAGGTCAGGAGATCGAGACCAGCCAGGCCAACATGGTGAAACCCCATCTGTACTGAAAATACAAAATTAGCTGGGTGTGATGGCGGCGCCTGTAATCCCAGCTACTTGGGCGGCTAAGGCAAGAGAAAGGAGAATCGCTTGAACCCAGGAGGCGGAGGTTGCAGTGAGCCGAGATCATGCCATTGCACTCCAGCCTGGGTGACAGAGCAAGACAGTGTCTTAAAAAAAAAAAAAAAAGAGCGGGGGGGCAGGTGCTGTGGCTCACGCCTGTAATCCCAACACTTTGGGAGGCCGAGGCGGGCAGATCACAAAGTCAGGAGATCAAGACCATCCTGGCTAACATGGTGAAACCTCGTCTCTACTGAAAATACAAAACAAAAACAAAAAACAAAAAACAAAAAACAAAAAAACAAAATTAGCCAGGCATGGTGGCAGGCACCTGTAGTCCCAGCTACTCGGGAGGCTGAGGCAGGAGAATGGCGTTGAACCCGGGAGGTGGAGGTTGCAGTAAGCTGAAATTGTGCCACTGCACTCCAGCCTGGGCGACAGAGTGAGACTCCGTCTCAAAAACAAAAACAAAACAAAACAAAAAAACAAAAAAAACCGGGGGCGGGGGGGGGGGGTGGGCTCTGTGCCTCCCTGTTGAGAATAGACTGAAGGGGACAAGATAGAAACAAGGAGACCAGGTGGTACAGGTGGGAGCCTACTGTAATGATCCAGGCAAGAGCTGGGAGTGGTTCAAACCAGCGTGTAGAGTGGCAGGGGTAAAAAAGGATCACATTCTGGATGAGTTCTGCAAACAGAACCAACAGAATTTACAGAGGGATGGGATGCGGGCTGGCAGAGAAAGAGAAGAGTCAAAGTGACTCCAAGGTTTGAAGCCTGAACAACTACAAAAAATGGAGTTGTCATCAGCTGTGGTGGGGAAGCTGCTGATGCAGCAGGCTTGGGGGTAGATCAGGAGTTCAGTTTTGGATACACTGCTTTGACATCCAAATGGTGTCATAAGTGGGCTTTGGATATGTGAATCTGGAGTTCAGGAGAGAGGCTGAGCAGGAGACATAATTTGGGAGTTGTAAGTATGTAGATAGATAATAGTTATTCATTTTTTTCCATCCTTTTAACATGAACATTTTTAAGCATACACAAATGTGCATACATTTAGTACATATACCTTCTACCTTCATTCAACAATTATTAACATTTTGCCATATTAGCTCCATATTTCTCTATCTTTTTAAAATAAAAATAGAGACAGATTCTCACTTTGTTGTCCAGGCTAGTTTCAAACTCCTGGGCTCATCCGATCCTCTCGCTTTGGCCTCCAAAAGTGCTGGTATTACAGGCATGAGCCACCACGCCCAGCCATATTTGTCTATTTATACACGCTTTTATTTGTTTGTTTAACTGAGCCATTTCAGAGTAGGAAACATCTTGTTGCTTCACTCTTGAATACTCTGGCATTCCTGAAAGGAATGTAAAATCCCCCAAATCAATGAGATAACGAAGCAAATGAATGCAGACAATGACCAGGGTCAAGGAAGGAGCCCTGGGGCACCCCAAGGGTAAGAGGTCTGGGAGAAGGAGCAGCCATTAAGGGAGGAGGAACCTGAGAAAGTAGATGTAATGTAGGGCGGGCGGACACTTTCTTCTGATTGCTGATTTTTGTTTGTTTGCTTGTTTTTGTTTTTGAGACAGAGTTTCACTCTTATTGCCCAGGATGGAGTGCAATGGCACGATCTCGGCTCACTGCAACCCTTGCTTCCCAGGTTCAAGCGATTCTCCTGCCTCGGCCTCCCCAGTAGCTGGGATTACCGGTGCACATCACCACGCCTGGCTAATTTTTGTATTTTTAGTAGAAACAGGGTTTCACCATGTTAGCTGGGCTGCCTTTGAACTCCTAACCTCAGGTGATCTACCCGCCTCAGCCTCCCGAAGTGCTGGGATTACAGGCGTGAGCCACTGCACCCAGCTGATTGCTGAAATTTACCAAAATGTAAAGAGGCAGATACAAAAGGCATGCATGCAAATTGTCCTTCTAATTTCAGAATTTCTTCTTCACACTTGTGGAACAAACTATTTTTTTCTTAGTCTTCTTAAGACTGGGGTAATTACAAAAGGAATCAAATAATTCCTTTTGATTGTTTAAAATGAGCACCCTAATACACCCAGCGGCATAGACTCCATAAAGAATGAAGAGGTCAGCTGGGCATGGTGGCTCATGCCTGCAATCCCAGCACTTTGAGAGGGCGAGGTAGGCAGATCACTTGAGTCCAGGAGTTCAAGACCAGCCTGGGTAATGTGGTGAAACCCCATCTTTACAAAAAAATTTACTGGGCTTTGTTGTGCACCTGTAGTCCCAGCTACTTGGGAGGCTCTGGTGGGAGGATCACCTGAGCCTGGGAGGTAAAGGCTAGAGTGAGCTGTGATCACCCCACCGCACTCCAGCCTGGGTGACAGAGGAGTGAGACCCTGTCTCAAAAAAAAAAAAAAAAAGAAGATATCAAGTCACAGTATTGCTGTCTGAATTGGCAAAGATTCAGTTCAGTTTTCAGCACAAACTCAAAGCAAACCAATCAATCAAAGTCAGAGGCTAATTTAGGAAATTAAGAAGCTGAATGACAATTTTGATTTTTTTTTAACCACAGAGTTAACACTTTTTTAAAAGTGCTCCTCACATCAACCTACACAAAATAAACTGGTTAAAAACTAAAAGTATGACAGTTCAAAGAAGCAAGACATATTTAAATTTTTTTTAAAAACTAAAACTATTTTCTTTCGTCATAAATATTATTCATAGCCTGTCCACAGCTGACATAAAATAGGGTATCTGCAGCTTCAGGACAACAAACAGACAAACAGATGGATTAATTGATTATTGACAGGGGGTCTTGCTTTGTCACCTCGTCTGGAGTGCACTGGCATGATCATGACTTATCACAGCCTTGAACTCCTAGGCTCAAAGGATCCTCCCACCTCAGCTTCCTGAGTAGCTGGGACTACTACAGGCAAGAGCCACCACGCCTGGCTCAAAAGATTGATTTTTAGATAGGAGGTTGCTAAGCAGTCAAGCAAATTTCATTCATTTTGGGCTTCCTGAACACTGGAACCCCTCCCTTTATGACTCAGAAAATAACAACCAACAAAATAAATCATATGTGGAACTAAAATCAGACATGTATTTAATAATAAATAATAAAAAAGAAGTTGATGTTGGCTGTAGCTAGAAATCCAGAGATAAGGCCAGGCGCGGTGGCTCACACCTATAGTCCCAGCACTTTGGGAGGCTAAGGTGGGCAGATCGTCTGAGGTCAGGAGTTGGAGACCAGCCTGGCTAACATGGCAAAACCTTGTCGTTACTAAAAATACAAAAATTAGCCGGGCGTGGTGGTGTACGCCTGTAGTCCCAGCTACTCAGGAGGCTGAGGCAGGAGAATCACTTGAACTCTGGAGGCGGAGGTTGCAGTGAGTCAAGATCTCACCACTGTACTCCAGCCTGGGTGACAGATAGAGACTCTGTATCAAAAAAAAAAAAAAAAGAAAAAAAAAGAAAAGAAATCCAGAGATAAAAGACGCTGGATTGAAGACCAAGGAAATGCTTGGCTCTAGCATTATGAATTTCATCTTAAGAGAATCTAAGTCTGGCCACTCGTGGGAGGCTAAATAGTAATTGCTAGTAACGAACTAATCAGCTTGGGAAATGTCTCTAAGCCCCTTCCCAGAGCCAGCTCCTTTTCTCTTCATCTCCTGTTCTTTGTCCAGGAACCTCTTCTGTCTCATCTTTCAGCCATGCACCAAGTTCAGAAAAGAAACTACCATTTCCTAGACTTGTGTCTATATAGTTCAGAACAAAATGAAGTTCAGAACAAAATGAAGTTCAGAACAAAATGGAGTCCAGAACAGAATCAGCTCCATTCTGACCCATAGGGAGGGATTTAAAGAAACAGAGGAAAAAAGGGGAAAAAATTAAAAAAAAAATGTGGAGAAGAAAAGAGGAGGGGCAGAGAGAAGGGAAGAAAATGGGGGGAAAGACTATGATGACTATTTTTCCACTTAGTACACTGTCTACTAAGTGTAGAAGGACCAAAGAAAAAAAAGAGTTCTATTTTTAAATGAGCTGCTTCCACATTCTAGGAGCGTTGCCAAGGGATGCAGAAAGACACTGAAATGGGCTTTATAATGCAGCAGTAGGTTCCCTAGGCCTAATCTAGAAGCAGGAAGTTTAGAAAAGAAGAATAAAAGTACTTTGTGTAATAACCTCAGAGGTGAGCTACACAACTGGACCAGGGAAACCTTTGCAGATTTGTTCCTTTGACACAGACTTCCTTTTTCAACTTAACATGAATTTAAACTGTTGTCACTAGGAATTGCTGCTAGTCTTGGGAGGCTGGGTATGTTGAGTTTTGTCCAAGAGCTACCCACGGGCCACCAGGAATAGAGTTGCAGAAGAGAGCTGGGGGAAGTGGGCAGGCCTGTCCTGACTGTCACAATGGCACAGGGGCCCAAAATCATGCGTCCAGCTAACATGTAGAGTGTTTGTTACATGCGAGGTGCTGCTCCCAAGGCTTTATCTTTGTAACCTTGTGAAATAACTATTCCTCCAACCTTGTGAATAAGGAAACAGGTACAGAGAGGTGAAAGGATCTGTCCTAGGTCACTCAAGTGACAAATGGACAAGCCGGGTTGAACCCAAGTAATCTGGACCTTAGACAGCAGGATTTTAAACACTTCAGAGGATGGGAATTGAAGGGTCCTTGCTCCTCCTTTCTGCTCTGCCTTGTACACTTCCTCTAATTTCTGGCCTATTAAAGTTCTCATTATAGGTTATTTCGCTTAAGAGACACAACCAAAGTGTAACTATTCATTCAATTTGTTCATTCCAGACATAAGCCCCATTCTTGCTTCCTTGGGTCCTAGAAATCACCCCCTGCCTCACTCCCATAGAATTATTTGCAAAAGTCAGCCTCAGAAGTAGATTGCTTGGGAGTATTATGGTTTGAGGACTATCTTGGTAGTTGGGGGAAGGTGGATGGGTAGAAGGTAGAGAATTGAAGAGGACAGGGAAAGTGGTATTACTGTTAGTGGGGCTGAGGAGGGGTGGGAGGCAGGCTTGGAGGGGGTGCAGCCTTCTCAGCCCCACCTTTCCTCTGAGATGGCAGCACCCAACCAGGAGAAGACTTGGCCAGGGGGGTGGCTTATGGTACTGTTTTCATACCTCATTTATTGCCATGTTCTTGACCTCCCGCACAGTGCTTTGGAGTTTATGCTGATTGAATTGTTGAATAAATGAATGAACTGACTTACTAACACATGATCTTTTACAAGTTGTTTTCCTCCCTGTTTTGGCTGCATAGTGAGTTTCCCTTGTTGTCGTTGCATGGAGACACTTCCCTTTTTCTCAAGTTCTTCCCCAGTAACAAAGCATCTAGAGTTGATGTGAAAATATCCGTGTCTTGTAAAAGCCCACACGTCCATTTTGCAGGGCCAGGCGATCTGCTAACATTAATTGCATTCCACCTCCCTTGCTTCTTTCCTACCGACTTCACTAGCAGCTCCTGCCTCAGCATCACAATCCTTGTCACTGAATAACCTTTTTTTTTTTTTTTTTTTTTTCTTTGAGACAGAGTCTTACTCTGTCGCCCAGGCTGGAGTGCAGTGGCACAATCTCAGCTCACTGCAACCTCTGCCTCCCGGGTTCAAATGATTCTCCTGCCTCAGCCTCCCGAGTAGCTGGGACTACAGGCGCGCACCACCACACCTGGCTAATTTTTGTATTTTTAGTAGAGATGGTGTTTCACCATGTTGGCCAGGCTATTCTTGAACTCCTGACCTCAGGTGATCCATCCACCTCGGTCTCCCAAAGTGCTGGGATTATAGGCGTGAGCCACTGTGCCTGGCTGGCACTGAATAACTTTTGACTTCACTTGATTAGTAAGTTTAAAATAAAAAATAGCCTGCCCGGGCAACCTGGCAAGACTCTGTCTTTAGAAAAAATAAAAAAGTTACCTGGGTGTGGTGGTGTGTGCCTGTAATCCCAGCTACTTGGGAGGCTGAGATGGGAGGATTGATTGAGCCTGGGAGGTCGAGGCTGCAGTGGGCCGTGATCATGTCACTGCACTGTAGCCTGGGCGACAGAGCAAGAGCCTGTTTCAAAAAAAAAAAAAAAGATTAAGAAACAGAACATTACTAGAACATGTGCATATTCTATCACGTAGCAATTCTACTCCTAGGTACA
Source organism: Gorilla gorilla gorilla (assembly GCF_029281585.2). Lineage (NCBI taxonomy): Eukaryota > Metazoa > Chordata > Mammalia > Primates > Hominidae > Gorilla > Gorilla gorilla. Next base: position 74,599,779 of record NC_073236.2, on the reverse strand, counting down.
TACCTAACAGAAATGCAAATGTGTGTTCACCAAAAGACACCACTCAAGTTCGGTAACTCTTATCATTTTGTCACTTTCACCTTAAATCCTAATCTTTTTTTTTTTTTGAGACTAAGTCTTGCTCTGTCACCCAGGCTGGAGTGCAGTGGTGTGATCTCGGCTCACTAGAACCTCCACCTCCAGGGTTCAAGCAATTCTCCTGCTTCAGTGTCCCAAGTAGCTGGGATTACAGGCATGTGCCACCATGCCCGGCTAATTTTTGTATTTTTAGTAGAGACAGGGTTTCATCATGTTGACAAGGCTGGTCGTGAACTTCTGACTTCACGTGATTCACCCACCTCGGCCTCCCAAAGTGCTGGGATTACAGGCATGAGCCACCACACCCAGCCCCAGCCTAATATATATTTTGGCGGGGCGGGGTGGTGGGGGGTCAGAGTTTTGCTCTTGTTGCTCACGCTGGAGCGCAATGGTACAATCTCGGCTCACTGCAACCTCCGCCTCCCGGGTTCAAGCAATTCTCCTGACCCGGCCTCCCGAGTAGCTGGGATTACAGGCATGTGCCACCACACCCGGCTAATTTTGTATTTTTAGTAGAGACGGGGTTTCTCCATGTTGGTCAGGCTGCTCTCGAACTCCTTACCTCAGGTGATCCGCCCGTCTAAGCCTCCCCCAAAGTGCTGGGATTACAGGCATGAGCCAACGCACCCAGCGATATATTTTAATAAAATAAATTAAGCATTGTAATTAAAGTTGAAGCCTCCTTTGACTTTCAATCCCAATCCCATTACTCTCTCCTTAACCCTGCAATCACTCATAAATTGTGTATTTTTATACCTTCACATGAATATACTTATATCCATGAATTCATTGCATTTTTCCTGACTCCCAGTGAGACTGAGGACTTTCTCCTGTTTCCTCTTCTATGAATTTCCTTTTCATATTATTGGCCTATTTTTCTTTTGGATTTTTCCTTGCTTATTAATTTTAGGAGAGATTTTATTTTACTTTATTTTATCTTATTTTTTTGAGATGGAGTCTTGCTCTGTCACCCTGGATGGAGTACAGTGGCGTAATCTTGGCTCACTGCAACTTCCGCCTCCCGGATTCAAGCAGCTCTCCTGCCTTAGCCTCCCTAGTAGCTAGGATTACAGGCATGCATCACCATGCCCGGCTAATTTTTGTATTTTTAGTAGAGACGGGGTTTCTCCATGTTGGTCAGGCTGCTCTCGAACCCCTGACCTCAGATGATCTGCCCGCCTCGGCCTCCCAAAGTGCTGGGATTATAGGCGTGAGCCACTGCACCCAGCCTACAGATGATTTTTATATGTATTTTTATTTTTAAAACACATATAATTGTAAAAATTTAAAATTAAAAATTGTTTTAAATACAGATAAAAATAACTTTAAATTATTTTTTGTTGAGATGGGGTGGGGAGGTTCTTGCTTTGTTGCCCAGTTGAGTCTTGAACTCCTGGCTTCAAGCAATCCTCCCACTGCAGCCTTTCAAGCAGCTAGGACTGTATGGGTGTGTGTAGATGAGGATCTTTAATCTGTGACTTTTTTCCTCAACGTTACTTGAAAAACGTGACAGTCCTTGAAAATATTCTAGTTACTTTGCAAGGCCTAGGGATGAATATTAAGAATAGGTACAAATAATTGCTTAAATTTAAATACCAGAGAGAGCCATTTGGGGTGTTCAGTATTTACCAACGCAAAGCTCTCTTTGCAGCAGGGCGCGGTGGCTCACGCCTGTAATCCCAGCACTTTGGGAGGCCGAGGCGGGCGGATCACAAGGTTAGGAGATCGAGACCATCCTGGCTAACACGGTGAAACCCCGTCTCTACTAAAAATACAAAAAGATAGCCGGGCGTGGTGCCGGGCGCCTGTAGTCCCAGCTACTCGGGAGGCTGAGGCAGGAGAATGGCGTGAACCCGGGAGGCGGAGCTTGCAGTGAGCAGAAATCGTGCCACTGCACTCCAGCCTGGGCGACAGAGCAAGATTCCATCTCAAAAAAACAAAAACAAAAACAAAGCAAAGCTCTCTTTGTTCTCATAAGACCTACCTTCAAGAGCAATGTACTTTTTGACAATGGCGAGGAGATAGAGGAAATGAGGTCACTAAATTAAAAAACTGGCCAGGTGCTGTGGCTCATGCCTGTAATCCCAGCACTTTGGGAGGCCGAGGAGGGTGAATCACCTGAGGTCAGGAGTTCGAGACCAGCTTGGCCAACAGGGTGAAACCCCGTCTCTACTAAAAATACAAAAATTAGCCAGGCGTGGTGGTACATGTCTGTAATCCTTGCTACTCGGGAGACTGAGGCAGGAAAATCACTTGAACCCGGGAGGCGGAGATTGCAGTGAGCTGAGAAAGTGTCATTGCACTCCAGCCTGGGCAACAGAGTGAGACTCTGTCTCAAAGGAATAAAGAAACAAAAAAGTTGCCATAGCTCCCACTACTCACACTGCTACAATATACAGTATCTGATTTCAGACTTTTCCAACAGAGACCAAAATACACCATCATCCTTAACTGAAATAATTATTTTGAGTTAAGCTTGAATTTCTGAGAGTTTGCACCTAATATATGAAGCGGTGGAGAGCTGCTCAAAGTCTTTGAGGAAGTCTCACTCTAACTTCAGCTAGCTTAATCTGGCAGCCACAGGTGGGATATAAACAGATCTCAGACTTAATCAAAATGTTCGTTTGCTGTTTCTGCACGCCCCCTTCTGGCTGAGTAAGCGCTCATCGCTAAATGATGCCATTTTATTTCTTATTTATTTTAAATTTAATTAATTTATTTATTTATTTATTTATTTATGAGACGGAGTCTCGCTCTTTTGCCCAGGCTGGAGTGCAGTGGCATGATCTCGGCTCACTGCAACCTCCACCTCCTGGATTCAAGCCATTCTGTCACAGCCTCCCAAGTAGCTGGGATGACAGGTCCACGCCACCATGCCCTGCTAATTTTTGTATTCTTAGTAGAGACGGTGTTTCATCATATTGGCCAGGTGGGTCTCGAACTCCTGACCTCAGGTGGTCTGCCCACCTTGGCATCCCAAAGTGCTGGGATTACAGGAGTGAGTCACCACGCCCAGCCAACAAATGAGCCATTTTATTAACTGTAGTGGCTGACAAAGACAGACATTGATGCAGAAATTGCTGTTGCCATGGGAAGGAAAAGTTTATTGTGAAAAAAAAAGTCTCTTTCTCTAGTGATAAGTGAAAAAAAAAAAGAAAGAAGAAAAAGAAAGATAAAGGCTGGGTGCTGAGGCTCATGCCTGTAATCCCAGCCCTCTGGGAGGCCAAGGCAGGTGGATCACCTGAGTTCAGGAGTTCAAGACCAGCCTGGACAATATGGTGAAACCCTGTCTCTACTAAAAATACAAAAATTAGCCGGGTGTGGTAGTGGGTGCCTGTAATCCCAGCTGCTTGGGAGGCTGAGGCAGGAGAATCACTTGAACCTGGGAGATGGAGGTTGCAGTGAGCCGAGATGCACCACTGCACTCCAGCCTGGGTGACAGAGCAAGACTCCGTCTCAAAAAAAAAAAAAAGAGTGTGGAAGTGCTTAACACAGAAAGATAAAACGTGAACTTTCATTAGATTATTTGTCGACATTTGGTGGTAGATAAACCAACAGCTCTTTCCAACTCCCCTGAAATTTTCCCATGGCTTAATTGACATGGGAATGGGATATTTTGGTTGGACATTTCTATACAGTCACTTAAAAATCCTCTCCGAAGGTGTTGCTTCCCTTCGAAATCAGAGAAAAGGCACATTTAGTGATGAGAATCAAAAGCTAGACAGGGGACACTTGGTGTTTGGAACTCTTCACCAAATCATTTCACTTCCTTTGTTTCCTCAGGGAGGAAGGCAACCACAGCCTCTGCATTTGCTCCCTGACTTGGTTTACAAGGTTAGTCAAATACCCTGTACCACAGAGTGGCTGGGTTAATGATTTATCTAAATGAGGTAAAAGCCGTATCTATTGCAACGCTGCGTTTCAGTCTATTTTTCCAAACTGGTTAGCTATTGCACACTAATGATGTAGCTTAATGCTGTGTCACTAGGCTGTTCTAGAACATTTGTGTATATTATGTTCACAGTGCTGAAAGAAGCAACTTTCCTTTTTAATAGTTACAGTCTTTCTGAAAGCCCTGGAAGAAAAAAAAAAAGTGACCCTAAGAAACAACATAGCATTCAGGTAATGTTTAAATCAGACTGTATCTCAGATCAAAGGGCACTTCTTTTTTTTTTAATTGAGATAGAGTTTCCCTCTTGCTGCCCAGGCTGGAGTGCAATGGCACAATCTCAGCTCACTGCAACCTCTGTCTCCCAGGTTCAAGCAATTCTCCTGCCTCAACCTCCCGAGTAGCTGGGATTACAGGCATGCGCCACCACACCTGGCTAATTTTTTTTTTGAGATGCAGTCTCCCTCTTGTTGCCCAGGCTGGAGTGCAGTAGCGCAATCTCGGCTCACCACCCTCCGCCTCCCAGGTTCAAGCGGTTCTCCTGCCTCAGCCTCCAGAGTAGCTGGGATTACAGGCATGCACCACCCAGCCCGGCTAATTTTTGTATTTTTACTAGAGACGGAGTTTCTCCATGTTGGTGAGGCTGATCTCAAACTCCTGACCTCAGGTGATCTGCCTGCCTCGGCCTCCCCAAGTGCTGGGATTACAGGCGTGAGCCACCGCACCCGGCCCAAATTTTGTTTTTTCAGTAGAGACAGGATTTCTCCATGTTGGCCAGGCTGGTCTCAAACTCCCGACCTCAGGTGATCCGCCCACCTCAGCCTCCCAAAGTGCTGGGATTATAGGTGTGAGCCACCACTCTGGGCCAGAATACTATGTTTTGATATCTGGATTCTCAACTTTAAGTTTGTGAAGTTCACCTATGTTGTTTTATGCAGCTGTAGTTCACTCATTCTGATTGATACATTAGCATTCCATCATGTGTATATACCACAATTTATTCATTCTACCATTGATGGACATCTGGGCAGCTTCCAGCTTTGGTTATTATGGATACTGCTCTTAATATTCTTAAATGCGTGTTTTAGGCTGGGCGTGGTGGCTCACGCCTGTAATCCCAGCACTTTGGGAGGCCGAGGCTGGTGGATCACCTGAAGTCAGGAGTTAGAGACCAGCCTGGCCAATATGGTGAAACCCTGTTTCTACTAAAAATACAAAAATTAGCCAGGGGTGGTGGCGGGCACCTGTAATCCTAGCTACTTGGGAGGCTGAGGCAGAATTGCTTGAACCCAGGAGGCGGAGGTTGCAATTAACCAAGATCGTGCCATTGTGCTCCAGCTTGGGCAACAAGAGGGAAATGCCGTCTCAAAAAAAAAAAAGTGTCCTTTGATGACCATATATACTCATTTCTATTGGGTATGTACACCTGTGTAATATAAATAAAATTACATATACATACACACACATGTGTGTGTATATATATGTGTGTGTGTGTGTGCGTGTGTATATATATATAGTGTTACTAGATGTGTCCAACCATATATATGAGCATTCTGTTTCTAAATTTTTTTTTATTATTATTTAGAGACAGGTCTTGCTCTGTTGCCCAGGCTGGAGGGCAGTGGCACGATCATAGTTCAATGCAGACTTGATCTCCTGGGCTCAAGCAATCTTCCTGCATCAGCCTCCCGAGTAGCTGAGACTGCAGACATGCACCACCACACCTGGCTTATTTTTATTTTTTATTTTTCTTGCTATGTTACCCAGGCTGTTCTGGAACTTCTGGCTTCAAACAATCCTCCCATCTCAGCCTCCCAAAGTGCTGGGATTACAGATGTGAACCATCACAACCACCTCATGTGAGCATACTTGTTGCTGTATATCTTTGCCAGTACTTGTTACAGTCAGCTCTCCATATCCATGGGTTCCACATACGTGGATTCATCCAACCAAGGATTGAAAATATTTGCAGGAAAAAAACACAATAAAATACAACAATAAACAACAAAAATTTTTAAAAAAGTATCACAACTATTTACATAGCACTTACATTACATTAGGTATTATAAGTAATCTAGAGTGATTTAAAGTATACGGGAGGATGTCATAGGTTATATGCAAATACTACACCACTTTACATCAGGGACATGAGCATCTGCAGATTTTGGTATCCAAGGGAGATCCTGGAACCAATCCTCCATGGATACCAAGGGGCAACTGTGTTTTGTGTCTCTTTTATTTTAGCCATTCTGCTGGGTATGAAGTGGTATTGCATTGTAGTTTTAAGAAAGACTTTTATTGAGTATACTACACATACATAAAAGTGCACATAAGTATACAGCTTGATGAATTGTTATGAACTGAACACAACTACGTCATCAGCACCGAGATCCAGAAACAGTACAGTATCACTATTCCCAAACTTCCTTGTGTTCCCTTTTAATCACTACCCTCCCTCCCACAGAGATAACCTCTATGGTGACTTCAAACTAATAGATTAGTTTTGGCTGGTCTTTGTACTTTATGTAAATAAAATCATAAAGAAAGCACTTTTGTATGTCTGATTGTATGAGTGTTCTTTCTGTTTGTTCTACCTCCTCACCATACTTGGTATTTTCCATCTTTTTTTTTTTTTTTTTTTGATCCAGAGTCTCACTCTGTTGCCCAGGCTGGAGTGCAGTGGCATGATCTCAGTGAGCTGCAACCTCTGCCTCCCCGGTCCAAATGATTCTCTCACCTCAGCCTCCCAAGTAGCTGGGATTACAGGCGCCCGCCATCATGCCCGGCTAATTTTTGTATTTTTAGTAGAGACAGGGTTTCGCAATGTTGGCCAGGCTGGTCTCGAACTCTTAACCTTGTGATCTGCCTCCTCAGCCTCCCAAAGCACTGGGATTACAGGCGTGAGCCACCACATCCGGCTGAATTCTAACATTTTTAACAGCATGAAGGTAGCTCTGGATGCTAGGGTGAGTTGCTGAAGTAAATTTTATTTGGCAATTGGTATAACTTCTCCCTCAAATTAAAGTTTTTATTTCTCCAGAAAATATACATTTTACAAAATTGGGATAAATTTTGTAAATTATTCTGTTCTTCTTCATGCTGCCCATATGCTATGTCAGTGACTATTGATAATTTTTCCAATAAGAGGTTCAAAGAGAGAAGAAAATTTTAGATTATATTATTAAATTAATATATCCATTAATTATATTATTAAATTATTTTTATTTATTTATTTATTTGAGACAGAGTCTCGCTCTGTTGCCCAGGCTTGAGTACAGTGGGGCAATCTCGGCTCACCGCAACCTCCGCATCCCAGATTCAAGTGATTCTCCCGCCTCCGCCTCCCAAGTACCTGGGGTTACAGACGTGCATCACCATGCCCAGCTAATTTTGTATTTTTAGTAGAGACAGAGTTTCACCATGTTGGTCAGGCTCGTCAAGAACTCCTGACCTCAGGTGATTCACCTGCCTTGGCCCCTCAAAGTGCTGGGATTACAGGCATGACTCACTGCTCCTGGCCTAAAATTATTTTTAAACTCTTTAGGTAAATGAGAAGAATTTCTGTTGATTGTTACTGTTATATTATTTGCTGTTCAAGGACTATTTTTAGATGTATGAATATTAACAGCATTTTTTTTTTTTGAGACAGAGTTTCACTCTTGTTGCCCAGGCTGGAGTGCAATGGCGCGATCTCCGCTCACTGCAACCTCCACCCCCTGGGTTCAAGCGATTCTCCAGCCTCAGCCTCCCAAGTAGCTGGGATTACAGGTGGCCGTCACCATGCTGGGCTAATTTTTTGTATTTTTAGTAGAGATGGGGTTTCACCATGTTGGCCAGGCTGGTCTTGAGCTCTAGACCTCAGGTGATCCACCCGCCTCACCCTCCCAAAGTGTTGGAATTACAGGCGTGAGCCACTGCGCCCAGCCTTAACAGCATTTTTAAAGGAGTTTAGATAAACATTTTGAAATAGATTAGGAACTACTGCATAATATCATATCATGTAAAAAATGTGCATGATACAATTCTTTTAGAAACAATGAGACTATATATAGCAAACACTGAATGAAGCTCATACTATTTTATTGTAATTTGACTTCTAAACATTTATCCTAAAGACAACATTTAAAGTAAAGTAAAAAACAAGCAACAGTATAGTTTTTCCTTACAGCACTGACTATGATATATTTTAAAAAGTGGAAAACAAACTAAGTATCTGACATTAGAATAGCTTAGTAAACTATGGTACATCAACAAAGTAAAATACGAGGAATTAAAATGATAATTAGGGCTGGGCCTAGTGGCTAACACCTATGATCCCAGCACTTCGGGAGGCTGAGGCAGGAGGATCATTTGAGCCCAGAAGTTTGAGGCTGCAGTGAGCTATGATCACGCACTCCAGCCTGCGTGACAGAGTGAGCCCCTCTCTCTAAATACATACACACACACACACACACACACACACACACACACACACAATGCTTTGTATTTAAATTGGATAGAGTGTATTACTAATAATAGTTATAGCTTTAATGAGTTCGTGCTGGGGACCATAAACTTGTTATCCAATTTCTAACTTAATCCTCCACAATAGCAATGGGGTAGGATTATTATCTCCATTTTCTAAATAAAGAAACTGAGGCTTAAAGAGGCTAATCATATAAGTTCTCACAGCAAATAAATGGCTCAGATGAAAATTTCTTTTTTTTTTTGAGATGGAGTTTTGCTCTTGTTGCCCAGACTGGAGTGCAATGGCACAATCTTCGCTCACTGCAACCTCCACCTCCTGGGTTCAAGTGATTCTCCTGCCTCAGCCTCCCAAGTAGCTGGGATCACAGGCATGTGCCACCACGCCCGGCTAATTTTGCATTTTTAGTAGAAATGTGGTTTCTCCATGTTGGTCAGGCTGGTCTCGAACTCCCGACCTCAGGTGATCCGTGCGTCTTGGCCTCCCAAAGTGCTGGGATTACAGGCGTGAGCCACCGCGCCCAGCTCAGACGAAAATTTCTTGAGATGCTCTTTGAAAAAGGAGTCTGTAGTCAGATACATTTCAGAATGACTTCATTCTAAATTTCATCTCTGGGAGAATCACCATGTATATTAGTGTCACACGTTCCTTAAGGTGTTGCTTTACCAGCCAGAAACCTCTGTGGTCAGCAGCACCTTCTGCCTGAGTATTGCTTGCACCCACTGGGCTCGTTCTGCCCACTCTGTCCGGCAGGCTGTACTCAGCTCACGCTACCAGCCAGGATCCCATACCTGCTAAACGCAAACCAGGTGCAGAGCTGCGAGGATTGTGTAGGTGAGCAAGCGCAGGGTCCACCCACTGTGCACAGCCAGGCGTGCTGGCTGCTGCAGCAGGGCAAGCAGCTCCAGGTGCCAGCACAGGTGCTGGCCCCGTGCAAGGCTGTGACTGAACCAGATATACTGCACGCAGTTTCTGCTGCAGGCACCCGTACCTGGACAAGGGGAATGCAGTGGCACCTGGAAGCCCGGAGGCAGCAGGAACCATAGAACCCCAAAGAGGGGGTCGCAGTCCTGGCTCGGGACGCCCCTAGGTCTGGGCTCCCCAGAAGGCCGCAGCTCTTCTCTCCTCGTTGCGCAATGTGGCGAGAGTGTGTGTGTGTGTGTGTGTGTGTGTGTGTGTGTGTGTCAGGGGATTCATGTTTCAGCCCTGTTTCTATTACAGGTTTTTTTTTGTTTTGAGATGGAGTCTCACTCTGTCACCCAGATAGAGTGCAGTGGCGCAATCTCAGCTCACTGCAACCTCCGCCTCCTGGGTTCAAGCGATTCTCGTGCCTCACCCTCCCAATTAGCTGAGATTACAGGCGCACGCCACCATGCCTGACTAATTTTTGTATTTTTAGTGGAGACAGGGTCTCACCATGTTGGCCAGGCTGGTCTTGAACTCCTGACCTCAAGTGATCCACCCACGTAGGCCTTCCAAAGCGCTGGGATTACAGGAGTGAGCCTCTGCACCCAGCCTGCTACAGCTCTTTTAGTCCTGCCACTCAGTGGGTCCTGAGTTCTTGTCCTGCATCCAGGAAGAACGAGGTATGCAGACAACTGTAGGGTGAGCAAGGTGGAGAGGAGCTTCACTGAGCAGAAGAACAGTTCTCAGGAGACCCAAATTGGGTAGCTCCTGGCCAGGCATGGTGGCTCATGCCTGTTATCCCAGCACTTTGGGAGGCTGAGATGGAAGGATCACTTGAGGCCGGGAATTCAAGACCAAAGTGGGTAGCTCCTTTCCACAGGCAAGTTGTCCTGTCAAGTGTCCAGCTCTCAGTGGAGAGGACACCCACAGTGGGTATCTCCTCTCTGCAGGCAGGTTGTCCAGTAGTCTGCCTGCGTCTGGCTGAGTCTGGGGTTTTTCTTTTTTTGGAGACAGAGTCTTGCTCTGTCGCCCAGGCTGGAGTGCAGTGGCGTGATCTCGGCTCACTGCAAGCTCCGCCTCCCAGGTCCACGCTATTCTCCTGCCTCAGCCTCCCGAGTAGCCGGGACTACAGGCGCCCACCACCACGCCCAGCTAATTTATTGTATTTTTAGTAGAGACGGGGTTTCACTGTTTTAGCCAGGATGGTCTCCATCTCCTGATCTTGTGATCCACCCGCCTCGGCCTCCCAAAGTGCTAGGATTACAGGCATGAGCCACCACGCCTGGCCGAGTCTGGGGATTTCTACGGGCTTCAGAGGGGAGGAAATGCATGCTGATTTGTCCATGGGTGGCCATGGGCAGGCCCGAAAAAAAACCATAAGTTCTCACTCCAGTCAACGGAACTGATAGCATGGCCACCAGGCTTCAGGCCATTCCTGGCTTGAAGGTGGGCCTTCACTGGTACCTGCCTTTTTCTGCCCAGGAGGCTGTCTGCCTCCTGCTGCCATCACTCTGCCATCCATGGTGCCCATGGCACCCAGGCTGTTCATGCCAAAGAGCACCTGCAGGCCCACATCAAGCTGCCTTCGGCCCCCACTCAGCCTCCCTCCCATGCTCATTAGGCGCCCACAGTCTGAAGGGGGCTAAGGCAGCAGGTGTGTCAGTGCTGTCCTGAGCATGTGCACACCTGGCTAGGTTGTGACAGCACCTGGGCTTGGCCTCACCTTTGCTCTGAAGTTGGAGCAGGCACCAGGAGTGCGGAGAGGCCAGGCAGTGGGAGCAGGCACACCCAAGACTGTGGGGGGCAGGGGGCCTTCCTGGTCGCTGAGAGTTCAGGGATACTGGATTCCACATCTGCGACTGGGCAGCTGCAGCTGTGCCCCGGAGGGCAGGGCTCCCACCCTTCCAACCAAAACGGGGCAGGGCTCCCATCTGTTCTTGGTTCCCTGGCTCCAAGCGGCGTGCAGCCCTGTTGGCGCCTCCCTTGGCGTCATGGCAGCAGCCACTCCAGACAGGCTACCACTGCCATCATTATTATAGTTACTTAATGTTTTAAGAAGTCTGGCCATTAAGAATGCAGCTTGAGCTGGTTCAACCACAACTTTTCAAAGTGTATTTGCCCACGAAACCATTAATCTGTAGTGGTGAATGTGGTGGTGTCCTCTGTAGCCCTGCAGTCCTGCTTCCTACTCCCTATCCCTCTCCCTTATCCTGCTGAGCTCTTATCCTGCTCAGCTCATGGAGCACTGAAAAATTCTTGAGAGGGCCAGTTCTGAAGAGCACACTCTGTATACCACCTTCTGAACTGCTAATGTGGATTTAAAACCAAGAAACAGGCTGGGCATGGTGGCTCATGCCTGTAACCCCAGCACTTTGGGAGGCAGAGGTCAAGGCAGGCAGATCACTTGAGGTCGGGAGTTCAAGATCAACCTGGCCAACATGGTGAAACCCCATCTCTACTAAAATGCAAAAACTAGCTGGGCTTGGTGGCTCATGCTACTGGGGTGGCTGAGGTGGGAGAATCGCTTGAACCCAGGAGGTAGAGGTTGCAGTGAGCCAAGATCACGCCACTACACTCCAGCCTGGGTGACAGAGTGAGGCTCCATTTCAAAAAATAAAATAAAATAAAAAATAAAACCAACAAACAGAAATATAAGGCAACTGCTCTACAAACCTCAAGAGCTAAAATATACGAAGAACATGAGGAAGTCAAGCTCTCCTGCATTGTTTCAAACCCATATCTCTTGAATTCTCTTTTAATTTACAATGGTTCCTTCTTCCTATTTTTCATGCCATTTATTTGTCAAATAAACAAGATTTTGTGTGTATAGACACAAGTTCATTTTAAAAAGTTTTTTATTATGAAAAAAGGTGGCTCACACCTGTAATCTCAGTGCTTTAGAAGGCCAAGGTGAGAGGATTGCTTGAGATCAGGAGTTCCAGACCAGAGTGTGTAGACAGTGAGACCCCCGTCTCTATAGAAGTTTTTTTTAATTATCTGGGTGTGGTGATGCATGCCTGTAGTCCCAGCTACTTGGGAAGCTGAGGTGGGAGGATTGCTTGAGCATAGGAGTCCAAGGCTGCAGTGAGCTATGATCATACCACTGTACTCCAGTCTGGGGATAGAGTGAGACCCTGTTTGTTTAAAAAAAAAAAAAAAAAGGCTTTTTATCTGAAAAAGTCATACATAGACATAAATTGAGAGAATGATGTAATGTGTCCCCATTTACCCACAATGCAGCCTTTTTTTTTTTTTTTTTTTTTTTTTTTAGAGATAGGGTCTCACTCTATTGCTCAGACTGGAGTGCAGTGGCAAAATCACAGCTCATTGCAGCCTGGGCCCACACCCAGCTTTAACAATTATCAACTCATGGTCAATCTACTTTCATTTACGTCCCCACCTGTTTCACTTTATCCATACATATTTTTGCATGTCTCGCTATAAGATAAATACCATTTTTTCTAAATATAACACAATATTTTTATCATACTTTAATATTATCTCTAAAATCAGGCACCCATTTTGCTCAATTCAAGAGATGCAGACAAAATCCACAGCTGATCAGCAGGCTAATTGGTAAACTACACTTTTGTGTCAGAAGTGCTTGTCCCTACTTCTCTCCCAGAAAAAGTAGGAGTATGTTTGCTTCAGGCACCTTCCACCTGCTGAGAGCACCCTTGTTCAGTCTCAGCTTTGGTCTTTGTAACCAAATCGTTCGGCAGGGAAGACTAATGTTGGGGGTGGGAGGAGAGAGAGAGAGAGAGAGAGGACATTCAGGTAGTGTGGTCCTCCACCACCCTGGGATCCATTCCTAAATGTGTCAGCCTTCCCCATCTCTTACCCTCTTGCTTTTAGTTGTATTTTTGTTTGTTTGTTTGTTTGTTGTTGTTGTTTTGAGACGGAGTCCCACTCTGTCACCCAGTCTGGAGTGCAGTGGCACGATCTCAGCTCACTGCAACCTCCGCCCCTAGGTTGAAGCGATTCTTTTGCCTCAGCCTCCAGAGTAGCTGGGATTACAGATGCACACCACCATGTCCAACTAATTTTTTTGTATTTTTAGTAGAGACCTGCCAGGCTGGTCTCAAGCTCCTGTCCTCAGGTGATCTGCCCACATTGGCCTCCCAAAGTACCAGATTACAGGCATAAGCCACCATGCCCAGCCTACTTGTATGTTTTAAAGTGATTCAAGCATCTTTATTTGATGTGTGAGCCATTCTGTACTATGATCTAGCCGAGGATAGCATGCCTGGGAGAATGCTTGAAAGTTACCATTGCATCAATTTAATTCCCCATATTCTAGATGAAAATCGAGGCAATCTGATTCCAAAGCCCATTATCTTAAGAACTATGTGATATGGTTTGGTTGTGTCCCCACCCAAATCTCATCTTGAATTCCTACTATTGTGGGAGGAACCCTGTAGGAGGTAATTGAATCATTGGGGCAGGTCTTTCTCATGCTGTTCTCATGATAGTGAATAAGTCTCATGAGATCTGATGATTATATAAAAAACGGGAGTTTCCCTGAACAAGCTCTCTTCTCTTGTCTGCCACCACGTGAGACATGCCTTTCACCTTTTGCCATGATTGTGAGGGTTCTGCAGCCACGTGGAACTGTAAGTCCAATAAACCTCTTTCTTTGTATGTCTTTATCAGCAGCATGAAAACCAACTAATACAGCAAATTGGTGCCAGCAGAGTGGGGTGCTGCTGAAAAGATACCAAAAATGTGGAAGTGAGTTTGGAACTAGGTAGCAGGAAAAGGTGGGAACAGTTCAGAGGGCTCAGAAGAGGACAGGAAAATGTGGGAAAGTTTGGAACTCCCTAGAGACTTGTTGAATGGCTTTGACGAAAATGCTGATAATGATATGAACAATGAAATTTGGGCTGAGGTGGTCTCACACAGAGATGAAGAACTTGTTGGGAACTGGAGTGATATGGTTTGGCTGTGTCCCCATTCATATCTCAACTTGAATTCTATCTCCCAGAATTCCCACGTGTTGTGGGACGGACCCAGGGCGAGGTAACTGAATCGCGGGGGCCGATCTTTCCTATGCTATTCTTGTGATAGTGAACAAGTCTCACGAGATCTGATGGGTTTATCAGGGTTTCCACTTTTGCTTTATCTTAATTTTCTCTTGCTGCCATGACATAAGAAGTGCCTTTCACCTCCTGCCATGATTCTGAGGCCTCCCCAGCCACATGGAACTGGAAGTCCAATTCAACCTTTTTTTTTTCCAAGACGAAGTCTTGCTCTGTCGCCCAGGCTGGAGTGCTGTGGCACAATCTCGGCTCACTGCAACCTCTGCCTCCTGGGTTCAAGCAATTCTCCTGCCTCAGCCTCCTGAGTAGCTAGGATTATAGGCACGCATCACCATGCCTGGCTAATTTTTGTATTTTTAGTAGAGATGGGGTTTCACCATGTTGGCCAGGCTGATCTTGAACTCCTGACCTCGTGATCCACCCACCTCGGCCTCCCAAAGTGCTGGGATTACAGGCATGAGCCACCGCGCCAGGCCCAATTAAACCTTTTTTTGTTCCCAGTTTCGCATATGTCTTTATCAGCAGTGTGAAAACAAACTAATACGATACTTTGGTGCCAGTAGAGTGGGGCATTGCTGAAAAGATACCCAAAAATGTGGAAGTGACTTTGGAATTGGATAAAAGGCAGAGGTTGGAACGGTTTGGAGGGCTCAGAAGAAGATAGGATAATGTAGGAAAGTTTGGAACCTCCTAGAGATTTATTTAATGGCTTTGACAAAAATGCTTATAATGATATGAACAATAAGGTCCAGGCTGAGGTGGTCTCAGATGGAGATGAGGAACTTGTTGGGAAGTGGAGCAAAGGTGACTCTTGTTGTGGTTTAGCAAAGAGACTGGCAGCATTTTGCCCCTGCCCTAGAGATTTGTGGAACTTTAAACTTGAGAGAGATGATTTAGTGTATCTGGCGGAAGAAATTTCTAAGCAGCAAAGCATTCAAGAGGTGACTTGGGTGCTGTTAAAGGCATTCCATTTTACAAGGTAACCAGAGCAAAGAAGTTTGGAAAATTTGCAGCCTGACAATGCAATAGAAAAGAGAATCCCAGCTGGGTGTGGTGGCTCACACCTGTAATCCCAGCATTTTGGGAGGCTAAAGTGAGTGGATCACCTGCGGTCGGGAGATCGAGACCAGCCTGACCAACATGGAGAAATCCCATCTCTACTAAAAATAAAAATTAGCTGGGCATGGTGACACATGCCTGTAATCCCAGTTACTCAGGAAGCTGAGGCAGGAGAATCGCTTGAACCTGGGAGGCGGAGATTGCAGTGAGCCGAGATGGCACCATTGTACTCCAGCCTGGGCAACAAGAGTGAAATTCCGTCTCAAAAAAAAAAAAAAAAAAGAAAGGAAAAAGAGAATCCCATTTTCTGAAGAGAAATTCAAGCCCGCTGCAGAAATTTGCCTAAGTATTGAGGTGCCAAATGTTAATCATGAAGACAATAGAGAAAATGTCTCCAAGACCTGTCAGAGACCTTCGTGGTAGCCCCTCTCAACACAGGCCCAGAGGTTTAGGAAGAAAAGATGGTTTTGTGGGCCAGGCCCAGGGTCCCCATGCTGTGTGCAGCCTAGGGACTTGGTGCCCTGTGTCCCAGCCACTCCAGCTGTGACTAAAAGGGGCCAAGGTCCAGTTCAGGCTGTTGCTTCAGAGGGTGGAAGCCCCGAGCCTTGGCTGATTCCATGTGGTGTTGAGGCCGTGGGCGCACAGAAGTCAAGAACTGAGGTTTGGGAAGCTCTGCCTAGATTTCAGAGGATGTAAGGAGAACAGCTGGATGCCCACACAGACGTTTGCTTCATCATGTCGGGGGGGGTCCTCATGGAGAACCTCTGCTAGGGCAGTGCAGAAGGGGAATGTGGGGTTGGAGCCCCCACACAGAGTCCCTACTGGGGCACTGACTAGTGCAGCTGTGAGAAGAGGGTCACCATCCTCCAGACCCCAGAATGGTAGATCTACTGACAGTTTGCACTGTGTGCAAGAGAAGGAAAGGGCACTTTCTATAAATCCAGGTAGGAAGATGAGTGTTAAGACCATACAAGTAGTCACAAGGAACTTGAGGAAAACAAGGCATTCTAAGTGAAGTGCTAGAATGAGATACAACATACATTGAATGGATAGATTAGAATTTTTGCTAAAAGTAGTTTGCTGAAAAATCCTACAAATAATTATGAACTCAGTAACAACACGTTTAACAACTAGATTGTAGTTTCTAAATAAAGTTGCTTACTAACAGGAACCAAACTTCTTGGAGAAATGGCTAACTGCAAGTCTGAAACAGGAAACATGCAAGATGAACTCTGGACCATCTTATTCTACTAGAAAGCAAGGAAGCCATCAGAGATTCAGGGTCCTGTCAACATGACTTAGAGAAATTTGAAGACATTCTCACTAGTCAGAGTTGGGACATTTTAAGCATCAATAAGAATAATAGCTGTAATTAATGAAAACACATTAAATAGGTGTAAATATTCCATGGAATACTATGCAGCCATAAAAAATGATGAGTTCGTGTCCTTTGTAGGGACATGGATGAAATTGGAAATCATCATTCTCAGTAAACTATCGTAAGAACAAAAAACCAAACACCGCATATTCTCACTCATAGGTGGGAATTGAACAATGAGAACACCTGGACACAGGAAGGGGAACATCACACTCTGGGGACTGTTGTGGGGTGGGGGGAGGAGGGAGGGATAGCATTAGGAGATATACTTAATGCTAAATGACGAGTTAATGGGTGCAGCACACCAGCATGGCACATGTATACATATGTAACTAACCTGCACATTGTGCACATGTACCCTAAAACTTAAAGTATAAAAAAAAAGGTGTAAATATTAAGTCCAAAATCCTACTTTAAAAATCTCATTGGTCATTTCTGGAGAATGCTAGAAAACCAACTCATTATTTTGAAAATTAAATAAAAGGAAGGAATCAAACACTTCTGAAAAGTCGACTATGGGTATGAGAGAAAACTTTGTAGTTTTTTAAATGAAAACTGGAAGGCTGGACCTCATTACTTTGCATCCTTGAACATTAATTAGGATACAGACCATTCTGTCCTATGCTGTTAATAGTTTATTGAATTCTATAAAGTACTAGAATAGGGAAGAATGCTTTTATTTTACTTTTAACAGATTTTTCCTGCAGATTCATCACCTCAGGTAGCCATGCAATAACTGTTAATAGATTATAACAAAGATAGAGAAAGAGGCCTCATTGTAAATAAACAAACCATTTTAGTCTCTTCTAACAGATTGCAACCTATTAATCATTTGTGTAGCTTTCCAGGGAAACCTCCATTTAAATATGGATTTATCTGCTTCACAAGTTTCATTAAGGGTCATTATTCTTATATATTTATATTAATAATTGCAGGAGAGAAAAATATTACAGCATGAGATTTTTTTTTTTTAGATGGAGTTTTGCTGTTGTTGCCCAGGCTGGAGTGCAATGGTGCCATCTCGGCTCACTGCCACCTCTGCCTCCCGGGTTCAAGTGATTCTCTTGCCTCAGCCTCTCGAGTAGCTGGGATTACAGGCATGCGCCACCACACCCAGCTAATTTTGTATTTTTATTTTTTATTATTTTTATTTATTTACTTAATTTTTTTTTTTTTTTTGAGATGGAGTTTTGCTGTTGTTGCCCAGGCTGGAGTGCAACAGTGCGATCTCGGCTCACGGCAACCTCTGCCTCCCAGGTTCAAGCTATTCTCCTGCCTCAGCCTCCTGAGTAGCTGGGATTACAGGCATGCAACACCACGCCTGGCTAATTTTGTATTTTTAGTAGAGATGGGGTTTCTCCATGTTGGTCAGGCTGGTCTCGAACTCCTGACCTCAGGTGATCCGCCTGCCTCAGCCTCCCAAAGTACTGGGATTACAGGCGTGAGCCACCGCACCTGGCTAATTTTGTATTTTTAGTAGAAACGGGGTTTCTCCATGTTGGTCAGGTTGGTCTTGAACACCCAACCTCAGGTGATCCGCCCACCTTGGGCTCTCAAAGTGCTGGGATTACAGGCATGAGTCACCACTCCCAGCAATATATTCTTTATAACCTCACTACAACCACCTCAGATAGGCATTATTATTCACACTTTAAGCATGGAGAAACTGAAGCTCAGGGAAGTTAGGTAACTTGTGCCAGGTCACACAGCAAGTTAAGTACTGGAGCTGGGTTTGGAAACTGAACATTATGTCTCTAGGGCTGAACACTTACCTATTAAGCTATTATCTCAACTGCAAGTTTGATAATAAGACAGAAGATTTACTTACTAATTAAGATGCACAAATGGGTAGGTTAGAGATTTTGGCTTTAGTCCTTACTCTGATATTTTAGCCAACTTTCTTTGTGACTCATTTTTTTTTTTAACCTGTCAAATGGGAAAATAGCACTTACCTATTGTATGTAACCTATTTTTACCTATCTTTATTATTATGATAATAGATGTTAAAGTACTTTGAAAAGACAAATACTATACAAATGTAAAGTGCTACTACGATTATTTTTCTAAATAACAGAGGGCACTACACCTGTCTCCTGTCTTGGTGGGGTCAAGGTCTAGATCGACATTCTAATTCAACAAACATTTACTTCTTTCTTTCTTTCTTCTTCTTCTTTTTTTTTTGAGACAGGGTCTCAGTCTGTCACCCAGGCTGGCTGGAATGCAGTGGCGCAATCTCAGCTCACTGCAGCCTCAACAGCCCAGGCTCCAGAGATCTTCCCACCTCAGCTTCCTGAGTAGCTGGGGGTTACAGTAGCTTCCCGAGTAGCACCCGGATAATTTTTTTTTTTTTTTTTTTTTTTTTTTTGAGACGGAGTCTCGCCCTGGAGGCTCTGTCGCCCTGGCTGGAGTGCAGTGGCATGATCTCTGCTCACTGCAACCTCCACCTCCTAGGTTTAAGCGATTCTTCCTTCTCAGCCTCTTGAGTAGCTGGGACTACAGACGAGTGCCACCACGCCCGGCTAATTTTTGTATTTTTAGTAGAGATGGGGTTTCACCATATTGGCCAGGCTGGTCTCGAACTCCTGACCCTGTGATCCACCCGCCTCGGCCTCCCAGCGTGCTGGAATTACAGGCGTGAGCCGCCGCGCCTGGCCGCATCCGGCTAATTTTTTCAATTATTTGTAGAGGCGGTGTTTCGCCATGTTGCTCAGGCTGGTCTCAAACTCCTGGGGTCAAGCTACCTGCCCGCCTCAGCCTCCCAAAGTGCTGGGATTATAGGCGTGAGCCCCCACGCCTGGCCAACAAACACTTCTTAAGTGTCTTCTATGAACCTGGCAAGTGCTTGGCACTGCTTCCGTTGAGTGCACAGCCCCAAGCGGAAGACAAACATTAAATACGCCATTATACAAATATGATAAAGTTTTATATTGTGTCTTGAAGGAAATAAACACCTTGTTAGGAAAGAGAATGAGAGAGTGGACTTGGAGGAAATGACTTTTTCTCCACTGGGAGAGGGAAGAGTGGAAAACATGGAGAGGGGAGTGCTGTGCATGAGTCATGGTGGGAGAGATACCAGCCCAAGGTTGGGTCATTCAGGGCCTTGGGGGCTCTGTACTGGGCTTTGTACTTTATCCCAAGTGCAACAGAAAATCCTTTTTTTTTTTTTTAACTTATTTTTTTTCTACTCTTGTTGCCCAGGCGGGAGTGCTGCAGTGGCGCAATCTCGGCTCACTGCAACGTCTGCCTCCTGGGTTCAAGCGATTCCCCTGCCTCCCAAGTAGCTGGGATTGCAGGCGCCCACCACCGCACCCAGCTAATTTTTGTATTTTTGGCAGAGACGGGGTTCACCATGTTGGCCAGGCTGGTCTGAAACCCCTGACCTCAAATGATCCGCCCACCTCAGCCTCCCAAAGTGCTGGGATTACAGACATGAGCCACCGCGCCCGGCCAGAAATTCCTAAGGGGTTAGGAGCTGAGGCCTAGAATGGTCAAAGAGTTGGAGGTGTTTGCAAAAGTGATTTCATTGAT
Organism: Gorilla gorilla gorilla; assembly: GCF_029281585.2. Classification (NCBI taxonomy): domain Eukaryota; kingdom Metazoa; phylum Chordata; class Mammalia; order Primates; family Hominidae; genus Gorilla; species Gorilla gorilla. The sequence continues at coordinate 74,579,437 of NC_073236.2, read as the reverse complement.
GACCCATGATGTCTGGGCTGAAAAGGGGAGAGTGAAGAGAGGAGGGGACTGCAGGATGGAGAGAAAGCAGCAGGTCTTGAACTGAAGAGCTTGGTAAGCTGAAAGGACTGGTTGCTGCGGGGGTTACTTGAGAGCACGGAAGGAGAGGAGAGCGTGTTTGAATGAGTGAGGAAGGCTGTGAAGTTTCTGGTCCCTGTTGTGATCACGGGAGTGGGTGGTGGTAACAGAGCAGAAGGAAGTGTAGCTGGGAATGTGAAGTGAGAAAGCTAAAAGGCCAGAATGGCTTGACGGAACCAGAGAGCAAGTTCCAATTCACGGGAGGATCAAGCGTCTGGGTTTTGTAGAGGGCTGACCCCTGCTGGTAAATTCTGGTAGAAGCCCAGGAAGCCACGGTGCTCGCTTAGGAGAGCCTCAGAAGTGTGGTAACAGCGGTCACAGGCAGCAAAGGAAGAGGGCTGTTTTTCCTTAGACATAACATTTTCACTTTTGAAATGTCTCTGCCAGTTTTAGGCTTAGAATGTCCTCACAACTAAAGCATTCTTTGTAAATAATCCCCAACTCATGTTATCAAATGATGAAAATGCAATGTATGAATAATAGGGAGAAAAATTTCTCCGTGAATTGTCTTTTCACTTTCTTAGTAAAGTATAACATATATGTAATAAAATGCACACATCTCAACTGTAGAGCTAGATGAAACTGTAGAAATGTATAAGCCCATTACGTAACAAATGTAATCATTACCCAGATTAAATTAGAGCATATTCCAGTAGATCTCCCCAAAACCTCCCTCTTGTCCACTCACTACTTACCCTACTATCTTGACTTCTAACAGCATAGATTAGTTTTGCCTGTTGTTGAAAGTCATATAAATGGAATCAAACTGTATGCATTCTTTTGTATTTTGTTTCTTTTCTTTTCTTTTTTTTTTTTTTTTTTTGAGATGGAGTCTCGCTCTGTTGCTCAGGCTGGAGTGCAGTGGCGCAATCTCGGCTGACTACAACCTGCACCTCCTGGGTTCAAGTGATTCTCCTGCCTCAGCCTCCCAAGTAGCTGGGATTACAGGCGCATGCCACCATGCCCAGCTAATTTTTTGTATTTTTAGTAGAGATGGGGTTTCACCGTGTTAGCCAGGATGGTCCTGATCTCCTGACCTTGTGATCCGCCCGCCTCAGCCTCCCAAAGTGCTGGGATTACAGGCGTGAGCCACTATGCCCTGCCTGTATTTTGTTTCTTTGACTTAACATATGCCTGTGAAATTTACCTACATTGTGGTAGTAGTTCATTCTTTTTTTAAAAATTGCATTAAAAAATATGCTACCATTATTTATCCTTTTTTTCTTTTTTTTTGAGACAAGGTCTTGCTCTGTCACCCAGGCTGGAGGGCAGTGGTGGGATCTCAGCTCACTGCAACCTCCACCTACCAGCCTCAAGCAATCCTCCCACCTAAGCCTCCCAAGTAGTAGCTGAGACTACAAGTGTGCACCATCACAACTGGCTAATTTTTGTGGGTTTTTTTGGCTAGAGATGGGGTTTTGCCATGTTGCCCAGGCTGGTCTTAAACTTCTGGGCTCAAGCAATTCTCCCAGCTCAGCCTCCCAAAGTGCTAGGGTTACACATGTGAGCCACTGTGCCCGGCCCACTATTTTATCCATTTCTATTACTGATTAAAATTTGGATTGTTTCCAGATTATGACTATTATGCTGCTATGGCCATCCATCCATATGTCTTCTGTTAATTGTATGTGTGTGTATATATATGTATATATGTATTGTGTATGTGTATGTATACACACATACATATGTGTACAGATATGTATGTCTATATACACACATACACACACATGCACACATATACACACACACATATGTTTGGTTAGTTGCCAGGTCACTTTAAGTAGGCAACAGAAAGGACCTCAAGAGAACTCCTTGGAGAATCTGACTTGAGGTCTTTAGAGTTTGTGTAGTACAGAGATGAGTTCTGAAAACATTCTCCAGGCCAAAGTGGCCAGTGGTGGCAGAGTAGAGAGGGCTGTGTTAGATGTGGACTACACGCCCTCTGAGGATGGGGCAAAGTACGGGTGGTTCTTATGGACCAAATGTGGATCCTGGGTCCCTCTTGGATCCTTCTCTAGAAAGACCATGGGATCCCAAAAGAGAGGTGGCCTGAAAGATGACAGGGAGCGGTCAAAATGGCAGTCAGATGAGGGGCATTACCAGGAATCTCTGAGGGACTCAAGGAGGGGAAGCCCTGGGATCTCCATCCCCTAGGGGGTACCTTCATGGGGTACCCATCAGTAAGATCTTTCTGTCCCTTCCTGTCCCAGAAGAGGAGCTGGAGACAACATAGTGAGGGCTGGGGAAGAGGAGGAGAGCCACAGTGGGAAAAGAGGACCAGAAGCTATCCATGACTTCTCCCCAACTGTCGGCTTCCCAGCCTGAAGCAGCTCAGAGCTGGGAGACTGACAGAAGCTCCAAATCAGGTAAGGATGTGGAGTTGTGATTAAGACACTAATCTAACTATTTAATTACTAAAATATCCCTGATAAAATCTTCTGCCCCAAAACTTGCTTCCCTTGCTGAATTCTTCACTTCACCTAATTGCAACTCCATCCCTCCAGTTGCTCAGGTCCACAGCCATCAAGTGATCCTTCTGTTTTCATTCACATCCCATATTCCATGCATGAGAAAATCCTGCCATCTCTACTTCAGTATGCTTCATGTTCTGAAACGGGAGAGTGGTCGAGTAAGTTTTTGGTGTTTACTGTATTTTGGATGTCCTGAATTATTCATTGTTGGCCAACATTCAGGAACTAAGCATTAGTACAGCTTGTAGGTTTTCTGATTTCCTTATTTATTTATTTATTGAGACAGGAATCTTATTCTGTCACCTAGGCTGCAGTGCAGTGGCATGATCTCGGCTCACTGCAGCTTCAACCTCCTGAGCTCAAGCAATCCTCCTGCCTCAGCCTCCCCAGTAGCCAGGACTACAGGCATGTGCCACCAATGCCTGGTTAATTTTTTGAGGAGACAGGGTTTTGCCGTGTTTGCCCAGGCTGGTGTTGAACTCCTGGACTCAAATGATCTGCCCACCTCAGCCTCCCAAAGTGCTGGGATTGAGCCACAGGAGTGAGGCACTGTACCCGTCCTCATTTTCTTTAATCTATTGGTTTACTTAAGTTTTTTCCCTTGAATTTGAAAATATTTCCTGATGTTCGTAGGTTTTCTAAGTTTACAAAGAAATGCTCTGTCCCTCTGTAGTACACACACATGCCACTAAAGGCTAAATCTTCAAAATAAAGAGCCAAACCCAAGGAGGTAACTAATAACTCATTGAAGTGAAATGATTATGGTTGCTACTAATTCACATCCCACATAATCCAGTACAAAGAAACTGTTGGGATTGCATGCATGTGGGCTTCCGGATGGTGACCTGTGCATCTGTTCCTCTTGCCTGCTCAAACATCTTTCTTCCTAGAAGAAGACAGGGTCTAGACATCAGTAAGTTGGCAAAATGGGCCATTCCAACACTTGCTTCCCACAGAAACATCAATTTGAACAACTGTCCATGCATGAAAATACCTTCACAAGCACTAAGGATACCAGGTGAGAGATTACAGCACCCGAATGTAGTGCAGAAATAAGAAAAGACTCCTGTAATCCCAGCACTTTGGGAGGCCGAGGCAGGTGGATCACGAGGTCAGGAGATAGAGACCATCCTGGCTAACATGGTGAAACCCCGTCTCTACTAAAAATACAAAAAATTAGCTGGGCGTGGTGGTGGGCACCTGTAGTCCCAGCTACTCAGGAGGCTGAGGCAGGAGGATGGCATGGCGTGAACCCGGGAGGCGGAGGTTGCAGTGAGCCGAGATGGCGCCACTGCACTCCAGCCTGTGCGACAGAGCGAGACTCTGTCTCAAAAAAAAAAGAAAAAAGAAAAGACATATTGAGGAGGGTAGGAAGGACAGTTTTGCATTATCCATATCACCCCTGCCTCAACCTCAGTCAGCATAGTGTGGACAGGTATACTCTCCACTTAGGGGAAGGAGAGGGAAATAAACAACAAACTTTGTCTCAGACCTCAACACTAGGGCCACCCCAGTAAAATGCAGTGGTCAAGCCCACATGGTCCTAGATTCCAGATCAATACCCACAGATTGGGCCTCAGGCCTGCCCCAGTGCCAGGAAAATCCCACAGCCCCGGACTCCAGGCCTGCCTGGGAGACTCAGTCTCCAGGCCCACCCCACCACCAGGCCAGCCCCCACAGTCCTAGTCATCAGGCTGCACCCTGGACCCAGCTTCTATGCCTTTACCTTGTGGATACATGCTCTAAGCCTATCTAGTGCCAGGCCAGACCCTGCAGCCCCAGGCTTCAGACCTGCTCCAGATTCCAGGCCAGCCCAGAGCCAGGTCCACCCAGATAGCCCCAGGCTTCCAGCCCACTCCAGTGCCACGTCAGTACTCCTGACCTCAGGCATCAGGCCAGCATTCATGGACATATGCTCCAGGTCTGCCCAGTACCAGGCTAGCCCATGCAGTCCCACCCTCCAGACTGGCCACTGCAGCTCCATACCCCAGCAGGTATAAGGAGCAGTCTTGCTCCAGCAGACTTAGGGTCCAGACCCATCCCAGTAGACCCGTGTTGAGCCAGCTCCCACAAACCTAGACTCCAGGACCATCACTGCCGACCCAGGTTATAGGCTGGCCCCCAAGGCCTCAGGACTCAGGCTAGCCCTCACAGACCTACCCTCTTGGCCACACCTAACCTCCAGCATGGCACCCACAGACCCAGGCTCCAGACTAGTCCCTATGATACCAGGCTAGCACTCATAATCCCAGGCTCCAGACTGGCCCCTGTGGATCTAGGCTGCATCCAAGATCTCTAGCACCAGGCCAGCCACAGGCTCTAGGCTAATCCCAATGGCTCCAGTGGCCAGTGGATCCAGTGCCCAGGTCTGCTCTACCAGGCCCAGGAGCCAGGCCAATCCCAGTAGACACCAGTACCAGGCTGGACCCCACAGACTAAGACTCTAAGACCACCCCTGCAGACCCACGCACCAGGCCCATCCCAGAGTATGGCCAGCCCCTGTAGACTCAGGCTGAAGGTCCACCTCAGTGCTAGATCAGCTCCTGTGGATCCAGGTTTTATGCTCAACCAATAAGTCCATTCCAGTGGATCCAGGTTCCAGGCCTAACTCACAAACCTAGGTACCAAGCCCACCCACCAGCTGATCTAGGCACCAGGGCAGCTTGCCTGAGGTCTTGAACAGCAAGCCCATCTGCAGACCATGCCAGATGGCCTGCTCACAATCTCTGGATGAACTGATTGGGAAAGGACTTTCCCAGACAAAGCCAGTCTGCAAAGACCGGAATAAGTCCCTACTTCTTCAAGTGCACAGGCACCAATGTGTGACCACCAGCATCAATAAGAACCAAGGAGGCTGGGCCCAGTGGCTCACACCTATAATCCCAGCACTTTGGGAGACCAAAGCTGGAGGATTAGGTGAGCCTAGAGTTCAAGATCAGTCTGGGCAAATAGTAAAATCCTGTCTTTACAAAAATACAAAAATTAGCTGAGTGTGGTGGCACATATCTGTAGTCCCAGCTACTTGGGAAGCTAAGGTGGGAGGATCCCTGGAGCCCAGGAGGTCGAGGCTGCAGTGGGCCAATCATGCTACTGCACTCCAGCCTGGGCAACAGAGTGAGACCCTATCTCAAAGAAGAATAACAACAACAACAGCCAGGGAAAAGGGACACCACTAAAGGAATGAAATAAAGCATCAGTAACTGACTGTAAAGAAATGAAGATTTATGAACTGTAAAACAAAGACTTCAAAATAAGAAAGCTCAGCAAACTTCAAGAAATCACAGAGAAGCAATTCAATGACAATAGGAAAAAAAAAGACCAATGTGAGAAATTTAACAGAGATTGAAAATATGTTTTAAAAAATCAAACAGAAATTCTGAAGCTAAGAAACACAATGAATGAAATTTAAAAATGCAATAGAGGGCACCAACAAAATAATTGATCTAGCAGAAGAAAGAATCTATGGATTCAAAGACAGGTTATTTGAAAATATACAGTCAGAGGGGGAAAAAAAGAATGAAAAGGAATGAAGAAAGCTTACAAGATGTATGGGATAGCATCAAAAGAGCAAATATTTAAATTATTGGATTTTTTTTTTTTTTTGAGATGGAGTTTCACTCCTGTCACCCAGGCTGGAATGTAATGGCACAATCTTGGTTCACTGCAACCTCTGCCTCCAGGGGCCAAGCGATTCTCCTGCCTCAGCCTCCCAAGTAGCTGGGATTACAGATGGCCGCCACCAAACCTGGCTAATTTTGGTATTTTTAGTAGAGACAGGGTTTCACCACATTGGCCAGGCTGGTCCTGAACTCCTGACCTCAGGTGATCTGCCCACCTCGGCCTCCCAAAGTGCTGGGATTACAGGCATGAGCCACCACATCTGACCACAGATTATTAGATTTTTTTTTTTCTTGAGACGGAGTCTCGCTCTGCTGCCCAGGCTGGAGTGCAGTGGCACCATCTCGGCTCACTGCAAGCTCCGCCTCCTGGGTTCATGCCGTTCTCCTGCCTCAGCCTCCTGAGTAGCTAGGACTACAGGCGCCCACCACCACACCCAGCTAATTTTTTGTATTTTTAGTACAGACGGGGTTTCACCGTGTTAGCCAGGATGGTCTCGATCTCCTGACCTTGTGATCCACCCACCTCGGCCTCCCAAAGTGCTGGGATTACAGGCATGAGCCACCGTGCCTGGCCAAATTATTAGATTTTAAGAAGGAGAAAAAAGAGACAAAGGGCCAGAAATCTTATTTAAATAAATAATAGCAGGCAAATTTTTCAAATCTGGTGAAAAATATAAATATCCTGGTAGAGGAAACTAAAAAGTCTCCAATCAGATTCAATCTGAACACAACTACATGAAGACATAGTCAAACTGTCGAAAAGCAAAGACAGAGGATACAGAAAGCAGCAAGTGAAAAGAAGCAAGTCACTTATAAGAGAGTTATCATAAGGCTAGCAGCAGATTTTTCAGCAGAGACTTTACAGGTCAAACAGAGAAGAATGATATGTTCAAAGTGCTGAAGGAAAAAAACTGCCAAGCAAGAATATTTTACCCCGTAAAGCTATCCTTCAGAAACAAAGGAGAGATAAAGACTTTCTCAGACAAACAAAGCTGAGAGAGTTTATCACCACCAGACCTGTCTCATAAGAAATGCTAAAAGGAACTGTTCAAGTTGAAAGAAAAAAAAACTAGCTAGTAACATGAAACATTTAGAAGTATAAAGGAGAGATAAAGATTTTCTTAGACAAACAAAGCTGAGAGAGTTTATCACCACCAGACCTGTCTCATAAGAAATGCTAAAAGGAACTGTTCAAGTTGAAAGAAAAAAAAACTAGCTAGTAACATGAAACATTTAGAAGTATAAAATTCACTGGTAAAAGTAAGTACACAGTTCAAATTAAAAATACTCTTATACTGTAATGGTGATATGCGAATCACTTATATCTTTACTACAAAGATTAAAAGACAAAAGTATTAAAATAATTACCAATAATTTATTAAGAGACACACAATATCAAAAGATGTAAATTGTGACATCAAAAGCATAAAATGGGGGAATAGTGGAATAAAAGTGTAGAGTTTTTTATGTGATCAAAGTTAAGTTGTTAAGAGCATAAAATAGCCTATTATAACTATAAGATATTTTATGTAAGCCTTATGGTAACCACAAAATGAAAAGTTATGGTAGATACACAAAAGATTAAAAGTGAGGAATGAAAGTATACCTCCAGAGAAAATCACTTAATCACAAAGGAAGACAGCAAGAGAGAAGAAAGGAACAAAGAATCTACAAAACCAGAAAATGATTAACAAAATGGCAGTAGTAAGTCCTTACCTATCAATAATTACCTCAAATGTAAATGGATTAAATTGTCCAATCAAAAGCCAGAGTGGCTGAATGGATTAAAAAAAACCCACACACAACAACAAGACCCAACTATATGCTGCTTACAAGAGACTCTCTTCACCTTTAAGGACACACGTAGGCTGAAAGTTATGAAATGCAAACCAAAAGAGAGCAAGGCAGCTATACTTGTGTAAGATAAAATAGACTTTAAGTCTAAAACTGTAAAGAGATCAAAAAGGTCATTATATAATGATAAAGGTGTCAATTCATCATGAAAATATTACACATGATGTAAATATATACACACCCAACATCAGAGCACCTAAATATATAAAGAAAATTATTAATAAATATCTGAAAGGAAAGAAGAGACTGAAACAGTAATAGTGGACTTCAACAACCCCACTTTCAGCAATGGACAGATCAGATCATCCAGACAGAAAATCAATAAGAAAACATTGGACTTAAACTACACTTTTGACCAAATAGCCCTAACAGATATTTACAGAACATTTTACTCAATCAGCCAGGCATGGTGGCTCCTGCCTGTAATCCCAGAACTTTGGGAGGCTGAGGTGAGTGGATCACTTGAATCCAGGAGTTCAAGACCAGCCTGGCCAACATGGCAAAACCACATCTGTACTAAAATACAAAAATTAGCTGGGCATGGTGGCACATGCCTGTAATCCCAGCTAATCAGGAGGCTGAGACATGAGAATTGCTTGAACCCGAGAGGTGGAGGTTGCAGTGAGCCAAGCTCATGCTGCTGTACTCCAGCCTGGGAAACAGAGTGAGATGCTGTCTCAAAAAATAAAAAAGAACATTCTACCCAACTGCCACAGAATACACATGCTTCTCAAGCACATGTGGAATGTTTTCCAGGACAGATATAAGTTAGGCCACAAAACAAGTCTTGACAATTTTTTTTTTTTGTTTTTTTTGTGAGACAGAGTCTCGCTCTGTTACCCAGGCTGGAGTGCAGTGGCCCGATCTCGGCTCACTGCAAGCTCCACCTCCCGGGTTCAGGCCAGTCGCCTGCTTCAGCCTCCCAAGTAGCTGGGACTACAGGTGCCCGCCACCACGCCTGGCTAATTTTTTGTATTTTTAGTAGAGACGGGGTTTCACTGTGTTAGCCAAGATGGTCTCGATCTCCTGACCTCGTGATCTGCCCGCCTCGGCCTCCCAAAGTGCTGGGATTACAGGCGTGAGCCACCGCGCCTGGCAAGTCTTGACAAATTTAAGAAGACTGGCTAACACGGTGAAACCCCGTCTCTACTAAAAATACAAAAAATTAGCCGGGCGAGGTGGCAGGCGCCTGTAGTCCCAGCTATGCAGGAGGCTGAGGCAGGAGAATGGCGTGAACCCCGGGGGGCAGAGCCTGCAGTGAGCCGAGATTGCGCCACTGCATTCCAGCCTGGGCAACAGCGAGACTCCGTCTCAAAAAAAAAAAAAAAAAAAAAGAAGACTGAAATCATATCAAGTCTTTTTCCAACCACAATGGTATGAAACTGGAAATCAATAACAGGAGGAATTTTGGAAAATTCACAAATACATGGAAATTAAGCAACATGCTCCTGAGTAATTAATGGGTCAAAGAATAAATTAAAAGGAAAATTAAAAAATATGTTGAAAAATAAAAACAAAAATATCTTGAGACAAACAAAAATGGACATACAACATATGTTCAAAACTTATGGAATACAGCAAAACCAGTTCTAAGAGGGAAGTTTACAGCAATAATCACCTACATCGAAAAAGAAGACAGATCTAGGCCAGGCGCGGTAGCTCACGCCTATAATCCCAGCACTTTGGGAGGCCGAGGCGGGCAGATAACGAGGTCAGGAGATCGAGACCATCCTGGCTAACACAGTGAAACCCCATCTCTACTAAAAGTACAAAAAAAAAAAAAAAAATTAGCCAGGCGTGGTGGCAGGCGCCTATAGTCCCAGCTACTTGGGAGGCTGAGGCAGGAGAATGGTGTGAACCCAGGAGGCGGAGCTTGCAGTGAGCCGAGATCGTGCCACTGCACTCCAGCCTGGGTGACAGAGTGAGACCCCGTCTCAAAAAAAAAAAAAAAAAAAAAAATTCAGATCTGAAATAAGCAATTAATGTTACACCTCAAAGAACTAAAAAAAGATGAAGAAACTAAGCACAAAGTTAGTAGAAGGAAGGCAATAATAAAGATCAGAGCAGAAATAAATGAAATAGAGACTAGAAAAAAATAGAAAAAAATCAATAAAACTGAGTTGGTTTTTTGAAAAAGTTAAAATCAACAAATCTTTAGCTAGATTAAGAAAAAAGGAGAAAACACTCAAATAAATAACACCAGAAATGAAAGAGGAGACATTACAACTGATACCATGGGAATACAAAAGATCGTAGGAGACTACTGAAAATAATTATATACCAACAAATTGGGCACCTAAAAGAAGTGGATAGGCTGGGCGCGGTGGCTCACACCTGTAATCCCAGCACTTTGGGAGGCCGAGGCGGGCAGATCATAAGGTCAGGACATCGAGACCATCCTGGCCAACATGGTGAAACCCCATCTCTACTAAAATACAAAAAATTAGCCAGGCATGGTGGTGTGCATCTGTAGTTCCAGCTATTCAGGAGGCTGAGGCAGGAGAATTGCTTGAACCCAGGAGGTGGAGGTTGCAGCGAGCTGAGATAGTGCCACTGCACTCCAGCCTGGCAACAGAGCGAAACTCCGTCTCAAAAAAAAAAAAAAAAAAAAGAAGTGGATAAATTCCTAGACACATGAAACTTTCCCAGACTGAATCGTGAAGAAATAGAAAATCTGAACAGACCAATAATAAGTAAGGAGATGGAATCAGTAATAAAACATCCTTCATCAAAGAAAAGCCCAGGACCTGATAGCTTCAGTGCTAAACTCTACCAAACACTTAAAAAACTAATACCAATCCTTCTCAAACTCTTCCAAAAAACTGAAGAAGAGATAATAACTCCAAACTCATTTTATAAGGCCAGCATTACTCTGATACCAAAGACAGACAAGGACACTACAAGAAAAGAAAATTACAGGCCAGTATTCCTGATAAACATAGATGCAAAGATCCTCAGCAAAATACTAGCAGATTTAATTCAACAGCACATTAAAAGAATCATTCACCATGATCAAGTGGGATGTATCCCAGGGATGCAAGTATGGTTCAACATACGCAGACATATAAATGTGATATGCCATATTAACAGAATATACAAAAACCATATGATCATCTCAATAGCTGCAGAAAAAGCATTTGACAAAATTCAATATCATTTTATGATAAAAACTCTCAACAAATTAGGTATAGAAGGAATTTACCACACCACAATAATGACTGTATATGACAAACACACAGCTAACATCACATTCAGCAGTGCAAAGTTGAAAGCTTTTCTTCTAAGATCAGGAACAAGTCAATGGCCAGGTGCGGTGGCACACACCTATAATCTCAGCACTTTGGGAGGTCGAGGCGGATGGATCACTTGAGCTTAGGAGTTTGAGACCAGCCTGAGCAACATGGTGAAATGCCATCTCTACAAAAAAATACAAAAATTAGACGAGCATGGTGGTGCGTGCCTGTAGTCCCAGCCACTCAGGAGGCTGAGGTGGGAGGATCATTTGAGCCCAGGAGACTGGGGCTGCAGTGAGCCATGATCATGCCATTGAACTCTAGCCTGGGTGACAGTGAGACCCTGTCTCAAAAAAAAAAAAAAAAAAAAAAGAGAGAGAGAGAAAGAACACGTCAAGGATGCCCACTCTTGCCGCTTCTGTCTAACATAGTACTAGAAGTCCTATTCAGCCCAATTAGGCAAGAGAATGAAATAAATGGCATCAATATTACTCAGGGTTCTCCAGAAGGACAGAACTAAGAGTACATATGTATATATAAAAGGGAGTTTATTAGGAAGAATTGGCTCACGCAATTAAAAGACAAAGTCCTACTGTAGGCCATCTGCAAGCTGGGAAAAGAGAAGCTGGTAGCATGGCTCAGTCCAAGTCTGAAAGCCTCAAAACTAGGGAAGCTGACAGTGCGGCCCTCAATCTGAGGCTGAAGGCCTGGGAACCCCTGGAAGGCCACTAGTGCAAATCCTAAAGTCCAAAGGCCCAAGAACTTGGAGTCTGATAAGCAAGGGGAGAAGGAGAGGAAGCAAAGCATCATGCATTGAAAGAGAGAGAGAGAGTGAGAAGACTCAGCCAGCTGCTTATCCCCCTTCTTCCACCTGCTTTGTTCAAGCTGCACTGGCAACCAGTTAGATGGTGCCCACCCACACTGAGAATGGGTTTTCCCGTCCTAGTCCACTGATTCAAATGTCAAACTCCTCTGGCAACACCCTCACAGACACACCCAGAAACAGTGCTTCACCAGCCATCTAGGTATCCCTCAATTCAGTCAAGTTGACACCTAATATTAACCATCACAAGCTCACCCCTTGTCAACTTGGCACCCATACACATCTCCTTAAATCATACTTAATCTCCATATAAAGACAATAACAAGGTCATAATTCCACCTAACATAATGCAACTGTCCTTCATATTTCCAAAAATGTACTAGTCCCTAATGTAAATACTAGTGCCTAAAATTAACAATGTTTAATTGCTGATATAAAGTCAATAAATCTTACATTACATTATAAAGAAATAAGAAAGGGGCCAGGCATGGTGGCACATGCCCGTGGTAGCAGCTACTCAAGAGGCTGAGGTAAAAGGATTGCTTGAGCTCAAGAGTTCAAGACCAACCTGAGTCACATAGGAAGACTCCATCTCTACAAAAAAAGAATTTTTTTTAATTAGCCAGGTGTGATGATGTACACCTGTGGTCCCAGCTACTCAGAAAGCTGAGGTAAGAGGATTGCTTGAGCCCAGGAGGTTGAGGCTGCAGTGAGCCGTAATTGTGTCACTGCACCCCAGCCTGAGTAACAGAGGAGACTGGTCTCAAAAAATAAAATAGAATAAAATAAATTAAATTAAGAAAAGAAATAAAACAAAGATATTTGCTTAATACAGGTGTATATATGCACAATATTTTGTTTGTTTGTTTGTTTTGAGACAGAGTCTCGCTCTGTCACCCAGGCTGGAGTGCAGTGGCGTGACCTTGGCTCACTGCAACCTCTGCCTCCCGAGTTCAAGCAATTCTCCTGCCTCAGCCTCCGGAGTAGCTGGGATTACAGGTGTGTGCCATTACACCTGGCTAATTTTTGCATTTTTTGGTAAAGACAGAATTTCACCACGTTGGCCAGGTTGGTCTTGACTTCTGGACTCAAGTGATCCACCCCACTTCACCTCCCAAAGTGCTGGAATTACAGGTGTGAGCCACTGCGTCCAGCCCACAGATGTATTCTTTTTTTTTTTTTTTTTTTTTTTTTTGAGACAGAGTCTTGCTCAGTCGCCCTGACTGGAGTGCAGTGGCACGATCTCGGCTCACTGCAAGCTCCCCCTCCCAGGTTCACGCCATTCTTCTGCCTCAGCCTTCCGAGTAGCTGGGATTACAGGCGCCTGCCACCATGCCCGGCTAATTTTTGTATTTTTAGTAGAGATGGGGTTTCACCATGTTGACCAGGCTGGTCTCAAACTCCTGACCTCAAGTGATCTTCCCGCCTTGGCCTTCAAAAGTGCTGGGATTACAGACATGAGCCCCTGCACCCAGCCAATGATACCAGTTTCTTACTGCCACCTTCCACTGAGTGGGTCACATGAAAGATTTCTGTCTTAGTTGTCATGTGACTGCTGCATCTCATGGAAAAACAAAAGCAAAAGGAATTGGTTGTACAGGATAAATAACATATATTCTGGGTAGATGATCTCAACCCAGTAGATGAGAGTTTGATTTAGACATAAACTACTTACGAATATGGGTTTTTTTGTTTTTTGTTTTTTGTGTCAGGGTCTCACTCTGTCACCCAGGTTGGAGTGCAGTGGCCCTATTTTGGCTCAATGCAGGCTCGAACTCCTGGGCTCAAGTGATCTGCCTTAGTCTTCCAAGTAGCTGGGACTACAGGTGTGCACAACCACGCTCAGCTAATTTATTTTATTTTGTAGATACAGGGTCTTGTTATATCATTCAGGCTGGTCTCAAACTCCTGGCCTTAGGCAATTCTCCCACCTCAGCCTCCCAAAATGCTGAGATTACAGGTGTGAACCACTGCGTGCATCCAAATATGGGGTTTCTAAAATAAATATAATGCCTTAACTTAGAGTTTGTGTTTTATGATCATCACTGTTATGTTTAAATCTAATCAAGTCCATCTAATAAAGGAGAAATACATGTTTGTGTCTGGTGTTGATAAATATAAAAACAGTAAGCTATGGCTTTAAAATGAACATTTTGTTTTCATGAAAATGCTTGTTAATCCAGCCAACAGAATTATGTGCAAAAGTATTGAGCATATAATAGTTATTCATTTGCAAATGAAAACTGTTTTCCCCCAAAACTTCAGTTACTTTAATTATTCTAAGATAAAATTCAAGGGATTCTACTGCAAACTGGCAGCATGAAATGCTCCACTGATCTGTTCTTCAGTGAAACAACTATAACTGGTGGAGATTACAAAAAATAAAAATAAAAAATAAAAAAACCCCACTCATTTGAAGTCCTTGAAAGTTTTCCCAAAGTCATACAGCAAATGAAGAAACATTTATTCAAGGAAATCTATTAAATATCCTTATGAGCTGTAAGAGTTTGTGACACTTGAGCCACAACCTGATTCTGATACAGAACAGCTGGGCTCCCAGCTAAACTCCACCCTCAAGCCTGGAACCTTGGCCCTCAGTGAAAGCAGCTGACCCCATTTTCCCACCCAAATGATTGCCTTTTTGGCCCACCCTGCCCCCTATCCTGTGCCCATAAAAACCAGACCAGCTGGCAGAAAAAAGAGAAGAAAAGAGCAACACAAGCGGCTGAGCGGCAGGGATACAAGCTGCTGAGAGGTGAGCAGAAAAGCAGCAACTGAGCGTCAGAGACTATGGATAAAAATAGCTAACTTCAGATGGTGTAGTTTCAGAGGGGAGCCTAGCCAGAGATGGCTGGGCTTTGGGGAAAGATCACCTTCTTCTTGCACCATCCCCTTTCCAGCTCCTCTTCTGCTGAGAGTCACTTCCACTGCTTGATAAAGTCTTCTGCATTCATCATCATTCAAACAGTTTGTATAACCTGATTCTTCCTAGATACCAGACAAGAACTTGGGTGTCAAAAATGGCAGGTGCAGGAGGCTGTCACCCTGAGCCTTCACCGAGCTGTTAACACTTAGCCATCCACAGACTGCAGGCTGAGTGAAACGAGCCACTCCAGTTCCTGCCCATGAAGGGGGTCAAGGTCAAGGGAAATATCCCATCTCAATTCCTCTCTCCCCTCCTCCAGCTCAGCTTGATAGAAACTCCACTCCACGTAGGTTAGACCAAGAAGACAGCTTCCTTTCTCTTCAGTTCCCAGTCAATGGATACAACATCTCACCAAGAGTGCCACCAGCATCCCTCATCTCCTTCAGCTATGAGTTGCAGAAGCTAAATTCCTGAGTGTGGCTAAGAAGTTGAAGGCTTCTTTCCTCTACCTAGCACTTACTCATAGGTGGAGGCTGTACTCCAGGCACAGCAGGCTGAGAATGATGGAGCCCCTACTGCCCTTACCCCAGATAACTTTTAGGGTGGAGGTTTCACACTGAAGAGGCAGGATAAGAAGACCTGAGGCCACCATCCTCATCTAGCATCATGTTTGTAAAGCATGATTGTCATTCATGCCCCCAGCTCCAGAGCAGTGGCTCGGAAATATTGGCTAGGAGGATAAACCATCTATAAGAAAGTTCCAAAACCCTCCCCAAGGAACTGACTTTATTTGAATGGGCAGAAGAAAGAATCAACAAACTTGAAGGTAGATCAATAAGGATTTTGTAAACAAACAAACAAGAAGAAAAAAAACAGCAAAAAAATGAAGAAAATAGAGCAGGGCCACAGGAGAAACTGAAAAACTGAGACATCATTAAGCATCCTGACATATGTCAAATGAAAGTAGCAGAAAAAGAGGAAAGAAGGGACCTGAAAAAATATTCAAATGTCTGGACGCGGTGGCTTATGCCTATAATCACAGCACTTTGGGAGGCTGAGGTGGGTGGATCACAATGTCAGGAGATCGAGACCATCCTGGCCAACATGTTGAAACCCCATCTCTACTAAAAATACAAAAATTAGCTGGGCGTGGCAGTGCATGCCTGTAACCCCAGCTACTTGAGAGGCTGAGGCAGGAGAATCGCTTGAACCTGGGAGGCAGAGATTGCAGTGAGCAGAGATTGCGCCACTGCACTCCAGTCTGGCGACAGAGCTAGACTCCGTCTCAAAAAATGAAACAAAACAAAACAAATAACAAAAAAAAAAACAACAAAGAATTAATGGTTAAAAGCTCCCTACATTAGATGAAAAACATTAATTTATATATCCAAGAAGTTCAAAGAACTCCAAGTAGGATAAATGCAAAGAGATCACACCAAAACACATAGTTGTAAAGTTGCTAAAAGACAAACACAAAATCTTGAAAGCAGCAAAAGAAAAGCAACTTGTCATGAACAAAGGAAACCTAACAAGATTAACAACTGGACCAGGCACAGTGGCTCACACCTGTAATCCCAGCACTTTGGGAGGCCAAGGCAGGTGGATCACTTAAGGTCAGGAGTTGAAGTGCAGCCTGGCTAATGTGGCGAAACCCCATCTGTACTAAAAATACAAAAATTAGCTGGACATGGTGGCACATGCCTGTAATCCCAGTTACTTGAGAGGATGAGGCACGAGAATCACCTGAACCCAGGAGGTGGAGGTTGCAGTGAGCTGAGATTGTGCCACTGCATTCCAGCCTGGGTGACAGAGAAAGACTCTGTCTGAAAAAATTAAAAATAAGATTAACAACTGACTTCTCGTTTGAAACAATAGAGGCCAGAAAGTAGTGGAATGATATATTCAAATTGCCTAGTGTCAACCAATAATTTTATATCCAGGAAAAATATCTTTCAAAAATGAAGACAAAATAATAACATTTCAAAATAAACAGGCTGGTGTGGTGGCTCACACCCATGGTCCCAATACTTTTTGGGAGGCCAAGGTCGGAAGATCACTTGTAGCCAGGAGTTTAAGACCAGCAAGGGCAACATAGCAAGACTATCTCTCTACAAAAAAAATATTAGCCAGGCATGGTGGCATGTGCTTATAGTCCTAGCTACTCAGGAGGCTAAGGCAGGAGGAAGCTTTGCATCTAGGAATTTAAGGCTGTATTGAGCTATGATCACACCACTGCAACCCAGCCTGAGCAACAGAGCAGGACTCTGTCTCTAAAAAAAAAAAAAATAAGATAATCATAAATGAAAACACATAATTCATTGTTAGCAGACCCTTCTTACAAGAAATATTAAAGAAAGTTTTTCAAACTGAAAGCAAGTGACTCCAGAGAGTAACTCAAATCCACATGAAAAAATAAACAGTGCTGATAAAGGTAATTATGTAATTATTTTTAAAAAGGATAAATTTACATTACTTCACCTTCTCTTAACTGATTTTAAAGGAATGTATAAAACAATATGTATATAATTGTATTGTTTGATCTATACCATGTAAAAATGTGTTATATTTTACAATAGTAGCACAAAGTAGGTGGTAGAAGCAAAGCTTTATGGAGTAAAAAAATTGTACCACATGGTAACTCTAATCCACAGGAACAAATGAATACACAAGAAATGGTAAATAAGAAGGTTAATAGGCTGGGTATGGTGGGTCATGCTCATAATCCCAACCCTTTGGGAGGCTGAGGTGGGAGGATCACTTGAGGCCAGGAGTTCAAGACCAGGCTGGGCAGCATAACGAGACCTTTGTCTCTATAAAAATAGATTTTTAAAAAATCAGCTGGGAATGGTGGCACGTGCCTGTAATCCTAGCCACCCAGGAGGCTGAGGTAGGAGGATCACTTGAGCCCAGGAGTTCAAAGCTGTAGTAAGCAATGATCACACCACCGCATTCCAACCTGGGTGATGAGAGAGATACCATCTCAAAAAAAATGGTTTTAAGGTTAATAAAATAAACTCTGAATATATACCTGCTCTCTCCTTTCTCCTCTTAACTTCCTTACCAGACATAAAAACATATAAAGTAATAGTTATAACAATATATTTGGGGTTCGTATCATATACAGATATAATATATATGAGAATAATAGTACAAAGGGGGACAAAAGTAGACATACGTAGGAGTAACATTTCTCTATCTTAATGGAATTGAGTTAGTATAAGTCTGAAGTAGGTTTTTTTGTTTGTTTGTTTGTTTTGAGATGGAGTCTCTGTCGCCCAGGCTGGAGTGCAGTGACGCAATCTCAGCTCACTGAAACCTCTGCCTCCCGGGCTCAAGTGATTCTCTTGCCTCAGCCTCCCAAGTAGCTGGGATTACAGGCACCGGCCACCACACCCGGCTAATTTTTGTATTTTTAGTAGAGACGGGGTTTCACCATGTTGGTCAGACTGGTCTTGAACTCCTGACCTCAAGTGATCCACCCACCCTGGCTTCCCAAAGTGCTGGGATTATAGGCATGAGCCACCGTGCCCAGCTCAGAAGTAGATTTTGATAAGTTAAGATGTATGCAGTAAGCCCTAGGCCAATTGCTAAGGCAGTAGTTCAAAAAAATCTGTCAAAAAAAAGTAAAGAAATTAAAATATTGCACTAGAAAATATTCACTTAATGCAAGCAATAGCAGTAAAAGAGCAGTTGAGGAACAAAAAAAGTGAGACATATAGAAAATAAAAAGTAAAATGGCAGATGCAAAAGTATCAATAGTAACATTAGAAGTGAATGAATTAAATAATTTAATCAAAGACAGACATTAGGCTGGTCCAGTAGTAGTGGGTTATCAGAACTTATTAACATTAGTGTCACTAAAGTTGGTATACAACCCCCAACTGCTAAATTTGACTGGCTTAAAAAATAAACAAAAGACAAAAGGCAGGCATTGTCAGACTGGATTAAAAAAAAGAAAAGATCTGAGTATATGCTATCCAATTTTAGATTCAAATATGCAAATAAGAAACCGAGTGGTACCAGCCTGGGCAACATAATGAGACCTTGTCTCTACCAAAAATACAAAGAATTAGCCTGGTGTGGTGGCAAGTGCCTGTAGTCCCAGCTACTCAGGGGGCTGAGGTGGGAGGATCACTTGAGACCAGAAGGTGGAGGCTTCAGTGAGCCAAGATCACACCTCTGCATTCCAGTCTAGGTAACAGAGTGAGACCCCATCTCAAAAAAAAAAAAAAAAAGAAAAGAAAAGAAACTGAAGTGGTTATATTTATCTCAGACAAAAATAGAAAAATAGGCATTAAAACAAAAGTTACTTGAGATCAACAGGAATATTTTATAATGCTAAAAGAGTGAATCAATTTGGAAAATATAACAATTAGAAATATTTATGCACCTGTGATCCTATTTTATATATATATATAGTTTTAGCCCATGGTTCCTGGCTCATAACTCCCATAACCTTTATTACAGTCTTTGTCATAATGTTGGGACGTTTTAGGCCTCAGAAGTAGGCCTCAGGAAACAAAAATCTCTGTCTGATCTTGTCCCGTCCTCCTTTTACCTGCCCAAGGCAGGACTCTAATGCAATTGTGTATCAAAAGATGCTTATTCCGGAGAACGTACTGCCCCATACCCTGGAGGGAGGAATGCTACACAGATAGGCCAAGAAAAGTCTGAACAGACAGGGCTTGGTGGGTTCAGATCATGTGCTTTCTGTCCAATAACATTTCTACACAGTTGTCAATCATGCCTATGTAACACAGCCTCTATAAAAACCCAAAAGGACGGGGTTCAGAGAGTTTCTGGAGAGGTAAACACGTGGAGGCTGGCACGAAGGTGACAAGCTCATCCTCATCCTGGGAGGGTGATGAACTCCCAACTCCACGGAGACAGAAACTCCTGTGCTCAAGGCCCTTCCAGGCCTCACCCTATATATTGCTTCATCTGGCTGTTTATTTGTATACTTTAAAATATCCTTTTGGGCCAGGTGTGGTGGCTCATGCCTGTAATCCTAGCAATTTGGGAGGCTGAGGTGGGCAGGTCACTTGAGGTTAGGAGTTCAAGACCAGCCTGGCCACCATGGTGAAACCCTGTCTCCACTAAAAATACAAAAATTAGTGGGACGTGGTGGCAGGTGCCTGTAATCCCAGCTACTCGGGAGGCTGAGGTGGGAGAATCGCTTGAACCCGGGAGACAGAGGTTGTGGTGAGCCGCCTGCTTGGGTGACAGAGCGAGAATTGTCTCTACAAAGTAATAAAAAATTAGTCAAGTGTGGTGGCATGTGCCTGTTGTCCTAGCTACTCTGTAGGCTGAGGCAGGAGAATCGCTTGAGCCCAGAAGGTTACAGTGAGCTATGATGGCACCACTGCACTCTGAAGCCTGGGTGACAGGAAAAAAAAAAAAAGGCAGTTGACTTCAGCCAGGTGTCAGGTCACTCAAACTTTTCATTGTTCTGTGCATGTCCCCAAATGACTGTAAAATTGCTGCAAGTATTGATTTTGGGGTTGCAAATAAATTTTAGCAAATAGGCAAATTCACAATTCCGAATCTACAAATGAGACCAAACTGTTATCTAGGAATGAATTTAACAAAAGAAGTGTAAGACCACAACTCTGAAAACCACAAGACATTGTTCAAAAAAATTAAAGAACATTTAATAGATGGAAAGATATCCCATAGCCATCAATCAGAAGCCTTAATATTGTTAAGAGATCTATCCTCCTCAAATTGATCTATAGTTTTAACTCAATCTCTATTAAAATTCTAGTTTGTTTCTTTGCAGAAATTGACAAACTGATCCTAAAATTCATACAGAAATTCGAGGGACTCAGAATAGCCAAAACAATTTTGAAAATGAATAATAAACTGGGAGGACCCACCTTTCCTG
Source organism: Gorilla gorilla gorilla (assembly GCF_029281585.2). Lineage (NCBI taxonomy): Eukaryota > Metazoa > Chordata > Mammalia > Primates > Hominidae > Gorilla > Gorilla gorilla. Next base: position 74,558,569 of record NC_073236.2, on the reverse strand, counting down.
ATTTCAAAATGTACTACAAAGCTACAGTAATTAATACAATATGGTACTGGAATAAAGATAGAGAGGTCAATTGAATATAATTAGGAGTCCAGAAATAAACTATTACATTTATGCTCAGTTGATTTTTGACATAGGAGCTAAGACAATTCAACAGGGAAAGAATAGTCTTCTCAGCAAATGGTGCTTGGACATCTGGATAGTCACACACGAAAGAATGAGGTTGGACTCTTACAAAAAAACAATATACAAAAATTAACTCAAAATGGATCAAAGACCTAAATATAAGAGCTAAACTGTGAAACTATTACGGTTTCTTAAACATGATGTCTAAAGCATGAGCAACAAAAAATAAAATAGATAATGGGACTTTTACCTAGGATATATGACAAACTATTACAACTTAATAAAAAGACAAGGCCAGGCACAGTGGCTCACGCCTGTAATCTCAGCACTTTGGGAGGTCAAGGTGGGAAGATTGCTTGAGTCCAGCCTGTGCAACATAGTGAGACCTCACCTCTACAAAAAATAAAATTAGCTAGGCACAGTGGCATGCACCTGTAGTCCCAGCTACTCGGGAGGCTGAGGTGGGAGAACTGCCTGAACCTGGGATGTCAAGGCTGTGGTGGGCTGAGATTGCACCATTGCACTCCTGCCTGGGCAACAGAGTGAGACCCTGTCTCAAATAACAATAATAATAATAATAAGACAAATAACCTAATTAAAAATAGGCAAAGACTCTGAATGGACAGTTCTCTCAATAAAACACACAAATGGCTAGAAGACACATGAAAAGATGTTCAATACCATTAGCTATTAGGTAATGTATATCAGGCAAATGTAAATGAAAACCACAATGAGATGCCACTTCACATTTACTAGGATAGCTATAATAAAAAAATAGATAATAACAAGTGTTGACAAGGATGTGGAAAAATTGGAGCCCTTCTACACTGCTGGTGTATAAAGTGTAGCCACTTCGGAAAATCGTCTGGCAGTTCCTGAAAAAGTTATACATGGAGTTATCATGTGATCCAGCAATTCTACTACTAGAGATATATATAAGAGAAAT